>NC_092789.1:1287500-1603571 GCF_047496795.1 Chiloscyllium punctatum | reverse complement strand
ATGGGCTAGTACAGAGGAGGCCTCACCACCAGGCCACCGACAAGGTCTGAGCTAACCACGCAGATCAGTGCATTACCTGTGGTCTGAAGAAACGTCCAGCCATACAGGATAAGTATCAACAACCTTTCCCGCATTGTCAGGATAAGTGTTACCATATTCTGTCTGCTCCCTCTAGCTCACTGTATATCTGTTATATCACCTACCCACGAAAAAGACTCATGCTTCAGCATGGAGAAAGGGAGGACTGCAGATGCTGTGACCAGTCAATATTAGAGTGGTGCTGGAAAAACACAACAGGTCAGGCAGCATCTGAGGAGCAGGAAAGTCGACATTTCGGGCAAAAACCCTTCAACAGGATGCTGCGTGACCTGCTGTGCTTTTCCAGCACCACTGCAATCTTGACTCATGCTCCAACACTCTCACTGCTGCATTCCACAACGTACATCTTTCTCCATTCCCCCACTGTACCCCTCCACACTAATAACACTGCATAAATAAAACACTGAGAAACTGACTCCCTCCGGAAACCTCACCATTTCCCGCCATGAACACCAACACTAACAGCAGTCCCCCCCCCGCTCGCTCCATCACACCCTCCCTCCCTTTCTCCCATTCGTTGAGAAACAACCTGGAAAAGAACTGAAAAGGCCAATCCGTGTGTGTTGTCCCCGATATCAGTCCCTCACGCCCCCCCTCCCCTCACCATGTGCGGAGGTCCATCGCACGAGCCGGAGAGGACAGTGGAGATTCTGAAACATCCACATCCCACCAACTGAGTAAGGAACAACATTCATTGAAGGGAAGCTTTCACTTTAAATCCACGGTCAGTATCACTTCCGCCGACTCAACTGAGAGGCTGTGACCCTGATTCGCTCTCACTTCGAGCTCTAACAAATGGAATTTTCACGGTCCCTGTGGGCAGGAGGTTTAGCTCAGAACACATCGTCTCCATCTCCTCCGAGGAAGAGAGCATGGAGACTCATTGCTACCTATTCTCCTGTCAACAGCTCAATTACTGAAATTAATCTGTGATGTTAAGTTGTCCTGGCATCCTCAGTAGTCTGCACTCATATACACTCAGGATGCCTGCTCCTGTTGCACTTTTATAAAGACACAGCCTGTTTTAAATTGTTGGTGTGGTTCTGTTCGCCGAGCTCGGAATTTGTGTTGCAGGCATTTCGTCCCCTGTCCAGGTGACATCCTCATAGCTTTGTAGCCTCCTGTGAAACGCTTCTGTGATGTTTCCTCCGGCATTTATTGTGATTTGTATGTGCCGTTTCTGGGTGTCAGTTCCAGCTGTCCACTTCAGTGGCCGGTGTATTGGGTCCAGGTCGATGTGCTTATTGATCTAATCTGCGGATGAGTGCCATGCCTCGAGGAATTCCCTGGCTATTCTCTCTTTGGCTTATTCTATAATAATAGTGTTTTCCCAGTCGAACTCATGTTGCTTTGTCGTCTGTGTATGTGTGGCTACTAAGGATAACTTGTCGTGTCGTTTCGTGGCTAGTTGGTGTTCATGGATACTGATCATTAGCTGTCTTCCTGTTTGTCCTATGTAGTGTTTTGTGCAGTCCTTGCATGGGATTTTCTACACTACGTTGAGACAACTGGAAGCTGCAGCGACAAACCACTATAAATGCCAGAGGAAACATCACAGAAGCGCTTCACAGGAGGCTCCCAAGCACTGAGGATATCACCGAGACAGGGGACGAAACGTCTGCAGCACAAATTCCCAGCTCGACGAACAGAACCACAACAATGAGCACCCGAGCTACAAATATTCTCACAAACTTTGTTTTAAATACTCTTTCAACATCCTTGCTACCTCACACTGCTCGACATTGTCATCACCTGCCATATGCTAGGAGAAAGCGAGGACTGCAGATGCTGGAGATCAGAGCTTAAAAATGTGTTGCTGGAAAAGTGCAGCAGATCAGGCAGCATCAAGGGAGCAGGAGAATCGATGTTTCGGACATAAGCCCTTCTTCAGCAATCTGCCATATACCTGAACACTACAACAACATGTCATTGTCTTGGTAGAATTCCAGACACTCCTGCACACACGGTACGTTCTTCCAAGTTTACTACCGTCTCCAAGCACTGAGATTGTCGTAGCATCACAGTCCCCATGAAACAACTGATGTCCTATCACATTCACGAGTATGAACAAGTGAAATACTGTTCTATGCCCCACTGATAGAATCATGTAACGACATACTGCTAACCGGGCAATAACAAAATCCTGGGACACAACAGATGGAGTGAATGGAATATTGACAAACCACTGAGCAAGAAAAATCCAGGCAGGCTCCACTTATCCATCTTGACATCCGGGTATTAATGTTGTGAAGTTGAAAGTGTGTACTGTATCTTTAAGAGAGACTGAATGCTCTTCTAAACTGCGACCTTACAAGCACCTGTGAATATGAATAGATGGCATTCCCAGCATGTAAATGAAAATTGTAAATATGCAATAATAGGCTGTGAAATAAATGCCTGAGTTGGTTACGGTTTTGACAAAACAAAATCGAGTTCAACCAATCAGTTTAAATTATGCCCCAGGATATTAAAAACCAATCGATTTTGAACTTACTTTTCCAACATCTAACCAATGAGACGATCAGATGTTGTGCATATAAGAAATGCAGGAATTTTGAAAATTGCAGAAAAAGCAAATACCATCAACACAGTTCCAAGAAATTAGAACGCATTCACTATCAAAGGTACATTTTCATATGAAACATCTCGATATTAAAAAGTTCGAAGATGACCCAGGGAGATAATCAGCCGGAAGAAGACACTGAAAACAGCAGCTGCTGTGTGATTTTGAAATTACGTTTGTGTAGTTTGAATAAGTGTCTTATTTGTAATAGAGTAAGATCCAGGTAATAAGCAGTATAGAGAATGGGGCTTAGAGTTGTAAATAGTTGTTGTTTATAGTTCATTTTCAGAGCTAAAGAGAACTTGATGTTTTTTAAACAGTGGAATTTGGGAGTTCTTTGCCACACATACTTTAACAGATTACGAGGCGAGGTGAGCTTTTCTACGCGTTTAGTTAACATTACCAGCAGGGATCAACCCCGTGTCCTCACAATCCCAGTGTCTGTGTATCTGTGTGTCTCTGTGTGGGCCAAGTCTATCAATGTTTCTGGAATTCAAACTGACGCAATGCGACCCTCTGCTGGCCTCTCCACGCCACTGCACAAGCACTGTTTGAGGGTGAAAAAGAACGGGGATTCATTCAGATGGGTAGCGGTACAGGACAGTTGCTCACAGTACCATCCAAACTGAGTTCTTATCCATGTACTAGTCTAAATGTCTTTTAAACGATGTAACTGAACCCACTTGCTCCACTGTCTCTGGTAGTTCATTGCACACACAACGCTGTTTCTGTCTAAAATAATTGGCATCATGGCTTTTGTGCATCTTTCTCCTCTCACCTTAAAGTATTCCCAATCTGGCATCCGCCAGTCTAGGGAAAAAAACAGCGGCCTTCAACTTATCTGTACCCCTCATGATTACAAGCCTCAGTGAAGTCACCCGTCATTCTCATACTTTCCAGTAAAACAAAGTCCCAGCATATCCATCCTCCCCTTATGACTCAATCCACCCATTCCCAGCAACAGGTTAATCTGTTCTGAACTCACTCCAACTTTATAGTATCAAGGTCAATAATAATCAAGGCTTTTTCTAAGCGCAGTGGGTTACAAAACTCGAGGGCGTAGGTTTAATGTTAGAGGGGAAAGATTTAAATCAATCGGGTACATGTTCTGCTCAGCAATTTGTTATGTATATGAGAGTAGCAAAGATGTACTTATATGGAGCAGGGAATGTGATGGAGTAAAAGTTCTGACAATGTTCAAGGAGATCTCACATGGCCGACTTCTGTGTAGGATAACATTATGGCGTGTTTTTATAGAGAGGAAGAAAATGTAATCTGCTTGAGAAGGGGCGGTACATTGCACTCTCTCTCTTTCTTTGTTCCTAAAAAAAACAGCAATGTGGGCGAGCGAACAAATAACGGAATCATCTTTAAGACTCGTGGGGCATTCCTGACCAGAATGAATTGGAATCTCCTCACTGACGAAAGCCGAGGGAATTCATCCAAATCCAACGTTCCAGGATAAAATCCCATTGTGAACAGCTTGTGTGAGCAGAATATTTCAGACTAACATTTTGCACAATCTGTCAATTTTTCATTTTGTGATGAGTTACACTAATATTTATACAAAGTCCTTTCAGGTTAAAACTGTAGAAATTTTGGTTTTAGGTTTGCGGTTGGGTTTGCATGTTTGTGTGCGTGTGTGTATCTGTGAGTTTGTGTGCGCCCGTGCATTAATTTGTGTGTGCGTTTGTGTGTGTGATTGTGTGTCTCAGTGTTTTTAGAAACGGAAATATCGATTATATATTTTGAATATCCAAACAGTTTGTCATCCATCTTTCCATCATAGTTTCTGTAACTTTGCCTTGGATCATAAACGTGCTTTATTCGTAGATGAAAGAAACCAGCCTGACTTCTTCCAAAAACTAACACTGGCCCAGTCTGAGGTCGCATCAGCAACTCGTTTTCATTTAAAATTTGGATCTTCAAATCGGTGGAACTATAGAGCAGTAAGCCCGCAGTCACTGATGGGTAAGTTATTGGAGGCGATTCTGTGCGACAGGATTCACATATCTTTGGGAAGGCAAGGACTGATTAGAGATCGTCAACATGGCTTAATGCAGTACAACTCATGTTTCATTCATTTGATTGCGTTTTCTGAAGAGGTGACAAAGAAGATTGATGAAGGCAGTTTGCCAGACATTGTCTGTATGTATATCAGCAAGGTGTTCATAACGTTCCGTTTGGTAGACAGATTAATAACGTTATGTCACATGGGACACGGGGAGATAGTCAATTGGATTCATAACTTGCTTGCGGAAGACAGCTGTTTCTCCGATTGGAGGCTTGTGTCCAGCAGTGTGCTGGAAGAACCTGCACTGAGTTCACTGCATTTCATCATTTATGTAAATGATTTGGATGTGAATACAGAGGCATGGTTAGTAAGTTTACAGATGACATTAAAAAGGTGATGTAGTGAATTATCTCAGAGTTCAACGACTCCACAATTAAATGGGCCAATGGGGCAAGGATTGTCGGATGAAGCTTCATTTAGATAAGTATGCTATTTTGCATTTTGGAAAGGCAAATCAAGATATGAAATATACACTTATTGGTAAGGTTCGGGAGTGTGTTGTAGAAGAAAGAGACTTTGGTCACCAACTGCATAACTCCTTGAAAGTCGAATCGCAGGTAGATAGAGTGGAGCAGAATAAATTTGGCCCGTTTGCCTGAATGTGTTGCATCTGCAGTATGTTGTTGAAGCCACGTTAAGAAAACTGTGAACAGCTCGGTTGGCTGCAGAAAAGATTCAAAACAATGTTCAGACTAATGAGTCTGACCTCAATGGAGAGGCTGGAAAGGTTGAGAGGTTTCCCTCGGAGTGTCAGACGCTGAGGGGCGAAAGTCCAGAGACTTATAAAATCATCATGTGCATGCATTGTCTGAATAGCCACAGAGAGTTTCCCAGGACATGGGAGTCCAAACCAAGAGGGCATCGGTTGAAGGCGATCGGGGAATGATTTGTGAGGGACCGTCGGGGCAAGTGTATCACACAGTGAGTGGTGTGTTTATGGGAAGTGTTGTCAGATGAAATGCTAAGGCGGGTCCGACAGTACATGTAAAAAAGTGTCTGAAATAGGAGGATATTGGCCAAATGCTGGCAAATAGGAAAGATCAGATTTGGTTATCTGTTCAGAGTGAACAGATTGAACTACCCTGTATGTTTCCATGCTTAATGACTCTTATATTCCAAAAGTGGAATGTTCAGAAATTCTGAAAGAACCTTTTGAGTAGGAATTCTCTTCACCCCGTTTGTGGGGTCTCTATGTCCACTTTGATTCAAAGCTAAGTTAGTTAAACATTTGACAGATAATTGAGTCACAAATAATGGGGAAAATTCAGGAATGTTTAACTGAGATCACAGCCTGATCAGCCATACTCCCACTGCCGGAAGGAGAAGGCTCAAAGTGTGTAAAGACCCACTCCTGCTGCTCAGTCCCATGTTCCTAGGTTACAATCAGCCCCTTAAACCTGCTACAAGAACCGTTGGTGGCCATTTACCCCTGTAACCTGTTTCACAGAAGCAGAGGAGACCATTCAGACCCTAAAGACCCTCAGACACGGTTTGGGGTAGTTTGGAAAATGTAACTGGAAAACCCAGGTTGGGCTTGAATGAGGCCACGTATCTCTCTTCACAGAACCCCCATATCTGCAACTTGTGCTTTATTTATTGATTATGTTATAGACCCAGACTCACTATGAATACAGCCCCAAAGCTCATCCAGAGAAGGTTCACAAAATCGTCTCCTTGATTGCAACATTCAATAACAGAGCTTCCAGGAAAATAACATCAACTCAATTCCCAATAACACAATGTGAGAACATCAGAAACAGGGGCAGGTCGTTCACCCAGCAAGCCTGCCTTGCCCTTCACTAAGATTGTCACAAATCCGCACTCCGTTTCAAATCCTCCTTCATGCCCATTTCTTCTTAGCCATCAACTGTATGACAGATCAGTATCCATCGAACTCTTCTTCAAATACTATATGTCAACTCGCTCCACTTTCACTCTGGAAGCGAATCCCTGACATTCACTAACCTCTGTTTGATGTAAACAATTGCTATTCCTATACCATGTCTGATTGATATTAACAAAAGTGGTGAAAACAAGAGTTGAGTTAATATTGACTGGTAATGTTTTCAAGGCACTAGTTGACTGAGGTTAACATCAACAAGCTGACAAAACTGGAGTTAATGGGAATCAGAGTAAACTGTCCAGTGGCTGGAGCGAATCAAAGCACAAAGGAAGATGTTTATGGTTCGTGCATGTCAATAATCTCACTCCCAGGAGATATCTGTGGGAGATCCGCACCTTATCATCCTCGGCCCTAAAATCTTTAACTGCCCTCTCAACGTCCGCCTGTTCCCATTCCCCACCCTCCCAACAATAAGATCAGAAATAAGATCAGAAATGGGGATTGTCACTGAAAATTTCAAAATGTTCAGAATAATTTGTCCCCCCTTCGCCCGTGAACTAGTCTGTATTCGTGCAAAGCAGGACCCAGACAGAACTGAGTCTTGTGAATGTGTCGGTAACATTCATTTAACAGTATGGCCTAACACTGCATATTGCCACATTAAACTGAAGGGTTCATTCAGCACCTCGCACTGTGGGATATCTGTGGGAAATCCGCACCTTATCTTCCTCGGCCCTAAAATCTTTAACTGCCCTCTCAACGTCCGCCTGTTCCCATTCCCCACCCTCCCAACAATAAGATCAGAAATAAGATCAGAAATGGGGATTGTCACTGAAAATTTCAAAATGTTCAGAATAATTTGTCCCCCCTTCGCCCGTGAACTAGTCTGTATTCGTGCAAAGCAGGACCCAGACAGAACTGAGTCTTGTGAATTTGTCGGTAACATTCATTTAACTGTATGGCCTAACACTGCATATTGCCACAACAAACTGAAGGGTTCATTCAGCACCTCGCGCTGGTTTCAGAGGAATATGAAGACGTCATTCAGACTATTGACACTACTGGAGAAGAAAAGGGATTGCCCATTAAGTGCCTGCAAATATTAGCCGGGAAGAGAAGTCTAGTGTCATGGACCACACCAGTGCCCGTCAAAATTATTTGAAGGCAGTAGCCTAGACGTTAATGTTTTCTCACTTTATAGGAAATGTACGGTGTATGCTCCACATGTAATGTGACTATTCAAACAACTCGGTGTTAAGGAAAACACAATTTATTTAAACGCTGCAGATAAAAGTAATTTAGAAGTAATGAACACGATTGGACGACTTAACAGAATTATGTGTCCAGGAACTATTCCTAATTAACTGTTTCAGTACAGGATCATCCTATAAACACACCCCTTAGATTAAAGGAAGATGCAAGTGCAGATTGTCACAAGTAGTTCTCCAATCCACGAAGTAAAACACATCATCAAGAGTAAAGTAAACAGAGAGTAGCAGCCAGAAGACACTCAGTGATACTTCCAAATCTGTTGACACACCAATAGTTTCTGATATTACTGAGAAACCAAAACACAGAAGAAACCAGAGACAAAATAACCTCTTTAAGCTAAAGCAATATTACACTAGTCGCACATCGAACTGTGAAACAAGAACCAGGGAAAGCCGATCAGGACCCTGGCCCTGTCCAAACTGACGAGAAGGAATGCACTCCTTCCCTTGATTCATTTACACAGAAAGAGAAGAAGGATATTCAGCCCTCAAATCAATCACACAGGGACAGAATGAAGTGATTGATGCTGATTCCTGAAAAGGGTTATGTCGGAAACGTCCATTTTCCTCCTTCTCGGATGCTGCCTGATCTGGTGTCCACTTACAGAACCACACTCTCTGCTCTGGTCTCCAGCATTTGCAGTCCTCACTTTCTCCTAATTGACGCTCTAACATGGGAAACAAGTGGTGCAGGGTTTGCACAGACAGACTGATCCACATTGGTCCTTGTGGCTTCATTGTTCAAAATACACAAGTAGAACATAAACATGGTTTTCTAGCATCAAGGAGGAAACCAAATGTTTTGCGTGAAGTCTCAAGAAGGCATCTACCATCTCTGAGAAGACATACTGGTGTTCTCTGTGGAAATCAGGCGCTGATGGGAATGCCCAACTGGCGATTGTGAACAACATGACGTTCAGTACATTGTCACACACCGACTGCACAATAATGCAAGGAGTGTTAATTAAGGCATTAAACGTATCAGGAAATCTGAATTAGTCTAATGAATGGATTCTTAAGATCAAATAATGCCGTTCTTGTTCATGTGGATCTTGTGCAGTGCACGTTTACGATGATCTGCCTCCACTGCTCACAAATAGTGTTTTATATTTCCCTGTACTTTGGTTCGCAAGAAAATAAATCAAATCAATCAATTCTGGTTAAAGTGTGGTATTTCTCTCCCTATCCTTGTCTCTTTTGGAAAGAAATCATCGCTGCGGAACCTCACGTTTCAGCGTAACCATCTCTTCTTCTATTGCCGTTCTGCAGGAAAAACATTCAGTTTCTTCATTCTCTCCTCATGGCATCAACATCTGAGTCTGTGGTAAGGAGCTCATTCCTTCCAAAGGAGATCTAATCTATAGAGAGTGCCCCAAATACTCTCTCAACAAGGCTGTACAGCTTCAGGAAGATGGTTTTACTTATGTACTTGAATCATTTTACAATGAAGGACAACATATCACTTACTGCTCTCATCACTTAAACAGGGTTTGATTCGCAGCATTCAGCATGGGACTGAACAGCAGTCAGCATGGGACTTATTCACAAATTTGGTCGAGTTATTTGATGAAGTGACCAGGAGTTTTGACGAGAGGAGGGCCGTAGAAGTAGTCTCTGCAGATTTCAGTAGACGTTTGATGTGGTTCCACATGGAAGGATGGTCTGGAATTTCATCACATGGAATTCAGGGAGACATGTAAAATTGGACACACAATTTGCTTGATCTTAAGCAGTAGAAGGTAATAGTGGCAGGATGTTTGTCGGACTGGAGGCCTGTGACGAGTCGTGTGCCTCAGGGGTCGGTCATGGGACCATTGCTGTTTGTTATCTGTATCATGAACTGCTTAAAAACGTACAAGACCTGATTAGTAGCTTTGCAGATGACACCAAAATAGGTAGCCTCGTTAACAGAGAGGAGGTTTATCAGATATTGAAGCAGGACCTTGATCACCTGGGGAAGTAGGCTGAGAAATGGCAAATGGAGTTTAATATAGATAGGTGTGAGGCTTTGCATTTTGGAAAGTCGCATCAAAGTAGGAGTTTCGCGATGAATGGTCGGGCCTGAAACAAAGACACAGAGAGAGCTTGAAGTTCATATTCAAGGTTCTCTGAAAGTAGAGTCACAGTTGGGCAGGGCAGGAGAAAAACTGTTGGCACACTGGCCGTCATCAATCAGGGCATTGAGGAGAGAAATTGGGCAATTATGTTGCAGTTACACAGGTCTTTGGTGAGGCTGCACTTGGAGTATTGAGTTCAGTTTTTTGTCAACATGTTCCAGAAAGGATGTCATTAAACTGGAAAGAGTGCAGAAGAAGTTTTGCAAAGGTATTGCCAGTTCTCAATGTTCTGACTTAAAGGGAGATGTTGAACAATCTAGGACTTTTCTTAACAGCAGAGGAGGATGAGGGGGGCTTTATCGATGTGTATACGATCACGAGGGACATGGAGAGGGTGATTGCCCACACTCTTTTCAGAAGGATCGGAGAATCGAGGACAAGAGGGCATCTGTGCAAGGTTAGACGGGAAAGAATAAAAGGGAACAGGAGGGTTAACTTTTTTACACAGAGGCTGGTACTCATAAGGTTTGAGCTGCAAACGAATTTGGTTGAAATGGGTACATTAACGACATGTAAAAGACATTTGGACAAATATATGGATAGTAACGGGCGATAAGGATATCGACGAACTGCAAGGAAATGGGGTTAGCTTGGACATTTATGACACGGAGGTCGAACCCCTCTGTTAATTAAATCAAACATCCTCAAAAGCTCGCTTCGTCTCTTAATCTGATGAAACATGAGCGACAGAGAACTCCGACATTCTGGTATTTCAAGAAAATAACAATTTAGTTTCTTACCTTTAAGAGTGCAGACCAAATCCAAGCCTCCCTTTTCCAATCTACGTATGTCTGACTCCAACTCCATTAAATTATGCTGTTCCAATTACCCACTTATAAACATTAAATAAATTTACTCTCAAGATGACGTAGTCTCTGTCTTCTCCACTGTATTCACTGTTCCAGCTGATGATCGCCCTGAGTCACTTTCTTTCCTTTTTTAAACTACAAGTAGGTTTAACAGGCAAAGCTTTGTTTGACCAAGATAGTGTTCGATAGCCAGTTAGCTCTCCAGCTCTACAGCTCTACAGCAGTTGCTCTGCTGTTCATTCGCAGTTGCTCACCCTCTAATTGAAAAATACCTTCTTAGTATACTTCTGCATAAATTCTCATAATCTGATTTGTTTCCAGGTGTCAAAACCATAAAATTCAAATTCCATTGTCTTCTGATAACCTTGCCATAATGTAAACCTTTATTCTTATATTTGAATTGTTTTCAAATCACAACCAAACCTCAGGTACCCATTGAACAACCACTTGTTACATTTGGAACAGTCTGTCCTTTAGATTAGATTATCTACAGTGTGGAAACAGGCCCTTCGGCCCAACAAGTCCACGCCGACCTCTGAAGAGTAACCCACCCCAAATAATGCACCTAACAGCTACGGAAAATGTAGCATGGCCAATTCACTTAACCTGCACATGTTTGGAATGTGCGAGGAAACCGGAGTACCCGGAGCAAACCCACGCAGATACAGGGAGAATGTGCAAACTCCACATAGTCGCCCAAGACTGGAATTGAAGCTGGGGCCCTGGCGCGGTGAGGCAGCAGTGCTAACCACTGAGCCACCGTGCCGCCCGCTGGCAGCTGTACCTGTACTTTTAATTCAACAATGCACTTTCCATCTTAAAGTGACCAGACATTTCTTCGACTTCATAACACCTCACCCCTTAAGAAAAAGAAGACATCAGAACGAAAATATGGGTTTATATTTTTCCTTTAATTCTTCATCCCATTTCTATGAAATACAAATGTCATTAATCAAGGTTATACATTTCATATGAATTCTGTAAACATACACAACATTGGAAGAAGTCAAAGTTTATCTACACATTTTCCTTTAAATCCGCAATAACATATTTGCTATCACATATTTACGAGTCACAACATGTACGTTATTGAAATTAACATAAGACTACAATGAAATAGTCTTACATTTTAGTCTTTACATCGTTCGAAAAACTTGAGTGAATTGACGTTATTGAACACAACTGTCTCTGACAATTTGTATGTCACCTACACAGAAAAGTGTTGTCAAGCCAGTACCAAACTCAATAATTCTAAATCAATAATGAAGTGTATTTTTCCGGTGTACAATGAGTTTCGTTTTTGACAACTAACCAATTAGCCATCGGTTTCCATCATCATCTCTACAAAAAAATTCTCCAATCCCTGCATCGATTGCATCAGTCACGAATTTAAAGTATTTCCAAATATTTAGTATAGCTAAAGATGCTGCAGTGGTTAATACTGCTTCAAATTCCTCCCTGGCATTGTTGTGTCCTTCAAAGATTTGTGTTCTTCTTTAGTGAGTCCATCAGTGGTGTCACTACACTGCTGAATTTGGCAACAAACGTGAGATAGAATCCACTCAGCCCGACAGATTGAAGCATCAATTTCTTCGTGGATGGTCGTGGAAAGTGTTCAATGGCCTTTGTCTTTGTTTTCCATGGGATCAACCCTTAATGCCTAATGTAATGTCCCATGACGTCACCACTGTTTTCGTGAATCCTGTTTTCTTTAGGCTTATTTCCAGTTTTGCTTTTCTTTTAATCGCTCGACGAGCTCTGCCATATGTTCCATGTGACCTTTCCAGGACATTTTTGTTTCATAGAGGTGCCTACCTGTAACCACACCGTAACTCCAACTTCGTGATGTGTGTGGCTTGCCAAATGTTATGTGTTTGTCCTCCAATCTTGGTATTGGATCCCATTCCGATTTTGTTACAATGTTGACCTTCTGATAACCACACAATATCAGTGAGTCACATGAGGTTTGTCAACGAACACAAAGAGCGAACTCCACTTGCTCTGGCTTGGTCCCATGATGCCTTGGCTGAAAATCACATCCAATTCCTTCTGGACCTTTGTGGCTTTGAGAGGATTCAGTCTGTAAGGTGTGTTTATTTTATCGCAACAGCATTCCCTACTTCCACTTCATGCACAATAGTGTTAGTCCTCCCATCTTGTTTCTGCATATGCCCCCATTCTGCTGCAACAAATAAGCAACTGGGTTCTTTGTTCCTGCGGCAGTTAGCTCACTATCCGATGCCACTCCTCAAACACTTCGTTGTTATTTCAATATTTTGAGACACATCAAACTGCATACCGTTGTTCCGAATACCGTTGTTTTTAATATCCGGCATTTTTACAAGATATTTAGCGAACTCAAGTTTTCTCAGTTTGGAAGATGCCACTCTACCTGGTTTTGAAGGGATTTACTCCTTCTGGTAGCAATACTAATGTGTCATCCACACGTGAAAACATCTGAATTTCAGAGCTTTTATTTGCCACTTGTTTCACTCTATGAACTGCCATCTTCAGATGCTGTTTAGCTAACTCACCTAGCCTATGTAATCTCTCCCTCACCTCATACGCATAACCCAAGTGTGAGATCTCCGATTTCTGTTCTGTCAATTTCTCTTTAACTAATTTCAAAAGATCTCTCACTTCATGTCCGAATATTGACGTAAAGAGATTAAACTGAGTCAACTCATTTGGGGCATCTCTAATGGCAAACAATATAAATGAGACACCTTTATCGCAATCATTTCGGCAATCATGACAGTATGTTTTTCACATGGTCTTCACCGTCTGATGCCAACTTTCCAAGGATCCCTGAGATTCAGGATGGTAAACAATTGATTTGACGTGCTGTATGCCGAAGTCATCCAGGATTTCCTTAAACAACC
Source organism: Chiloscyllium punctatum (assembly GCF_047496795.1). NCBI lineage: Eukaryota > Metazoa > Chordata > Chondrichthyes > Orectolobiformes > Hemiscylliidae > Chiloscyllium > Chiloscyllium punctatum. Next base: position 1,589,913 of record NC_092789.1, on the reverse strand, counting down.
GAGGTATAAAATGAAATTCTTGGTCTGAATCAATATCTCTTGGTAGCCAATACTGAGTAAAGAAAGCTACCAAATCCTCCACCACCCTTTCCACCTTAACACTCCGTCTGGAATTGCGTCTGGAAATCTTGCAGAAACTCCATTATGGTTAGCAAATATTTGTTTGCACTCTCATTAAAGAAGGGGACCTACACAATTAATCATAACCTGAGTGGAATGTTCTTTAACTGCAGGAGTCGGCAATAACGTTGCTCGTTTTATTACTGCCTATGGCGTACCGACTATTGGGCATGTATGGCATGTACGGCAAAAAAATTCCTTATGCATTCTAGGTCACGAGATATGCTTTTGAACCCTAGCCTGAGTCTTCCGTGCACCCAATTGATCTCTTACAGGTAGTTTATGTGGTTCTCGTAACAGATGCTATCAAGGTGCTAATGGGTCATAATCTGGTGCATTTCCAATTTCCCATCTGCACTCAGCTGCTGTGGTCTCTATTTTCATGTAAGGATAATATCTTTAAGTTAATGACGATCGAAAATATTTTTTATTCCTTTCCTGGACCGTAACATCAAACAGGGTGTCAGCTGTATGAACATCAATTCTTTCGCCTTTTTCTTTAGTTTTTGCTTGTAGCTGTAATATATGAGAGTGGGAGCTTGTTCCTACACAGTCTCGAAAAATTGCAGGAGACTTTTCTTTCAACTTCTCTGTTGGATGGTCTTCCTTTGGCTTCTCCACCACAAGTGGTCTCACACCGACCTTGGAACGTATTAAATCGTTCCCAAGAACAAACTGTATTTCTGGAACTGACACTCATCAATCACTCTCATCGTCTTGATTTGGCTGGCCAAACTGCTTTAAACAGGAGAATCCTACAGTTCGGTCCGTTATTCCACAAATTTTCACCGACTTGGGTAACATATCAGAAATAGTGCAAATATTTACATCTATTAATATTAGAAGCTGAGACAAAGTGAGGACTGCAGATTCTGGAGAAGAGAGTGTGGCGCTGGAAAAGCACAGCAGTTCAGGCAGCATCCGAAGAGCAGGAGAGTCGTCATTTCAGGTGTAAGCGCATCTTCACGAAAGGGGGGTTGGACGAAAGGGTGGAGAGATAAGTTGGAGGGTGGCGAGAGAGCTGAGCGAAAGGTAGCTTGGAAGGCGATCGGTAGATTAGGTAGGGGGTGATGCTGATAGTTTGGAAGGTTGGATGAAGCCGGTTGGTTGTAGAACATTTTGGACCCTCCAACCACGCAGGATCAACATTGCTTTCACCAGTTTTCAGATCTCCTCTGCCCCACCATTTGGACACAAATCTGGCTGAAAGGAGGAAGACAGAGGGTGGTGTTGGAGGGTTGTTTTTCACATCGGAGGCCTACGACCAGTGGAGTGCCACAAGCAATGGTGCTGGGCCCACTACTTTTCAACAGTTATATAATTGTTTTGGATGTGAGCATAAGAGTTTTAGTTTGTAAGTTTCCTAATGACAACAAAATTGGTGGTGTTGTGGACAGCGACGGTTACCTCAGATTACAACGGGATCTTGATCAGATGGGCCAATGGCTGAGAAGTGACAGATGGAGCTTAATGTAGCTAAATGTGATGTGATGCATTTTGGGAAAACAAATCTTGGCAGGAATTATACACTTACTCGTAAGGTCCTAGGAAGTGTTGCTGAACAAAGGGACTTTGAAGTGCATGTTCATAGCACCTTGAAAGTGGTATCACAATTAGATTGGATCGTGAAGAAGGCATTTGGTATGCTTTCCTTTATTGATCAGAGTATTTAGCGCATGGGGTTGGGAGGTAGTGTTGTAGCTGGATTGGTTACACCACTGGACATTGGTTACACAACCGTTGGAATATTGCGTGCAATTGTGTTCCCCTTCCTATTGGAAACAAGTTGTGACAACTTAAAGAGCTCAGAAACGACTTACAATGACGTGGCCAAGGTTGGAGGATTTGAGCAACGGGAAAAGGTTGAATCGGATCAGACTGCTTTCCCTAAAGTGTCAGAGGCTGTGATGTGACCTTACAGAGGTTTATAAAATCATGAGGGGCATGGTTCGGGTAATTAGACAAAGTCTTTTCTATTCTAGTGGGGGAGTCCTGAACTGGAGAGCATGGGTTTAGGGTGAGATGGGAAAGATACAAAAGTGATCTAGGAGGAAACTTTGACAATCAGAGTGTGGTACGTGAATGGAATGACCTGCCAGAGGAAGTGGTGGAGGCTAGTACAATTGCAACATTTAAAATGCATCTGGATATGGGCCAGGTGCTGTTAGGTCGGACTAGATTGAGTTGGGATATCTGGTTGGGATGGACTAGATGAACCAAAGGATCTGATTCCGTGCTGTACATATCTGTGACTCTATGGGAGTCACAGAGAGCAACTGATAATCACAGAAAATCAGAGAGGCAGGCAGATTCACTTCATTTCAGTTCCAATTCTCCAAATTAGCACCGCCCTCTTGATATGTCCGAACTGTCCATCTTCCTTCCGACCTATCCACTCCAGCCTTCCCTCAGACCTATCACTATCACTCCCGTTTTCATGTTCCGGTCGCATTCTCGGTGCCTTTTGGGCCAGCACAACTTCTTTCCCTTTTATTTATCTTTCCGAAACTTGTCCCCCCACCACATTGCAGATGAAGGGCTTATGCCTGATATGTCGATTGTCCTGCTCTTTGGATTCTGTCTTATCTGTTGTGCTTTCCGAACGCCACGCTTTTCGACTACTCGAGACTGAGCAAATCTCATATCTCGAAAAACTATAACTTGTTGACATTCTCCCTCTCCTCTTTCTGAATGTACTTTGCATAAAGGGACGAATTTTTCATTGAGATCATGCACTAACGCCTTATTCAACCCCTGCCCAGGCTGTGGACTCGACTGCAGCTCTTCGACTTTTCTTGTGGTTTTCTTTACTACTTGTCCAAATGCTACTGGCTGAGTCTCTTTTCCAACAGTGCCTTTCTTTATCACTTTGTCACAAATTAAGGCTGTAAAAACACCTTTTCCCAGTCTTTATCTTAAACCACTGACTCTGTAATTTTATGAGCTCAGTTCACTTGTAGTGAAAATACCTGAGGGCTTGCACCTCCTTTCACCCCTCTTGGGCTCCATTTGAACTTTTGGTAAAACATTACTATTGTGCTGTCACTTTGTTCTGTTGAGTAAGATCCACCTACTGTCAATTTCTTGTTCTCGCGAGAGGAAAATCTTGCCAGAAACTAAATTTCACAAATGCATTTTTACCTGCCATCTCTGCAACTCTCCTCACTTCATGAACTTTCTGTTTATTCACATGAATTCTTATCATATATCGAAGAGAACTTTTAAACTCTACCAAAGAATAATGTATTTTACAGCCTCATACGACGTGTCTCTTTTAAAGGCACAAGGCCATCTATCAAACTTAATACCTTTAAGTCCTTGAAAATCAATTTAAGTCTGACCTGGTTCCATCTTTATGTTTCGGAGCCGCTATCTGTATGCATCTGGAACCAATTCATAAGCAATCAAAATAGTCTGTTTCACATCTGCGTAATCTCCTGATCCCTCAGCAGACAACACTGCGCATACCTGACGAGCTCTGCCTACTAGCTTCGTCTGTAATAACCTTACCCACAAGTAACTGGCAACTCCATCTGCCTAGCCAATACCTCAAAGGAAAACAAACATTCGACATTTTGTCCTTGATATGTGGCAAAATATCAACATATCTGCACATATCACTACTGTCTCCCTTCATCTCCATCCTGTTAACTTGACTTTCCTGAATAATTTGCAACTTCAGAAGTTCAAATTCTCTCTTTATTTTGCCGGTCTCTCTCCGCCACCACCCCCACTCCCCACCCCCCCGTCTCTCTCTGTCTTTCTTTAACTTCTAACTCCAGTTGTCACATTTGCAATTTATTTTTATCTGACTCCACTGAACTTGTCTGATTATCTCATTCACCTCAGTTTTTGAAAAGCTCTGTCGCAATTACTGATTTCCTTATGTCCCGGTTAAACACAATTCTAACATATTTGTTAATTCTAAAAGTATGCCCTTCTTCTGACTTTCGAAACTTTATTGGAAATTTAGAAATCACTTTCAAACCCCTTTAGCAGTGTTAAGAACAATTTATCTTGTTTTTAATTGAACCAACCACAAGAAATAGCAATTAAACACATTTTCTCACCTACGTTTTATATAAAGATCCAAGAACCCAATTGCCAAATGTTGGAATCCGCGAAGAACATTTATGTCGGATCTTTCTAAACCCCGAACGACAAGACCCCAAACTGTTATTAAGTCAATGTCGAACCCCTCTATAAATTAAGCCGAACCCCCAAAAAACTCACCACTCCTCGTAATCTGTTAAAACATGCGTGACAGAGAACTCCTACTTTCCAGTATCTAAAAGTATCTGATCTCTAATACTAAACAATAAACAACAACTATTTACAAATTCAGACTCCCCTTTCTTAATGGTTGCTATCTGAATCCAAGTCTATAAAAAATGCAGTTCCAATAGTCCACATATTCACAGTTGCATTCACTTAATCTCCTGACCACACAGTCTCTGTCTGATCCACTGTCTTCAATTTCCTAGCTGCGGATCTCCCTAGGTCATCTTTTGTTTGCTGAAAGTAGGTTTTATATGAAGAAGTATCTTTCATCGGGAGATTTTTTTTAACTTATATTTGAGATCAAGAAGTTAGATGACTAGTTTGCTCCCCGACCCTACAACAGTACCTCGGCTGTTCGGTGGCAGTAAATCTTCCTCTAATTTTCAAAACTACGCTTTTATCTACTTCCATGACACATTTAGTTCTGATAACGTGATTGGTTGCATTAGTCAAACCAATAAAGTTCAGCTTCCAGCGGTTTCTGGTGTCCTGTGCATGGTTAAACCGAATTGGTGAAATTCGAATTGTTGACGAGACAACAACCAAAACTCAGGTATCTGTTCAATAGAACGTTGCTACATTTGGAAGTCTCTGACCATTACCTGGAAACTGTGGCTGTACTTTATATTCAGTAAAACACGTCCTGTCTCAAAGTAACCAGGTATACTTTTGGCTTCGTAACCGGTCGGCGTGGATTACTTGGCGTGCTGTCTGAGTCTATGACTTTAAGGCTCCTGGATGTAGTATTTGGTGACTCTTGATCAAGGACATGCAGGTCCCTGAAGACTACGACATTTTCCAACCTCGCACAATTTAATCAATGTAAAATGAGATCTATCCTATTAGTTACCATCATCCAAATCATGTGCAGACCTTGCAAATTGCTGCGGTCTAAATACTGATCCGTGTGCTTCCCCCTGAGTAACGGCCTTCAGTGCAGGAATGGGCGCTGACCTCTGTATTATCTCCACTAAAGAATTCCCAAACCACGGAAAATATCCCACCTTACTCATGAACTTTCACTAACTTCCAATGAGTACATCGAAAGAATACTGCAAATGCAAATCCACTGGTGCCACTGGGTGCTCATTTGTGGACATCTCAACTGACACAAACAAGACAGGTTTCTCAATGATGTTTTCCCATTCCTGAAGCTACAGAGACTCTGCCAAGTCACATTATGATTCCCCACGACTCCATTTATCACGATTCTTATAAAAAATGTCCCAATATTTTCCTCAGCCCAGACATCAAATTGGTCATTATTAAGGCTCATTTGTGTTCCTTCCCCCTCCCGTTTTAAACATTTGGGGTTACAAAAGCTACTTTCCCAGACATCAGGAATCAGATTTTTCAGCACAAACAGTTTTGAAAGATATTCAATACTTATTTCTTGTCGTTATAGCATTTAAAAGACATGAATATGAAATGTTTGGAGAGATGTGTGCCAAGTGTCGGCAAGTGGGACTAGATTAATTTGGGATTGTGGTAGCTATGGATTGGTTACAATGAAGAATCTGTTACTGTGCTGAACAATTCTGTAACTCTTTCACGAGCTCTATTGATACCTCCCTGAATACACTGGGATGGGGCTGGTCTGATGCAACAATTTAAGAATCTTCAGTTCAATGAGTTTTTTTATGTGGGTAACTTCACTTTATTAATGCTAATCTCCCATACAATCTCAATTTTAACAGTCACTCTGTCCTGAAATATATCTGGATGATTTTCTGTAACTTCCACTGTGGGGACAGAAGTAATGTGTTCCCGTCAGTGGGGGCAGAGATGGTCTCCGTCACTAAGTAAAAACGTAGGAGCACTGCATTTGGGAGATGTTTGACATGGGATCCAATGCTGTTCGGAAACATCTAAAATCAAAATAGTTCAATGAAACTGTGACTTCACGGACTGAGAGCACTGCGCTCTCCTTCGCGTTAGGTTACAGGCTATGCTGAAAGTGGTGTCATAAAGATGTGGCAACAACAGTTTCGAATCAAACTGAGTTTACAGTTTGTACCTGGCAGAGGTCCACGTAGAGTCAAAAATCAGTTCTTGATCAAAATATCTGTAACTGGAAGACAGGCCAGAAGAGAACTGCAACCAAAAAGGTGTCTGTGATGGTTCATTCAGAAAATGCACTGAGGCAGAAATGACGACTGCTGATATTGAGGAGTTGGTAGTGGACAGATTTGGTGATAGAGGGATTATCGAGATATACATCAGCTTAGGGCAAAATGGGGAAGTATTAGTTATTCCTATTTTGTTCATCCTCAAATGGTTGTAAGTGAAGAGAACGAAATTCATGAAATGGGAATGGAGTCTGTGATTGAAAGCGAATACAACACTTTACATCTGTGCCAAATATGCACAACAGAAGGAGCGATGGCGTTCAAAGTCCTTTACAGAATTTATAAATGAGCTGAGATAGACTTACCAGGAACACCAATTATAGCGAGAATGGGATAGTAAACTGCCTGAATAATTATCAGTGCACATCGTATCCGCCATGTTAACCACATCCAATCCTGACGAATCCAGTAAAGAGAACTAGATAAACTCCTGTACATTTTAATAACATTCCATTGCATTGATGTCAGATTCTGATCAAATGCGGGAACATTCCAGTCTAATGTTCTCAGATTCTTATCGATTTTTGGAACCTTCCAGACTATTCTTCTTAGATTCTGATTCATGTTGGAACATTCCAGTCTATTGCACTCAGACTTTGATCTCTCCCACTCTCCGGAGCCGTAGATTTCAAGCGTGTTGAGGATGATGCTCTCGCTGATATAATTTAAAATGTCCCTTATGAATAGAAGAGGGAAAGACTCCAGTGACTCAGTTGGGGTCCATGGAGACTGACGTCAATCACAGTCACTGAACAGAATCTCCACTTAACCCCATAACTGCAACACATTCAATGTAACAACATTAGCTGGTCTGGCTGGGGTACTGACATCGCCTGCTGTTGGTCTTACCGACTATTGCGTAAGTGAGGACTGCAGATGATGGAGATCAGAACTGAAGAATGTGTTTCTGGGAAAGTGCAGCAGGTCAGGCAGCATACCAGGAGCAGGAGAATCGACGTTTCGGGCATAAGCCCTTCTTCAGGACTTACCGACTATCTCCAAGTATACCAACAATGTTAGATGCAATAGAGAAAGGCGATGCTTTCTCTTCGCAAGCTTTGAGACTCTGCTGTAGTATCCACATACAATGTTTTATGTAACCACTCGATTGAGAGCAAGTCGAGGCCCGTTTTTACAAAAATTAACATTCCTCCACGTCAACAAATATCAGTCTAAAAACTGTCTCTGGAGACAACTGCCCTAAACAGAAGAAATACAGATTTCTTTGGACATTCCTCTCACTGCTCTAACAAAGCAACATTTTATCCTTAACTCTATGCACTTAATTAATTAGTTTATAAACATGCAGACATCTTATTGCACTGTATGTTCGGCTCTTCTTGCCCAGATTTTTAGCCTTAGATGGAAGGAAAATGTTGTGTTGACAATTGCATTTTTGTAATGGTATTAAAGAGTCAGGGACAGCATGTTTGTGTCATTGCTGAAGAAACAGAAAGGAATAGGAGACAGTCGGTGTGGAAACTGGAGAGGAGTCAAGTGTTAGTCTCCCAGTTACCAATACTTTATTGACAGATGGAAAAAAATAAAACGCAGAGAACTAAAGAGAACGCATTTAGAAGAAGGAATAGCAAGTGAAAATGAAAACAAAGCAGGACAATTTGAAATGGAGGAAGAATTATTTAACATACACTGTTTAATCATTGGACGTGCAGTAAGGTAAGATTATTCATATGTGCACAATATATTCATAATGAACAACGGAGACACAGTTAATGAAATGTGATGTATAGGTTGTATAAAATTTATAAAACAATAAATCAATATTTGATCCTCAACTGAGGTTTTCGCAAGGTTTGAGAAGGTTTGTAGCTCAGGTTGAGATTTCGCGTGTTGGTTTGCTCGCTAAGCTGTAGGTTTGATATCCAGACGTTTCGTTTCATGGCTACGACAAGCAGGCCAAACACAGCCAGAAACACTAACCACTTCACCATAGATCAAAGAATTTTGAGAAATGACAGACAGGCTACTAAGACCCCTCGGAATATTAGTAGCACATAAACCCACCAACACTCTCAAAAAAAACTAAGAAACGTAAAAGACCCAGTACATCCCATGGACAAAATCTACGTCATCTACAAAATTCCATGCAAGGACTGCCACAAATACGACATAGGACAGACAGGAAGAAAGTTATCCACGAGGATACACGAACACCAGCTAGCCAAAAAAACACATGACCCTCTCTCCCTCGTAGCCCTACACACGGATAAAAAAAGCCACCACTTTGACTGGGAGAACACATCTATCCTGGGACAAGCTAAGCAAAGGCATGCCCAGAGAATTCCTAGAGGCCTGGCACTCTAATCACAACGCCATCAACAAACACATAGATCTAGATGCCATCTATCAATCGCTCAGAAAACGTACTGGAAATGACATCAGCACAAACCACAGGAACCCCGTCCAGGTGAGAAGTATGAATAGAAAGCAGGAGACAACAGCTTCGTTTCACTTGGAGGTCGCCGCTGATGATGTTACCTAGCCAGGTAACGAAAAGTCTGGATATCAAACCTACAGCGCAGCGAGCAAGCCTATACCCTCATCTGAGTTGTCATGTTCCCATTCTCTCAACGATCCTCTCTTTCTGGGATTCCCAGATCTAATCTCTCATTCCTGGCATGGTGTATGCTGTACATTCCTGCTTCTGGTGTCCCAACTTATGTCAGTTAACTGCCTTCCCACTGGTAAACAAATATATTGTCCTGCTGCGTTCTGTCAAAAGCCAGTGGGTGTCATATTATTGGAGAGAAAATTTCTGGCATCAGATGCAGCATTTGAACATATTACTCTGTTGTACCTACACTGTACAAAGAACATAGCAAACAGGAATTGCGAAAACAAATACGGAAGTGTATTTACATCTGCCATTAATCTAGTTTTCGCGTTTTTGATATCTCTTTATCTATATTCTCTCTCTTTCTCTATTTGTATCGTGATAATAAATAAATCCAAACAATCTCGTGCCCCATTTCTCAGTTCACCTTCTTACAGTTTATTTCTATTGTTCTTTTCTTGACGTACTCATTAGAATCGAGTAATTTAACAACAAATTCATGAGGGGGAAGATGGCCAGAGTTAATTGGAAGGGGAGCCGAGCAGTGAAGACCATGGAGCATCAATGTCAGGGGTTTCTGGGGATGATCCAGATGAACATCAGAAATTCGTCCCAAAGTAGAAGAAACATACTCGGGAGGATAATGCAGCCATGAGTGATTAGGCATGTCAAGGACAACATAAAACCAAAAGAAAAAGCATACAATGTGGGAAAGGTTATTGGGAGTCCATAGGAAAAAGAAGCCTTTAACCACCAGTGGAGGATTACTAATAAAAGCAATAGGGTAGAGCAGATTATATACGGCGATAAGTAAGCTTGTAAATAATATGAGAGGAAACTGCAAGAGTTTTTTTAAGATATATAAGGTATATAGAGAGAAGAGCAAACGTCAGACTGCTGGAAAATGAGGCCTAAATAGTAATGAGTAACAATGAAATGGCAGTGGCATTGCATCAGTCTTCAAAGCGGAAGACACCCGAGGCTTGCCAGAACTTCAAGAGAGTCAGTGGGCGGAGGTGAGTGTAGTGACCATCACTAAGGGGGAGTTGCTGGGGATGTTGAAATTTCTGAGTGCGGACAAATCACGCAACCTGAGGGACTGCACCCCATTGTTCGAAGGAGGTAGCTGAGGAAGTTGTGGAGGTGTTGTTGGTGATCATTCTGGAATATTACAGGAATCACTGGAGTCAGGGAGGATCCCAGAGGACGAGCAAATAAAATCATCCAGGTTAAGTGGAGAGGGACACAGAATGCAGGACATCGTCAGTTAATCGGCAAGTTTTTTTTTAGTAAGTAAGCGTCGTGATTCTTTGGGTTTCTCGATATGTAAATAAAGTATAAAAAAAAGGAAGTGAAAGAGATCATTGAAAATTGTATAGTTAATTTACGCATAACAAGAGTTAAACTGACAAAAAGCTATTTCAAACAACAGACTTGCAAATATGTGGTTGACTCAATGGAATCGGTTCAACGTAGGCAGAAGCACATGTGACAAACAGATCGTTAGCTTAGCCTTGTTGTTAAGATGTAGGGAAAGGTGTGTGACTAAATAGCATAAAATAACTGTCGAAAAAGCATGACTGACGCTGTTGGTGCGGAGAACCCAATGTGCAACAATGTCCTCTACTTCGAAGAAGAAATAACGCCAGATAGTTCAAAACATCACTGACTCATTGCTCATTTCTTAGCAACCCAGCACATACCTTCCACATGATGCAGCATTTGACCTGCACTCTTTCAATCCAGTCTCCTGCTGTCGCTGCTCACGACGTAGTCTCCTTTACATTTGGAAGAGCAGAAAATACTACTCTGAGGAATATTTCACTCTGTCTGTAGGAATAACACTGACCTTCCCACTGCTTCCTATTTCAATAACCTACTTCCCTGTCATGCTAAAAATTCTGTTCTGGGCTGTTGCAAGGTTTTAGTAAAGCACAGTACAAGCTCGACTAACGCCTCACTTGACACGTTGGTACGTTACAGCTTCTAGGATTTAATACTCATTTCATTCACTTCACAGCCTGACTCCATTATGGCTGTTCTCCATTTTCCATGCAATTTCCCTGCTGGGATCCCTATGATCGTGCTTTGTATGTGTGCACTCACGGAGAGAATCGATTTCACTAATTCAAACCTCAATTCCGTCTATTTTAAATCTGTTTTTCTTTCACACAGGATTAAAAGCCACACACCCTGTCACCAATCGTCCACTGCTGTGAAGGAATTAAAAAGCTAATCTTCCAATCCTTTCCAGTTCTGAAGAATAGTCAGGCAGGACTTGAAACATTAACTCTGTTACTCTGTCTTCGAAGATGAGATCAAATCTATTGAATTTCTCCAGAATGAGCAGGATAACTTTTCAACAAAACCAAGAACTGTAGATACTGGAATTATGAAACAAAAAAAAAACAACTAGAAACTTTGAAGAAACATTAACTCCTCTTTCTTTGCGCAGATCGTGCCAGGCCTGCTCGGTTTCATTAGCACTTGTGTTTATGAGCAAGTTTCAAATACGTGTGTGAAAGCTGCTCAAACGCCGTGTCCAACATGGATCAAAATATACCGGGAAATGAACGGTAACACAAAGTGGATAAATTCTTTGATTCTGAAAACACATAAAACTGGCATCACTAACACTACAGAGCTAGTAATCATCGTCTGAGAGGGAAACACAAGTAAATACATTCAAAACCATCACAAAAAAATGAACTACCGGAGAGGAAAACCGTTGAATTAATATCAGAGGAATGGTTTTGAGGTATGTGTCAGGGTGGAGGCGCAACACCAGGGAGAATGAGAATATTAAAATGCAAGTGTTACCACATCAGAACCAAGAGTAGATCCGCGTGTACATGGCTGATGAGTGAATGGGTCCTGATGTGATTTGGGGAAGAGACAGCAGAATTGCATTTCAGACATTGCACCTTGAAATTGCGCATTCATGTAGGGCTGTTGTCCACTGTAGTGGTACAAGCAGAACTACATTCAACGACAATCTGAAAGTTGTTTTTTCCTGGATATTCCGTCAGTCGAAAATTACCATTTAGACGATCGATGGTTCAGTGACGAGTGTGGGTCAACATGCCAGGGTCAGAACCATGTGAACCTAAACATGACAACAACCTGTTAACAAACCGCACTTGAAAGAACAAATCAGATCAAAGCTCTGCAGTCCAGCAACATTCAGTCGTAACTTGCGACGTTCAGTTAAAAAAATCACTGGAGGAGAGTGCTCCCCATCATTACGAACGTAACAGCCTTGTACATCAGCGTCAAAGAAATGGATGTAGTACTTGCATCATCCTCAACCAGAAGTGGTGAGAGGATGATCTACTTCACTGTCGTCATGATGTCCACAGAATCACAGCTGACAGTCTTCAAAGAATTTAAGTTGCTGCACGTGACATGAAAAAAGTGTTGACGCAATAGACATGTCAAATAAAATGTGCCCTGATATCATTCCTGCAACAGTACTGAAGTCCATGCACGGACTGACACAAACACTACATAGAAAAGACAGGAAAAATGGTAGCCACCGGGATACAAGAACGCCAACTAGCCACAAAAATACACGACCCTCTCTCCCTCGTAGCCCTACACATGAACAAAAAAAATAACCATTTCGACTTGGAGAAAACATCTATCCTGGGACAGGCTAAGCAAAGGCATGCCAGACAATTCCTAGAGGCCTGGCACTCCAACCACAATGCTATCAACAAGCTCATAAATCTAGCTGCCATTTATCAACCCCTCAGAAAACGAACAGGAAATGACATCAGCACAAACCACAGGAACCCCCAACCAGGGGTAAGATATAAATAGAAAGCAGGAGACAACAGCTTCGCTTCACTTGGAGGTCGCCATTGATGATGTTACCTAGTCAGGTAACGAAACGTCTGGATATCAAACCTACAGCTCAGCGAGCAAACCTACGCCCTCATCTGAGGTGTCATGTTCCCATTCTCTCAATGTTCCTCTCTTTCTGGGATTCTCAGCTTTAATCTCTCACTCTTGTCAGGATGTATGCTGTACATTCCTGCTTCTGGTGTCCCAACTTATGTCAGTTAACTGCCTTCCGACTGGTAAACAAATATATTGTCCTGCTGCGTTCTGTCAAAAGCGAGTGTGCGTCATATTATTGCAGAGAAAAGTTCTGGCATCAGATACAGCATTTGAACATATTACTCTGTTGTACCGACATTGTACAAAGAACAAAGCAAACAGGAATTGTGAAAACAAATACGGAAGTGTATCTACTTCTGCCATTAATCTAGTTTTCGCGTTTTTGACATCTCTTCTTCTATATTCTCTATCTTTCTCCATTTGTATCTTGATAATAAATACATCCAAACAATCTCGTACCCATTTCTCAGTTCACCTTCTTACAGTTTATTTCTATTGTTCTCTTCTTGACGTACTCTGATTAGAATCGAGTAATTTAACAACAAATTAATGAGGGAGGAGATGGACAGAGTTAATTGTAGGGGGAGTCGAGCAGGGAAGACCATGGAGCATTAATGACAGGGGTTTCTGGGGATGATCCAGGTGATCATCAGAAATTCATCTCAAAGAAGAAGAAACATACTCGGGAGGATAATGCAGCCATGAGTGATTAGAGATGTCAAGGACAACATAAAGCCAAAAGAGAAATCATACAATGTGGGAAAGGTTATTGGGAGTCCACAGGAAAAAGAAGCTATTAAATACCAGTGGAGGATTACTAATAAAAGCAATAGGGTAGAGCAGATTATATACGGCGATATGTAAGCTTGTACATAATACGACAGGAAACTGCAAGAGTGTTCTTTAAGATCTATAATGTGTATAGAGAGAAGAGCAAACGTCAGTCTGCTGGAAAATGAGGCCTGAAGAGTTATGGGTAACAATGAAATGACAGTGGCATTGCATCAGTCTTCAAAGCGGAAGATACCCGAAGATTGCCAGAATTTCAAGAGAGTCAGGGGGAGGAGGTGCTTGTAGTGACCATCACTCAGGGGGAGTTGCTGGGTATGTTGAAATTTCTCAATGTGGACAAATCACACAACCTGATGGACTGCACCCCATTGTTCTCAGGAGGTAGCTGAGGGAAATGTGGAGGTGTTGTTGGTGATCATTCTGGAATAGTTCAGGAATCACTGGAGTCAGGGAGGATCCCAGAGGACTAGCAAATAAACCTTCCAGTTTCAGGAGAGAGGGACACAGAGTGCAGGAAATCCACAGTGGTTCGTCAAGTTTTGTTTAGTAAGAAAGCGCAGTGAATCTTTGGGTTTCTCGATATGTAAATAAAGTATAAAAACAAGGAAGTTATAGAGATCATTGAAAATTGTATAGTTAATTTACAGCATAACAAGAGTAAAACTGGCACAAAGCTATTTCAAACAACAAGTGAATGAAATGAGTATTAAATCCTAGAGGCTGTAACGTACCAACGTGTCAAGTGAGGCGTTAGTCGAGCTTGCACTGTGCTTCACTGAAACCTTGCAAATTTCGGGTACTCTTGTTATGCTGTAAATTAACTATACAACTATACAATCTTCGGGTATCTTCCGCTTTGAAGACTGATGCAATGCCACTGTCATTTCATTGTTACCCATAACTCTTCAGGCCTCATTTTCCAGCAGACTGTCGTTTGCTCTTCTCTCTATACACATTATAGATCTTAAAGAACACTCTTGCAGTTTCCTGTCGTATTATGTACAAGCTTACATATCGCCGTATATAATCTGCTCTACCCTATTGCTTTTATTGCAAATATGTGGTTGACTCAATGGAATCGGTTCAACGTAGGCAGAAGCACATGTGACAAACAGATCGTTAGCTTAGCCTTGTTGTTAAGATGTAGGGAACGGTGTGTGACTAAATAGAATAAAATAACTGTCGAAAAAGCATGACTGATGCTGTTGGTGCGGAGTACCCAATGTGCAACAATGTCCTCTACTTCGAAGAAGAAATAACACCAGATAGTTCAAAACATCACTGACTCATTGCTCATTTCTTAGCAACCCAGCATACACCTTCCACATGATGCAGCATTTGACCTGCACTCTTTCAATCCAGTCTCCTGCTGTCGCTGCTCACGACGTAGTCTCCTTTACATTTGGAAGAGCAGAAAACACTACACTGAGGAATATTTCACTCTGTCTGTAGGAATAACACTGACGTTCCCACTGCTTCCTATTTCAATAACCTACTTCCCTGTCATGCTAAAAATTCTGTTCTGGGCTGTTGCAAGGTTTCAGTGAAGCACAGTGCAAGCTCGACTAACGCCTCACTTGACACGTTGGTACGTTACAGCCTCTAGGATTTAATACTCATTTCATTCACTTCACAGCCTGACTCCATTATGGCTGTTCTCCATTTTCCATGCAATCTCCCTCCTGGGATCCCTATGATCGTGTTTTGTATGTGTGCACTCACGGAGAGAATCGATTTCACTAATTCAAACCTCAATTACGTCTATTTTAAATCTGTTTTTTTTACACACAATTAAAAGCCACACACCCTGTCGCCCATCGTCCACTGCTGTGAATGAATTAAGAAGCTAATTTTCCAATCCTTTCCCGTTGAACTATTACCTTGTTCCTGATGCGAACTGTCTTTCGTTCCACAAGCCTAATATGATAACTTAATATTTCTGGCTGTTATTCCTGGAACTTCATTCATGGAGACCGATGCAAAGTAACTGTTTTTTTTACAGCCATTTTCCTGTTCTCGACAACAAATTCTCCGATCCCGATTACGAATTTCCACACTTGACCTTGATTTTATTTTGTTTTCTTTGAAATAGAGATTGTAAATGTGTGCAATTTTGTCTTCCTCTTTGATAAAATCATAGAATCGCTACAGTATGACAACAGATCTTAGACCCAACAAGTCTACACCGACCGTCCACAGTGTATCACACCCAGAGCCATTTCCCTATT
Source organism: Chiloscyllium punctatum (assembly GCF_047496795.1). Taxonomy (NCBI): domain Eukaryota; kingdom Metazoa; phylum Chordata; class Chondrichthyes; order Orectolobiformes; family Hemiscylliidae; genus Chiloscyllium; species Chiloscyllium punctatum. Next base: position 1,573,885 of record NC_092789.1, on the reverse strand, counting down.
ACTCCACATTTTACCCAGACTGATGCACTAAACCTACACATTTCTTAAAACTGTCGGCAATTGAGCATGGCCAATTCACCTAATCTCACATCTTTGGATTATAGGAGGAAACCAGAGCACCCAGAGGAACCCCACGCATACACGGAGAATGTGCAAACTGCACACAAACTGTCGCCCGTGGCTAAACTCGAACCCGTGTCCCTGGCGCTGTGAGACAACAGTGATAAACACTGAAACATCGTGCAGCCCCGCATATTTCTACGCATACATGATCTCTTCATGTTTTACTTATCAGTTTCAAAACACTCCTTTTCTGGGTCATAAATTCCTGAGAGTTCTTATGTTTCTGCTCTCTCTGGAATTCTTCTCAAGTCACTTCTAATAATTAAGTTAATCTTTAATTTGTTTTGTTAAATATCATTATAACTCTGTCCCTTTCTTGCTTGCACCTGAAAGAAATAGATGAGTTTCTCAGACTGCAGTATTTCTGTAAATTTCCTGGTCCTGACCAGATATCTCCAAGGACACTGCAGAGGACAGAGAAGAAATTGCGTGGGCATTGACTGGTATTTTTGCAACATCGTTAGCAATGGGTGAGGTCCGCGAAGTGTGGAACGCGGCGACTTTTGGGTCCTTATTTACGATAGGCTGCAAAGAAAATCAGAAAACTAAAGACCAGTTAGACAAACATCTGAGGTAGTAACTTACGTAAGAAGATTTTGGGAGATAAGACACACATGCATTTAGAAAGAGAGGGTGTGATTCGGAGCAGTCAGCACGGCTCCGATGGATTGATCTGGATGCTTTGCGAGGGCATGGAGGTATACGGATTATATATATACATCAGAAAGACCTTTGAAAATGGTTCCACGTGATAGACTGCTCTGAAGGTTTCGGTTGTATGGAATCCGGGGGAGCAAGTAAATTGCACGCGCAATTGGCTTGATGGTTGGGAGCAAAGGGTAACATTGAAGGGATGTTTGTGGGTTTCGATACCTGTGAGTAGTTTAGTGCCTCGGGGGGCCGTGCTGCGCCCATTACTCTTTGTTATCTGCAACACAGATTTTTTTGGGGAATCGACAAGGCACGATTTATAATTTTGCTGATGACTCTAAAATAGGTGATATCGTGGACAATGAGGAACGTTATCAGAAATTTCAGCAGGCCCTTTACCAGCTGGGAAAGAGGGCTGATAAATGGCAAATGGAGTTCAATGCAGATCACTGTGAGCTCCAGCATTTTGGAAAGTCAAATCAAGGTTGAAATTTCAAGGTGAATGGTAGGGCCTGAGTAGGTGGAATGGAACAGAGATACCTTGAAGTTCTGGTTAATGGTTCACTGAATGTGGAGTCAAAGGCAGACTGGAGAGTAAAGGAAGCTTTCGGCACACTGGTCTTCATCGTTCAGAGCATTGCATATCAAAGTTGCAGAGCGATGTCATAGTTGCATATGGTGTTGCTGAGGCCGCACTTGGAGTATTGTTTTCATTTTTCTTCACTGTGCAGGAAGGATGCTATTAAATTGGAAAGAGTGCAGAAGATATTTGCAAGAACTTTTACCAGGAATCATATTTAATTTCCAGAGAACACCATGTTCAAAATTTGTGCTACGGTTTTGTTTTGCATATTTAATACACCAACGTTTGCTTCTCCTTGCATATGTAAGTTACAAGTAAATTGATTCTGTGGAGCTGTGCACCGTAGTTTGTGGCATTACTAGAGATAGTCTTCGAAAAGACATTCAGGGAGGGTCACCTCAACTCCGAGATGATCTGTAGTAATGTCAAGCAATAATCGACAAGCATCAATAACCTCCCCGCTCTGTCAAAATCAGTGTCAATGTATTCTCTCTATTCCCTCACACTCACTGTCTATCTGTTATAGCACGTAACCTCGAACAAGGCTCACGCTCTATCTTCAAATAAAGCTAAGGCATTACCACTCTCATTATTGAATTTTCCACTTGACTTCCCTCACGTTCTCTGACGCCTACGCAAGATCTCTAGATTAATAACAATATCTGGACATAACACTGACGGCTGGCTGACCCTGGATACCTCAGCGACACTCGCACTACCAGCAGCAGCTACTAATCCCATCCCACCACCTTCCCTCCCTTTCTCCCATTCCACGAGAAACAGCCGGGAATCCGACAGAAAGGACCAAGCCGGGTGGTGGACTGCCAGATATCACTTCCCTCTACCCCTCTCCCAACGGCATTTGGGGTGGACCCTGACCTGAACCGGAGACTTCTGTGAAGATTCTGAAACATCCATGTAATACTAATTGAGAAAGGAGCAGTGTTCAGTGAATGGCAATTCTCACTTTACACCCATTGTCAGTTCCAACATCAGTTCTCTCCATCCCAATAGAACAGATACCTCACTGCACAGAGATGCAGACATAGAAATACACAATAATGGTAATCACCACAATATACGAACATCCACAATCCATGCAAGGAGTTAGGCAAACGTGCACAGAGGCATGTGCAGTCACATAAAATAGACCGCAAACACAGATTGAAAATGTATACTCTGATAGACAGGGAGCTGTAGACACACAAATACTCAGACTTCGAGCATATGGGCACATCGACACATGTATTCACACATACAGACATATGCATAAGTTTCAGTCATAGACATATAGATTTGTTTTTAATTCATAATGGGGTTAATGGTTCTAGCGAGAAGGCAGGAGAATGATGTTGAGAAAGATATATCACATTATTCAATGGTGTATTAATCTTGATGGGCTGAATGGCCTAATTCTGGTCTTTTCTGTGTTTCTAAGGTGGTATGTTATTTGGTATTCTGCTGCTGAGACAAGAGTTGAGCTGAGTTTGATCAATATTTGATTGTAACCTCAGTTGGAAAGTAGGGCAACTTGGAAGAGCTGAAGTGTTTATGTCTATTCCTATTTTTTCTACCCTTACATCTCAAAAGAGGTGACGTTTTGATGTTAGGTTAACACAACTTTATGATAAATGCTCCTGCAAAGCAATAAGAGTATCCCTTTCACTTTTGTGTTGTGCTCTCTATGGTGCCCTGATCCTCAGGGAATAGAAAAGACGCCATTATTAAAGATATACATGGCTGACCTCGACTGATCTTTGCTGCACAGGAGAATCAATGTTTATTGGGAAAAGACAGGAGACGGGTAGTCAGGCACAATCGGATCAGCCATGAGCATTTTGAATGGTGCAGACCAATGGCCAGCTGCCGCCCATATCCAATATGTTGTTCCTCAATACACCCCTTGAGCTGTGACAGAGTTAGGGAACCACTCCATTCAGCCAGTCAGGACATCAGAGTTCCCATGTTCCCATGACATCAGAGAAAAAAACATTCCGTGCCTGTCTGGAAATACACACGAATAACGAATTAAGAAATTCAACTCATTGAATACATTACACAAATCAGCTGCAGGCCATTCAACCCGTCTGAGCTGCGACACAGGAAACTATCATTTACAGGAAATAGAGAGTAGAGATAAATACTCATTTTTCGGCTACAAAGCTGAAACGAGTGTAGTGCCTCAGGTATCGCTGTGGCGTCATCAATGAGCAATAATCTGTTTCAAAGATCTGAATGAAGGTCTGAATGGATTGACACTCAATTAGCTCGTACACTAAAATAGTCATTCAATATATCGTCAAATTGAGGTAGTGAGTGCGCAACGTGATTACAGACAGAGGATATTCATGAGCTATCCTTCAGCAAAATAAAATAGAGTTGTCTATTTTGGTAGGAATGAAGGAATAGTAGAAAACATTTTTAATGGAGAGAGATTGAAGAATTCTATGATACAGATAGTATCCATGTTCCTTCTGCACGGATTATATGAAGTCAGTCTGCAAGTCATGAATTATATGAAGTTTTTCAGTTTGGAGGGTAAATGGAATAATTCATTATCTGTCAAAGTGAATGGATTTAATTATAGGAATGGTTGACTGCATCTGCACAGGGCATTGCTGAGAATACATCCGATATACGGTGTGCAGTTTAGATCCCCATATATTCAAAATGAATATATATTTTTGAGAAGATTTTCAAAGATTTTTCCCTATACTCATTCCTGGAATGAAGGTCTTTTGTTATGGAGGTTTATCAGTTTAAGTCTTTGATCAGAAATCTTATTGGACCTGCCATGATTTTCAGAAACGTATATCAGCTGGAGACATATTATTACGCGTTAATGAAACGAATGTTAAAGATTAAACTTAATGGATAAGATGTGTTGACATTAGCACATATGAAGAGGTCAACTAATTTTTAAAAAATTACACAGTCGCACATAAACATGTCATCGCATTACGAAGCATGGATATTTTTGCTGATGAAAGACGCAGTGTACAACAACATAAATGATGTACCTGCATATAGTCCATTATCATTCGCTACAGGAATGTTCACGAACACCACACGTGGTCCGGTTTGGTGGTCTTTTGGCATTATTGTATGTTCCAACACGCAAAGGGAGAAAAATGTGACCTACCTGAGAAGCAGCAGTCACGTGCTTCCTTTCCATCATATTGTTTTTCCTGGCAACAGAGTGTGACAGAAGAATAGCCCTCAGCCACCCATACCAGTCGTGAAGGATTCCTGATGTCGATTCATTGGATCATCGTACTGCCTGAAGCAAAGAGAATTCAGCCAAATCCAACTGCTCTGGGTCCGGGAAGAAATCTATTCGCAACAAATTGGGTAATAAAAGTGATTTCAAAATCAGAATAACATTTGGGGCAGTCTATCATTTTCCCGTTTTCATGGGTTGAACATCCTGTGCCACAGATTTTTCTGGATAATTACTCTATCTGAGACTATTTTATTAGCCACATCACAAAACTGGGTAAATTTAACATTTCTGGTAACCAGTGGATGAGGGGGGCTAAAAATGCATCGGTGACCCTCCAACATTGTTCGGAACAAGAACAAGCAATGCTGAAATAGTTGGTCAAGTGGGAATTCTCCTCTCCAGAGAGTTGGGTGCCTGGGTATTTACATTTATTAAACATTTGACAGATACGTGACTGTAGGAAAATGGTATGCTTTCAGAAAAGTGCTGCTGTGACCACAATCGCATCAGCAACGACCTTAATGCCTGCTGGAGTCGTGACAAAGTGTCTACTGTCCTACACTTGCTCCCCAATCCTGGTTCCATGTTCAAATCATCCCTCAAACTTCATACACAGGAGTAGATGGAGTCCACTTGCTCCAAATACATGGTCCGCAGTAACACAGGCTATCTTTCAGTACCTCAAGACTGTCGCAGACGGTTTGATGTGGGTTCGAAAACGTTATTTGCAAATCGATGCTGGGTTCGAATGACACTTCCGTTCTCTTTACAGAGTGTCCCGTCTCTGCAACTTGTGCGTCATTTGTTTGTCATTTTATAGACCCAGATTCACTGTGAATATCAACACTATACCTCACCAAGGGATGACTCACAAAATACGTTGCTCTGTTTGACTGAAACATTCAATAACGGAACGCTTCGGACAATTGCTCATTTTTCAATGCTAGAACATGAGAACAGAAGAACAGGGGTTTGTAAATGGGCAAATTAAGCCATTGTACACGATCATGGTTGATCTACTGTTGGCATTAATCCGCTTTAATGCCAATTCTACACTAACCTCAGCACACTGACCGGTCAAAATGTCATCGATCTACTCTTCAAATACTTTCAGTGATCTAGCTTCCCGAACTCTCCAGACGAGATAATCCCAGACATTGATTATTCACTGTCAGAAGGAAACAATGCCGGTGCAGAGACCGTCACCTATTTTTTTGAACAAAAGAGGTGAACATAGGGGCTCAGGTTAGAGTGAATGGCCTTGATATCAAGGTAGCATTTGACTGAGGAATTCATCGGAAGCGCCAACCTATTTGCGATTAATGGGAATCAGGTGAAACCTCCACACGTCTTGTGCCTTTCTGAGCACAAAGGAGGATGTTTGTGGTCGGTGGACCATAATAATTTCAGTCCTGGGACATCGCTGCGGGAGATCGTCGTCGGCTCAAACATCTTCAGCTGCTACATCAATGTGTACTTTCGCTACTCTCACCACCATTGTTATTGTGGATGTCCAAGGAAAATTACACAATGTTCTGAACGAGTTGCCCCACACTCCCGTCAGCTCCTGAAGCAGTCTGTGTCCATGTGCAGCAAGAACCAGACAGCAGTCAGGCTTGTTCTGTTAAAATGTTGGTAGCATTTATGTAACAGCTCTTCAAGGCGGGTCGGTGGGGACTTGTTGGGCTGAAGGGCCTGTTTCTACGCTGTAAGTAATCTAATCTAACAAGCAGACGTATGGGGATTACGCAGGAAGATAAGTGTGAGTAGACAAAGGCAGGGTGCTGCGGGAGGGAAGGTGTATGGTGTGGCCCTAATGGTAAACCCTGTCTACCGCAATCTTCATTCTCATTCTATGCCATACTGACATACAGTAAGGACAATGCGTCAAGTGGGTGTTGGGGGAGGGAGTGTTCGTGCAATAGTATTTCGATACACTGGTACACTCAATAATTGACACATTATTCCCAGAAATATTGTGAATGATGTGTTATCTGTGGCACTATCAATGTGGGGAAAGGAATATTGATGCGTCAGGCAACACAACCCCAAACCCGTAGACCCTTTGGACATTTACAGATGGATTTTTTGAAGTGACAACCACAGAAGGGAAAGGGTATTGTCTGGTCATCGTTGATATGTTTACCAAATGAGTGGAAGCCTTCACCATGTCGAAACAGAATGCCAGTGCAGTAGCCAAGGCTTTGATAACTGAGATAACTCCGAGATGGGGCATTCCTGAAACGCTTAGTAGCGGCGATGGGACACCATTTGTCAATAACGCCCGACGGCAGATCGGTAATTATTTGGTACTAAACATGTGGCAACATTGTGTCTACCACCCAGCGAACGGTGGAGCAGGGGAAAAAGAATACCACTCGAAAACATAAATTAACAAAATGGAACCAGAGGTGACATGGACAAAGGCACTTCCGATTGTGCTGATGTACATGAGATCTGGGAGGAGAGGAAGGCCAATCTTCGTAAGTTTGAGATTTTGTTAGGTCGGCCGCCCAATGCAGGAATTGGCCCAAGATGTAATATAAGACATTTAACAGATCACAGTGAGGATGAGATGTTGTGTTACTGTATAAAGCTCTTGACACACTTGTCTCAAATACAGAATCAAGTGAAAGCTCACTTTCCAAACCAGCAGAAGGGAAGCGGCACGAGCTAGAATCTGGAGACTGAATAATGGTGAAAGACATGGTGAGTAAACGCTGGATGGTGAAGAGGTGGCTGGGGTCGTTTCAATTGCTTCTTACAGCACAAACAGCTGTTATGATCGCCAAAGGAGCCACGTAGGTACACGCCAGCCATTGCAAACGTACAGCTGGAGTTGAAGAGAAATCGGACAAGACAGGAAACAAATAGGTGCAAGTAATGATTAGAGGTCTCGTACAAATATGGTTCTGCCCCAGCTCACACTATTAACGAGCTCCCCGGCAGGACTATTCGTAAAGGCAGGGACATCTAGGATGTGGCTGCAGACAGTTATCTGATCCGAGGATGCTAAATCGAACTTTATATGCAACCCATGGACGTTTAGTAACCAGGACGACTATAAATGGGACAACAAATGCTTATGCAGGGATCCCTGTGGTCCCAGCGACTGGCACTTTGTAGTGGAAAACACGGCTACAGGGACAGCTGACACGGGAAATGTGTATTCTATTATCAAGGAAGCAAGTGCCAAGGCACGGTGATAAAATCCAAGACTCAGAAGACTGATGAGGAAGTCTGGTGATGAGGAATTGATAAACCCTTCTCCGTCATCTATAGGCAGGTGAATATCGTGGTACAGTGCTCCACACCCCCCACCACGCTCCTCCCACCCACACCACGCCCCCCCCCCCCCATCCCCCACACTGAAGGACGTACAGAAGATAGGAACATGGCAACCAACCAAATCTCATTATGGACTTTACCTCGAGCGGGGCAGAGCACATTAATGTTAGCCCGAACCTGGAAGGAGTCGGCCGGGGCTCGGGATCGAGTCTATCACGGTAGTGGAATTGGCTCTGCAGGAGATAAATGGCGTAAAGGCGACGCCAGTAGGTTGCGAGGTGCGAAGAAGCTGGAAGCTGCAATAAATTGGCAAAGTGGTAACTGAGATGGGGAGACAGCGATTTTAACAAAAAAAAACAAGTCAAAACTTCAGAATTCATTCATTCAGCCATTAAGACAGATTGCCAAAGTTGAGACCCTGAGCAACGATCAGCGGCGATGAGTCACCCTGTATCTCAAATACTATGTTGCTAATTAATTGTCAAAAATCAAACTCAAAAATTTTGATGGCGATACATACAGTGTTTCTGATGCACAGGAAAAGGCAATATAGCCCAGAGATCAGAAATACCATCAGCTTGCTGGAAATACTGAGACCGATTTGGCTGAGTGAATGTCGGGACACGGGAAGTTTAACAGTCCGAATAAGAACGACCACCAAAGTGTGAGATTATATGATGCAGGAAAGGAAGTGTTTAGACAGCTCAGAGCGTTTCGGCCTGAAACAAGATTAATGACTATCACATGGATTTAGGCCACCAGACGTTCGCCACAGATATTGACAATGTCACTCAATTGAGAAAAATTCCCATTGCTCCTTTGGTAGGAAGAAACCAGATTTCTTTTCGCGTTTGAAAATATTGTTTTTTCGATCTCCAATTTCAGCCAAAAAAAATCTTCCCGACTTTATTTGTTAAATAACTGTGATTAGTTCAATTGACTGCTTCCATGTAGAAATGATGCATGTATAAATATAGATTCCCATCCATTGCCACGGCTTTGGCTCCCCAGAAAACTACAGAGTCTCCAAATCGTTCACGCTCACAAAAAATGGGGAAGTCTACAATTCTGCTGTTGAAAGACATTTATTAACCGTTATTTGCAACAGTCACTATGCCTGTTAATTTGATATGTTTAACATGTTTTTTTCCTCATCAACTTTGTTCAAAGATATGTTTAGAAATGTCGAATGCAGGCCGGAAATGACCGGGTGCTTCTCACACTAGGGGGAACGGTCACAGCCACCATCCCACAAAATACAACCTGGTGAGTCTACATAGTCTCTCCCTGTGTTGATCCATATCATCTCTCTTTCTACGTATATTGAGGCAACTGACCAATTTCTTTGCTGCTACATTTTGAGAATAACGAATTTGCATAAATCTGGTATTGTTGTATTATTCACGGCTGTTTTTCTTTTCTTTACATGGCGAAATTGGCCACAATTTGGATTCTCTCACAAAGAAAGTGTGGTCTTGCCAAGTGTATCAGTGTATACATGTTGGCCACAGCAACAACAGATATACTGGTCCTGATCAACATTATAATACTCTAATACATCTCCAGTTACCACATTGCTTTGTCATTACTATCCCATACTCCTGTTTGCAGTCATTACATACATGTTCGCTGTCACTCCCGATTTATCTGTTTGGTGCATTGTTTTTTTTTCAGACGTGACAGATGTGTTGTGATCTTCCGCCAGAAATTTTAAATAAAGTGTTGCACAAAGAGACCTGCAGTCAGTCTTGTCATAACTATCATGGTTGTGGTCGTACTGAAGGAAGGATCAGTTTCGATTTCATGTGAACCTGAGAAAACTATTAACAATGTGTAGTGGAACTGCTGGTCACGGGCAGCATTTTGTTCCTCATTTGCAGGTGTACGTTATGTCTGGTTTTACAGCGCCTGTGTCATTCCGATTCCTTTACTCTGATAGCCTTTTGTAATTCATTAACCGTCCAAAGTATTGTGTTGGCGAATCGAATCCGCACTGAACTCCAGAGCTCCAAGACTGGAAAGCAAATCAAATCAAAAATGGAAAACCTCAGAAAATCCATCGTTTTATTATTGTTAATGTCAGTCAGCTTTCTCTTGCTCTGGTTGACAAATACCGTGAAGTTGTGTCTTACCAAAATGAAAAGCACCGTTAATTACAGAGGCAAGTTCACAAACACTAAATTTATCGCGAGTGCAGTGGGAGGCATCTTGATGTATTTTAGTTCCTTTCCAAACCCTTGTCTTTATGCAGCAGCACAGAGCAAATTGAGATCAGAGTTGAAAAATCTTGCAAAATCGCCGTGGGTATTAAATCGGAGATAAGTTTGATTGCGGTCTAAAAATGTATCTCTCAAATCTGGAGGCTTTCTGCCTCTATTCTTGATGAAGGTTTTTTTGCCAGAAACATCGATTTTCCTGCTCCTCGGATGCTGCCTGACCTACTGTGAATTTCCAGCACCAGTCTGATCTAAACTCTGGTTTCCAGCATCTGCCGTCCTTACTTTTGACTAGTCTACAAAATGAATTCTGCCGAGAAAATGTCGAGCTAACAACGTTTCAATTTAACGTCTTTCTCCAGAAGAATACATCCCTGTTTCTGATAAACTAAAACGTGGTTCATTTCTCTATTCACCTTTATTGGACTTAGCAGAGCCCCTTTGCAGTGGATATTGATTTCCGTTTTCCCAATTATTTATTGATTAAAGAGTACCTCGTACGGTAAATACAGCACATCATGAAGTGAGAGACCTCAGATACCCCGATGTTAATGAATTTGAACATCCAATGAAAAACAGAGGATTCCATTGCAGACATAGAAATCGAGAACGTCTACATGAAACCATCAATTCCATCTCATTGAACCATAAACTTCAGCAAGAATAAGACAATTCACTCGGGAACTGCGTAAGATTATTGTAGGGTGTGGGCACAATATAGGAGAGAAAGGTATCAATGAAAAAAGTTCATAGGACACTTTGCACACTGTTAAAGACCTCTGTAGGAAACAATTCCACCTCACTTGTTTGGTCTTGGATATTTCTTACACTTTGAGTATCGCATTCACTCAAACTGCAGTCTTTCGGGAATTGTGTTTGGTACAGCGACAACTTGAGTGACATCATAAAAATTTCAAATCATAGACAACATCAAAACGTCTGAAAATTTAACATGGAAATACAACAGTTCGAACATTTAAAATAAAAGTGACCCTTCTTCAGAATGGTTGAGTATCTTTTTGCCTTTTCTCTGTGTAAGTTGTTAAATAGTTGATTGCAAAATGCGTTATATGAGTCTTTTAGCATAGTGATATAATAATGTATGGTTTGATGTAAAATAACTCAAACGGACATCACAAGTAATTCAGATAAAAGTAGAACTGATATTAATTCTTTAGTCATTAAAAAAAAGTGTAAGAGTAACTAAACAGTTCCTGTTTAATAGGGAGAGAGATAGATAAGTAGTGTTTTGATTAGAATTACTTTTCTTCAGCCGTGTTCACTTCCATTCTGAGGGAAAAATGTAGTTTTCTGCCTCTGAGGCGCCTAAGTTACAACTTAAAAATGACATGCAGCTTTAAAAGTTTCACAATGCCTTCCTTGGTCATGTTGCCTTTATTTGTCATGAATATCGGAGAAAGAGAATGGGTGACAATGAAAATGTCCTGGATGCTGTATGACCAGCAAACTCCTGAAATCCATTCAACCTATTACCATAAACTGCATTCTGCAATAAAAGCAGAAATCAGGTCAGTGTCTACTTAAAAAAACAATTGCCTAAAATATAAGTGTGAAGAGTTGACGAGGAACCACGAGAAAACCAGTTGACAATGGCAAAACCAAATTATATCCATACTGCACTGAGCAGTCATAGATTGACACAGAGGTTTTTAAAGACTTTGTGTCGTGTCTACCTGTAAGGACAGAGTTAAAACTGGTTTGAATGTGGACATGCTTCCTGAAAATTGAGGAAAGTGTTGAATTAGTCAAAAGTGACCAATTCTCCTCTCTCCTTACTGACTGGATGATAACGGGTGTACAAAATAACTGAAGAAAATTCTCAACGAAATACATGGCAGCAGAAAGCTTAGCCAAACGTACGTATACAAAGACTTATCGACAGCTAAGTACCAAATAAAATCTCTCGCATGATTTGAAGCGAAGGTTAACGAATATAGTTTCGAACAGATATATAAAACCATTGACTCTATTACAACTATAAGCAAGCAATTGAAGTCAGTACATCTGTTCCATGGAGCAATACAGACAATCAAATGACGACACAATTTTCAGAAGCATGGTTTTACGTTAATTAGTTTCACTGTCTGGACCAGTCTTTGTTGACCAAGTTGTCGGCGGGACGTTAAGAGTTAACCACGCTGCCGTTTGTCTGGAGTCACAGGCAGAAGAGACAAATTTAACATACAGATTCCACAAAGGATATGAGAGACCAACGGTTTTTTTTAAACAATAGTCCTTAATTCAAGATATTTACTCTCCTAACCCCAGACCCTGATACCCACCTTCTCGCCTCTGCTTAATTGAGTTAAAATTCCCCAACGAGAATTGTTCTGAACATGGTTAAACTGGACATAAAATATTGATATCTCACCATAGATGCTGCGAATTCTGTCGACGTTCTGCCGCATTCACTAACACAGAAAATGATCTCACTGTGTTTCAGTGAGATCATTCATCTTTCTGCTGGTCTTACACTTCGTGGAAAATCAATTGTATGCCTCTTCTATTCAGGTCACGAAAGCGGTTCTCACCCACACAGTTCAGAAGCATTTCAAATGGATTAACAAAGAGAGTCAATGAAGATAGACAGGCAAGTAACTTCCTGAGGCAGCAAGTTTCTAAAAAAATGCTATTTACTCGATTTGTTTCAGTTTGCATAGTTTCTGAATTACTGGCATCTGCAGTACGAACATTTATGTAAGTAATTCAGACGAAAGGGCACCAATAATACTCTGGCAATTGCAAACAGAAGTTTAGTGTCGAAATACTCATTTTTCCACATGTATACATAGAGACAATACCAGTGTTTGATCTGTGTAGTTTTAATTGAAATTCTGTCTTTGCAGCTCTCTCTGGGCTGACGTAGTAGCCCTGATACAGTTTCCTTTGGGTTCTGTTTCATTCGCTGTGCTTGCTGACATTGAGGAACATGGACAGTATGATGCAGGAAGAAACTGTTCCACGCGCTGTTCAATCAGTTTTGATGACAGGTGCTTTAATCATGACTGGGTAAATGACCCGAAATAATCTGATGGGGTGCCATGTGGGAGAGTGTTAGATTGAAGATTTCAAAGTACTGTATTTTGGGAGTGCATTCACTGAATTTCACAAACACTCTGGTTTCGCGACAGAACAGCTGGTGTTAAGTATTCTCGAGTCTCGTTCACAGGTGAGTATCTCCACCCCATTCTAACACCAAAACTACATCTCTACCATTTATGCTTCACATTTATTAAACATGAGAAATAGTTTAATTTCCAAAAATATACAAGGAGGAGTGTATGGCCTCACTGCAACGAAGAGAGTCAAAGAGAAACTCAAGGGTATTGAGTACAGGAGATGGGAGGTCATGTTGCGGCTTTACAGAACATTGGTTAGGCCACTGTTGGAATATTCCGTGCAATTCTGTTCTTCCTATCGGAAAGGTGTCATGAAACTTGAACTGGTTCAGAAAAGATTCACAAGGAATTTTGCTGCTGTGTCTGCTCCCTCCATCACCTCTGGCCGCGTTTTCCAGGCACTCAACACCATTTGGGTCAAAGACACGCCTTGAAAATCGCTTTGAAAACGACCAACAGCCCCCAATCGAACTTCCCAGCACATCGCCCCACCTCCTCCAATGCTTCGAACCTGAGTCGCTTAGTAAATGAACTCTCCAACCTGACAATGAAAGTGTCATAAGTTCCAGACGATCCATGCATTCATAATTTTATAAACATCTATCAAGTAGCCCCTCAACATCCTGCATTGTCTTGAAAACAAAGCCAGAAAGTGCAAGCATTATTCACAGCTAAAACTGCCCATAATGTGCAAAATGTCCCGAAAACGTTACTGTACCGTCATCTGATCGTGCGGTGAAAAGAACTGTGCGCAATATTACAAGAGTGACCGAGCCAAAGTTCGATAAAATTGCAGCATAGCTTGTCTATCCTTGTACTCTTTGCCCCCTCCAATGAAGGCAAGCACACTATAAGCCTTTGTTTTCAAGCATAGGAAGGGTATATTGGCGATGGAGCAGCAACAATACAGGGTTACAGAAATTATATATGTTCTTCAGGTTTACGATAAGAGGATTAGACAAATGAAACATTTGACTCTAGAATTTAGAAAGGTAAAAGTTTGATGGAAATCTTCATGCTGACAATTGGCTCGGTCTGGGGGAAGGGGACGGGTGGATGAACTTAAAATTATATTGCCGGTTGGATATTCTGGAAGTAGTGGGCTTTCTATGACATTTACAGCCAGAGATGTTGGGAAGCATTTCTTCACATGGAAGTTTGAAACGATCTTGCACAAACAGGAGTGGGTTCTGGATGAGTTGTTACATTTTTGTTGTCCAAAGAGACTAAGGATTATCGGCAAAAAGCAAGACTTCGGAGTTCGGCAATAGAGGCAACCCCGACGTTAGTGAATGGTGGAATGTGCTTGAAGAGTTCACCGGACTCCTCCTTTCTTGAGTTCATATGAAACTGTGCTTTAGTTCATGGAACCAGGAGGTTACTTTCTATCTGGCCAAAAACTGTTATTTGACTTTCAGAGACCGGGGATAACATAACACACTTCACTACGATCTGAATTCCTTCATCCATGCATTTTCGACAGAGTTAGAATGGATAAGTCTGATTCGATCGCTGATATACTTATTTCAAAACCCTTAGATGACACAAGAGGTCCACAAAAGTTTTATTCTTGACACTGCAGTTAGCATCGGCAGTTTTGGTGTATATGCTTAAGTTTTGCATCAGAACCACCTATCTCCCACTGACTCTACGAAGTCACCAATTCCATGTCTCCGAAAGATTACCAATTCCTCCAAATTTCATGTTTCCTTGATTCATTGGTCTAGAATCTCATCTTAACTTTAATTGAACTGTGACCAAAGTCTCTGCTGGGCAAGTCTTCCACGTCTGGCATGTCTTTTGTAAAGGAAGCCTTTGCGACTGTACCAAACGATCCGTCCCCTGATGTACGTAGGGTATTTGGAACCTTTGCTTTAACAACAGCCAACGTAGAAAACATGATGTGGAGATGGACCACGTTATGAATCGAAAATCACCAGCTTATAGTGCAAATCGTTTATTTCAAAGAAACCTGTTGACCAATAATCAGGTGTTTGATTGTGAATTTTGTCAACATGCGAGAGATTGTAATGTTGTGATCAATACTGTCTTCCAGTTGCGGTTTGCATAATTCTCAATGCAGGGTTTCTGCAACTCGCCCAGTTTGTCCTAATCGGCAAGACATCCACCGATTCTGATTTTTCGTTGTTGATATGAGAGGGATTTCGTCATGTTATACTGCTTCCGGGTCTATCCAGTAGTTGGAGGAATTATGGTGGGTAATAGTTTTGAAATAGTGTCTTTTTCCCTGGCATAGCTTCAGGCTGATGTAGCGTAACTTCTGTTCTTCTCCCAAAGGAATTGCTATGGTCCTGATCATACCAGTCCATCTCAAAGTAGTTTACGATTGATGTATAAACAGGACGGTTTGCTTATTTTAAGGCAAATGTAAGGTGCTGTGTTGCAGATGCGACGTTAATGCTCAAATAACTCAACATTAAACAAAACACAATTAAAAGGATGCTGGGTACAGTAATCCTTACTGAGGAACTCTTCTGATCTAGTAACATGCCATGAACACATCCTTTTACAAAAAAGCATATTTAAAAGTCTGATTTCCTCAAATCCAATGTCTGCAGCAGAAAGCGTAACGCCAGCTTCTGGCTGTGTACGTGAAAGGTGAAAGATCTCTTCTACTCCTGTTGAATTTAAAACCTAAATACAATCTAGAAATCCTAACCTGCGAGAAAAGGAAATACCCATCCAGGCTACTTCTGTTGTTCCAGCTTTTTTTTAAACTAAGGTCTTACAAAAGTTTTACAGCACCACGAACAGCTCTGCGCCTCTGGTTTCAATCCACTTTTAAACAGAAACCACGATACAGTACACATTTTATAGCCACGCCATTATGGCAAAATGGTATCACTGTTCTCCGGATCCTCTCACTCACAACCGTACCTCTCCATGCACACCACTGCCACAAATCAAATGTTGATATCCCTTATTTTGCCGGGGCCGGTCATTTATACTTTCTCAATTCTCTCTCTCTCAACCTCCGATGCCCAGAGGTTGCGACCCTTTCGAACATATGAACAAGATCATAACAAGCCTGCTCTGCAGTTCAGTAAGGTCATGGATAATCTGATTTTAAACACATCTCTGCGCTTAGTAGCAGCAGTCTGTACAAACTAGACTTGCAATATAAGTAGAGTGACAACAACAGCAGGTTGAAAATACAGAGTCCTACTGCCACTCAGGCACTGCCTGTCAACAACGCTCAAGTAAGGAGTCTGATGGAATATTCCCCAGTTGCCTGGATGAGTACAGCTCCAATAACACACAAGAAGCTTGTTAGTATTCGGGGCAAAGCAATCCACCTGTTTGCGAAACACATTCATAAGCAACCATTCCCTGCAGCACCAACTCTCAGTTTCAGCAAGAAATTCGCCAAAGATCTTCAGATAACGTATTGCAAAGTCACGACCACGGCTATATCGAATGATAAGAATGGCAGACGCATATGAATACATCCACCTGTAAGTTCCCCTTCAAGTCATGCACCAGTCCAAATGGAAACATGTCACTGATCCTTCAGTGCTGGTAGAAAATTCACTGCAACTGCCTCCGTAATGACACAGGCACAACACCACATGGACTGCAACTGCGCAAAAAGGCAAGTCAGCATTATCTTCTGAAGGAGGAGCAGAAGAAGACCAATTTATGTTGTTCCCAGCCAGTGACACCCGCATCCGTGAAAGAATAAGATCAAATCATGCTGCTCTGTTTATGTTGATCTATGTTGAGGACTATCTGCTCTTCACTTGTCTGGACAACGACATCCTTACACATCTTCGGGCAGGATACGCGAGCACCTAGAATGACCGACTATGACATCTGTAAGATGGATCATTTTCACCTTGGTAAAAAACACCAAAAAGATTGAAAAGTCAGTCTTCAACATTTGTCAGTACTTCGTTCAGCCCTTTACTCAAATTTGCAACGTCGGTTTGCGAATGGTACATATCAGGAAGGTAGTGCAGACCAATCACAGGAGTGAAAGTGGTGGCTGCAGTTGTTGGAGAGTACAGTCGTGGGTGTGGTGCTAGAAAAGCACAGCAAGTAAGATAACATCCGAGGAGCAAGAGAGTCGACGTTTCGGGCAAAAGTCCATTATCATGAATGAGGCTGGGAATCTCACGGGTCGAGAGACAAATGGGAGCAGTTCGGGCTTGGGAGACGTTAGCTGAGAGTGCAATAGTGAATTGAGATGGGGGCGTGGTGATAGGTTAGAGGGGAGGGTAGAGAGGATAAGTGAGAAGGAAGATGAACAGGGAGTCCGGCCATGAGGTGGCGCTGTGTTGGAAGCATGGTTCTGTGCTAAGGTGTGGCCGGGGAAATGAGGACATCTGTGGAATCCATATTGATGCCATGGGGTTGCAGAGTGCCCAGGCGGAAGATGAGGCGTTCTTCATCCAGAAGTCAGGTGGTTAGAGTGTGGCAATGGTGGATTACCAGGATCTGCATATCATTGGCAGAGTTGGAGGGGGGGTTGAACTGTTTAACCACGGGTCGGTGGGGTTGGTTATTATGGGTGCTGCAGAGCTGTTCTCTGAAGGACTTTGCGATGAGGCATCCTGTCTCGCCAATGCAGAGGAAACCGCAACTGGAGCAATGGATACAGTAATTAACATGTGCAGAAGAGCGGGTGAAACTTTGATGTCTGCCAAAGGCTCCTTTGGAACATGCACGGAGATGAGGGGAGGGGTTTGGGAGCAGATTTTGCAAAAATTGCTGTAGCAGGAGAAAGTGCCAGGAGGGGAGGATAGAATGGAGCGTGGCAATAACGATGGAATCGCAGACGCCACAGTCTTTATAGAAAGCGGCAAAGGGTCGGGCGTGAAAAAAAGGAGTGTGGCTTGCTTCCGTTTGTAGGGGGCAGAAAAGGTGGAGGATGATGCGATGGATACAGACATTGGTTGGTTGGAAGTAGAGGAGCAGGGGATTGGTTCCTTGGAGCAATTGGATGGTTGGTGCTTGAGGGCGGAGCTGCAGAAAGTGATTGGGATGCCCTGCAGGGCATCATTAACCATATCGGAGGGAAATTGCGGTCTTTAAAGAAGGAGTGATACAGCTGCTCAAACGACACATTTTTAAACAAAATGATACAAAATACGGAGTGATGCAGGAAAGAAAAATATAACAGAATATGGAATATTTTAACCTCTCCGGATACACAACCGAATCTATCGCAGCTTAATATCAAATTCCAAGTTCCAGCAACATCCCCATAACATATCACATGGACAATAAGTTAAAATCAAACACAGGTCCTTACAGGAGAGTTGTCGGGGAGAGAATGAGCATTGAAATTCTTTTCACTGCAGCTTTTCTTTGGATTCCCAGCTAAAACCTAAACCCAAGCAGAAGCAGCCATGAACTTGAAGAATTATCCACTAACCTTTCATTGGACAAGTGTTTGAAAATTACCTGAAAACGTTTACCCTGATAGTTTGTTTAAGTAGTATCTGATTTCCATTAGCAAAGACACAAACCAGACAAATTGGATCCTCTGTCGTTTAAAACCCTCTTGAAAAATGAAAACAAGAAAAAAATGTAACTTTGCTCAAGGAGCAGCATCAGCAGATATTCGACAGGGACAGCAAACCCCTAGATGGAAATGAAATGTGTTTGGATGATGAAACAAACACTTCGGGAATTTCAACAGCATAACCGGTAACTTGCATGAGGCTTGAGTTTTATATGTTACTGATCAAAGTTTGTTTGTCTGGTTAGGGCACACATTTAAACTCAATTTACTTGAATGTCACCACAGGATATGGGGGGGGGGGGGGTGCGGGGAGTTGTATGTTCTCCACTTCTTTATACCTGAAAGTCCCTGTATTTTAAGAGATACACTCAGGTTCAGTAAAGTAACTTGCACTAATTCCTCCTCCAGCAGTAATGGGTTGCATTGAAAACAAGGTTCAAAGGAGAAAAAGCAAGGCTTTTGTTGCTTTCTGTTGCGCTCTTCGGTGCCAGTTGTGTTCACTGGAAGGGAGAAGATCTTTATTTTCTGTCATTCATTATCTTTCTCTCCCTAACACACACTTACACGCACAAACACAAGCGTGCTCATGCATAAACACACACAAACACACACACACACACACACACACACACACACAGACAAACACACACGTATACGCAGAGGGCGAGTTCCAATGCGAATCTTTTATAGGGACACTTCAGTCACGGAGATCTGCAATCAACGAACGCAAAGGAAATGTGGATCTTCCTCAGTTGAGGCAGTGAGTTGAATGGTTTTCTGCGGGAACTCTGCTCTGAAACAGAACATCCCTATGATGGTGACGGACGAGGCCAATGCATTGGGTGTAAAATATGATCCAGCGATGGGGATTGTTAGAGTGAATACATTTCAAAGGGGCCCTCAGAATCTCTGTGCTGGCCCCTCCTGTTCATACTAAAAGAGGGCGATTCAGAAAGTAAAGAGAATCCAGAGGCATTATTTAATGC
Source organism: Chiloscyllium punctatum (assembly GCF_047496795.1). Classification (NCBI taxonomy): domain Eukaryota; kingdom Metazoa; phylum Chordata; class Chondrichthyes; order Orectolobiformes; family Hemiscylliidae; genus Chiloscyllium; species Chiloscyllium punctatum. Next base: position 1,554,187 of record NC_092789.1, on the reverse strand, counting down.
AGTAAGCATTATTCAAATTATCTTAATATCACTGAAGCAAGGGGCTACGGTTACACGTGATCTCTAAGTGCCTGAATGACAGACATTGCTATCACCATAACTCAGAAGATTAAAGTGAACACGCTGCGTGTGGAAGGGGTCCGAAATTTGGAACATTCTGTGTTGCTCCACTCATTACTTGGTGTAAAATTGGTCACGATTCTTACACACAAATAATTTGGTCGATTATCCGTCGTTGTTTGTGACGGGTTAACATCGTCCTGAGGGCTATGACTGCTCAATGGAATTTGGAAGGTGAGCAATGTACTGTGCATCCAGTGTTTTCTGCCTGATGTAGATTAGGTCCTGAGACCTCACCAGTGCTCGCGATCTGGTCTGCATAGTATCCCCAGTGTATTCTGTCCAACATCTGTTGGGTCCTGAAAAGTTCGCAGTACTCCCAGTGTGATCTGCAAGATGTTGATTGGTACCTGAGGAATGCGAAATGCTCCCATTGTGGTCTGTCCAGTGTCGATTGCAACGTGGGGATTACGCACTGTTTCCAGTGTAGCTTGTTCAAAGTAGGGTTGGACCTCAGGATTGCACAGTGCTCACAGTGTGGTTTACTCCATCTATATTGGTGCATGACGATTACACAGTGTGGCCTGCTCAATGTAGATTTGGACTTGAGGATTACGCAATGCTCCCAGTGTGATCTGTTCAAGGCAGATAGGGACCTAAGAATCGTGCACTGCTCCCAGTTTGCTCTTCGGAATGTAGTTGGGGAACTCAGGATACACAGTGCTCCCATTGTGTCCAGTCTGATATAGACTAGGACATAATGTTGACAAATATCCCTGCTCAAATTAGGTCGGGAACTCAGTATTCCATAGTGCTCACAGTGTGATTTACTCAATATAGATTGGTGCATGCCGATTACATAAAACACCAAGTTTGGTCTGTCTAATGTAGATTGGGACCCGAGGAGTGCACACTGCTCCCAGTATGGTCTGTCCAGTGTCGATTGGGACGTGGGGATTGCGCACTGCTCCCAGTGTAGCTTGCTCAAAATAGGGTTTGACCTCTGGATTGCACAGTGCTCACGGTGTGGTTTACTCCATCTATATTGGTGCATGTCGATTACACAGTGTGGCCTGCTCAATGTAGATTGGGACGTGAGGATTACGCAGTGCTCCCAGTGTGATCTGTCCTAGGTAGATAGGGACCTAAGAATCATAAACTGCTCCCAGTGTGTTCTTCGAACAAGTAGTTGGGGAACTCAGGATTACACAGTGCTCCCATTGTTGCCAGTCCGATATAGACGGGGAGGTAATATTTACAAATATCCCTGCTCAAAGTAGGTAGGGACCTCAGTATTGCATAGTGCTCACAGTGTGATTTGCTAAATATAGATTGGTGCGTGACGATTACACAGGGCTCCAAGTTCGGTCTGTCTATTGTAGATTGGGACCCGAGGAGTGCACACTGCTCCCAGTGTGGTCTGCCCAATGTAGAATGGAATCACAGAAGTACACAATGCTCCACTTGGGACTATCAAAGTTGGGGAAACCGAAGAAGGATGGACAATTCTCCCAGTGTGCTTGGGCCATGTCACAAGAGACGTGATTGGATAAAAAGTGATTCTCTTTTCCTGGAAGTTCCTACCAGAATTTCACGCTGAGATAAATTCATGCCACGCAAAATAAAGCAAGGGCACAACTCCAGCAACAATTAAAGACTGTACCAACGCCACGGCCAGGCACCCAAAGAGAAAGGGCAGCATCTGTCTCATCTTTACTTTTCCCCTCACAGACACAGTGACCTCCTGGAGAACAGAAGCTGATTATTAACGGGCAGAAGACATTGTGGTTTATACTGACCTCAGGCTCATTGATTTTGGCCCTACGTTGGAACAGTTAAAGGGACAGTTCAATCACTAAGAACAGCAGTAACAGAGAGCAAGGACTCAACGTGAGCTCCCACTCTATTCTTTAATAATATCACGCTCGTAGCTGAACTTCGTACAGGACTGAGTGAGATATAAGGCAGAATTGTTGCTTGATCCACTTCATATTGTTTGTGTTCAATATAACATGACATTTTTCACTAATGCATCAGCATGCAGTGCTGCTCTGTCGCATTGAGCAATAACACTCACAGGTGTGAAGCGATTAATGCATTTAAATGCACAGGAACTTCAGCCATTCGGCTTAAAATGTCACTGTTAGTTCTTTGTGGGAGAACTGAAAGAGACAGCAGGGGAATAATCGGCCAAGAATTCCCCTTGACTAAAATAAACAACACGTACATATCCAGTGTGAAAGTTTACTGTGAACCTTTACCACGTCAATTTGTAAACAGTTAGGTTTCTCTGTTCATTGAGAAGTAACTGATTGACAGAAGATCTTAATCTTTGACTCCAGCTAGATTTGGTATTAGTGAAATGTCTTTATAATGAGCACATCGTCAATCCAATCTTCAATTTTGAACAATGATTATTAACTACAGTGTAGTCACTCATCTGTTCTAAAGAGCCTCGGTGTTCTAGTCACCTCTCCATGACTCTGAAAGACTCTAGAGAAAGATGAAATCACTGCTTTTGCTCCTCATCATCCTGGTACTTGTCGAATCAATCACTGCGAATGGAGAATCGAGACCAAGGTTCTTCCTTCTCGGTTAGTACATTTCTATGAAAAATAATCAAAACACCATCAGCTCCTCAAGTGTGTGCCGGTTTGTATTGGAATTTGACTGTTTAGATGTCTTCTTTCTATCAGCCCAGATTCTCATTCCTCCCTGCTAATTATCTAACCTCAAAAACTGTCAAACAAGGAGATGTCAGTCACTGCATCGATTACACTTTGAATAGAGAAACGTTTTCAAATGTTTTTTGACCCGTCCCCCGTCCCTCTGCAATATCCTTCAGTACCGATAGAAATAGTTGTCACCCATGCCACGTTAATTGTGAAACCTAAGCTCATCTAGTTCTGATGAATCCAAGAGATCTATGTCATGTTTTCGGAATTTATTCAGCTGCCTGAGCACAGAGCACAGGAATGCGCTCCGTATAAATGCAATCAATTATCTCAAAGATTCCTTGAAATCAATCATGTCAAAAAAAAAGTTGTCTGAAAACGTACTCATATATCTACTTCTGTCCTTTTTTCTTTCCATACGAAAGAAAAGACTGTGTACAGAGCTGATCGACATTTCCATTTGTTAGCTCATATTGAGATCACCGTGGGCAGTTCTGATCCTTCTAGCATTCAGTGTGCCACTATTTCGAACATTGTGCGTAGCGATACCTGCGGTTTTCCTTGGTAAAACAAATTTATAACACTTTTAACTGTAATCGGCTCCGCATCCGTCAGTTACACGACACTGATAGAACTGTGCACAAAGAACTGTACTGGATGTCCCTTCGTTTAGTCACAGTAGAAGCAATGCGTACAAGACAGGTCTACATATCTCTAATGTCAACCAAATTGGAAGGACTGTGCACTGTCCTTGACGCCATATCCCTTAGTTAGACTATACTTTGTTCACTGAACATTGATATGGTCTCAACCTTCCTTGGTAAGACAACACTGTACATAGATCTCGACGCCACAACCCTCAGTATGACAACAGTGGGAGCACAGTGCACAGTCCCTATCTTAATATGTCCCAGTGACAACATTCTTTTAATGGAACCCTTACTGTGTGGAAACAAGCCCTTTGACCCATGATGTCCACACCAATCCTCCGAATACTAACTCACCGAGAACCATGGAAGGTGCAGACAGTTTTCGTCTCTAACTCCCTTGATAAGACATCACTGAGAGCACTGGTCACGGTTCTCATCTTTACATCCCTTGGTCAGCCCACATTGGGAGTTCCGTACACAGTTCTGGCGTCCATCTCCTTGATTGGATCACACTGGCAGTACTGGATACACTTATGCTCGCCATGTTTCCTGGTTTGATGACACAGGGAGGGTAAATATTCCCGGCTGGAGACATTTTTTTAAGAATAGATTTCTGTTTTACCATTATCTTCAACTCTTGTGCACTCCAGAGAGGAACTTGCAAGCTATCCCCTTGTCTTCCACAAGAACTCCCTGACAGTGGGATTTGTTAAATTGGGCTATACTGCAGCAAGAGAAAATGGATGTTCAGTAAATAAATCTGAAGTGAGACAAGTCTGAGGCACCCACTCATAAAAACTGTTACTTCTGTAGATCGACTGTGTTCCATTGTGTGGATCCAATGACCCTGACTTACTGCATTGTAACTCGTATCAATAAAACTCGTTGCAATGTCCGTTGTCCAAGCCTTAGTCTTTCGTTCATTTGATCGGAGAGAGGGGAGGTCACAAAAACCCAGGCAGAATCTTTCATATCTTGCTTTTCCAACTGTGTCATCCTCGTCAGTTGGTCTTGACCTCCACAATGTAAAACAAACAGAAATAAACTGTTGGAGAGGATTCAGCACTTGATTCCATTATGGCTTTCAGATTTGAACCGCTTTCACCATGAATGTCTTGGGTTCTCCAATGATTCTTCGAATTTATCGAGGTTTGCAAGCCGCACTCTGCCTGCAGTTCGTGGCGAGAGAACCAGCAGAAAGGGAAATAATGTCTTTACCTTCCTTCTTACTAGTTTTCTTGCCTCACACACATCTGTCTACATCGGCATTGTTAGAAATGAAGACCACACAGTCATGGCGATGATGAAATCTTCCCGCCACTGAGGATACAGTTCTGTTATTGGGTACAGTCATTGTGCCAAATGCTGCAGATTCTTGACAGACCTGGAATCTCCCATCTGGGCAGCCATTTGGGGCCAGTGGAAGTCAATTCAATCACAATCTCTTAAAACACTGCATAGTATATTTCTGATGCGTAATCCCCTATGATCATCACCTGACCGACCTCTACAATTCATATCACCTTGGTCTTGGAAAGAGATCACCAAGCAAGTTCTGATCGTCTGTGCAATTCATCATGCACGTGGTACACATTGTTGCTCTGAACGTCTGTGGTGTGGGAGCAGATCTTCTTTGAATGTGTCTCTGAAGCATTAACTCTGTTTTCATAGAAAGCCTAAAGTGTGGAAACAAACAATTAGACCCACCGAGTCCTCACTACATCTCTGATCAGTATCCCTTCCCAAAACAATATATTAGTCTAAGATTTATATTAGCCATGAATGATGCACTTAACCTACATAACCAGAGAGTGCATAGGGAATTCAGCATGGCCAATTCACCTAAATTGCACATCTTTGACTGTGGAAGGAAACCGGAACACCGGAATGAAACCACTCATATGTTGGATTTTTCTATATACAGGTGTGCTAGAACTGCTGAGTTTCTCTAGCAATTTCCCATGCTGTTAATATCTGAGCCAAGAGGTCTGGTTTCAAATTTTACTAATTTAAAGTATGTTCCAACGAATCGAGTTGACAGAGGTACGCTGTTCAATGGAGAGAGCAATGACAGTTATTCCTTCCACAATCCCACGCCATTGTGAAAGGCATCTATCTCTGGGGTTGTGTTTGCAGTCCAAAGGGTAAGTGCGAACGTCCCCCAGTTGCAGGAAGGGAACCAGTTTACAGTGCAAACGCTGAGATTAATGGTAATACAACTCGGCATTTCCCGTTCACCTTCCCTCTCAGCCAGACAGAAGAGCGTTCTTTCAGGCCGCAGGAGGGAGAGGCGAATGTTGTTTACTCTCAGCTTGAAGCTCTGCCCATAAAGATATACACAGCTCCACGTGTATCACTTTGTGCTTTTCTGTCCCCATGCATGATGCATAGTCAAAAATGTCGGACCCCACCAAGAGCCATCAGTCACTCACTGACAACGACTAGACTCTGAGCTAAAGCAGTTCAGTGAGTTGACCATCCAGAACAGAAAGATAATTCCCTTCCACGTCCTTTCATTTAATTAGGCAGAAACCAACCTTTGTGTATTCAGGCAGATTTTGCATAATTTATACATTTCAAAGTTAGCTTCAAACGGTCACTTTGGGTTGTGCTATCGGATGTAGCAAGGAATTACAGGAAGGGTTTACTCAATTAGATACCACTTATAGGGTCTGACTGTTAGAGATCGTCAAAGGTTCTCAAAACAAACCAAACGAGGTTACTGTCACCATGTATGTTCAATTTGCACCAACCGGAGTGCATCCTCCTCCTTTCCGGATTTTACATATTTCTTTCAGCTGACATTTAACATTTACACACAGAATGGCATCAGTACAACTGATATTGCACATCACTACCGAATGTTGATTGTTTGACCTTGCTGTGTATTTATGTCTTCCACCGCTTCAACAGTCTCACATCCACAATCTTTTGCTGCTCCAAGTCACAGTGAGAAATCTCTACCCCTTCATTTCCTTGTTTTCTGTTTTTCCATTGTTCCTGGTCTCCCTGTTCACTCATTCACCATCTGTTTGCAACTCTCCTTCTCTCCCTAACGATCCCTATCTCCCTCCATGCCTATCTGTACATCTGCTCACAGAAATGTCCCTGAATCTCTCTCCCTCTCCCTCTTTCTTCCCCACATCCACATCCTTTTCCTATCTTTTTTTGTCATTGTATCTGTTTTTCTCTATCGTGAAGTTTCATGAGTTGGTTTTCTCTCTGTTTTCCGATTTTACCACTTGCTGTCTCTCAAAATCTCCCTCTCTCTGTTTCCCTGATGAATCGAAATGCTTTAGATGCTTAAATAGAGTCACAGCGTCATAGTAATGTACAGCATGGAAACCGACACTTCGGTCCACCTCTTCCATGCTGATCAGATATCCCAATCCAATCTAGCCCCATTCACCGTCACCCGGCCCACATCAATTGAAAAACTTCCTGTACATATAACCATTCAGATACCTTTTAAATGTTGCAAATGCACGAGCCACCACCACTTCCTCTGACAGCTCATTCCATTCATGTACGCCCGCTGCGTGAATATTTAGTGCCTTAGGACTCTTTTACACCTTTCCTCTTTCAAGCTCAACCTATGCCCTCCAGTTCTGGACTCCCCCACCCCAAGGAAGATACTTTGTCTATTTACAATATCCATGCCACTCATTTTTTAAAAAAACTTATATATGTCTCCGACACTCCAGAGAAATCTGCTCCGGCCCATTCAAACTCTCCACATAGTTCAAAAACCACCAAACCTGGGAACATCTTCGTACGTCTTTTCTTAACGCTTTCATGTTTCACGAATTCCTCGCCATAGGAGGGAGACCGGAATTGACCGCAATATTCCAGAAGAGGCCTCACCAATGTCCTTTAATGCCGCAACACGACCTCCCAACTCTTGTATTCAATACTCTGACCAATAAAGGAAAACATACCAAACACCTTCATCATCGTATCTACCTGGGACTCCACTTTCAAGGAGCTTTGAACCTCCACTTCAAGGTCTCTTTACTCAACAACACACTCTAGGACTTTAGCATTAAGTGTAAAAATTCTGCTAAGATGTGCTTTCCCAAAATATCGCCCCTCGCATTTATCTCAGTTAAACTCCACTTGTCATTTTTCAGCCCATGGGCCCATTTGATTTTGATGCCGTTTTAATCCGAGGTAGTCTTCTTCACTATCCACTACATGTGCTATTTTGGTGTCATCTGCAAATTTACTAACTATGCCTCAGTAGCGGAACCAGCACCGATTCCTGTAGCACGCCGCTAGTGGCAGACCTCCAGTTTGAAAAACACCCTCCAATAACACCCTCTCTCTTCTACCTTTGAGCCAGCTCTTTATCCCTTTATTTCATGAGATTTAGTCTTGCTAACCAATCTCCATTGTGTAACCTTGTTGAATGCTGACTGAAGTCCATAGAGATCACATCTAATGTTCTGGCCTCATCAAGCCTCCTTCTTACTTTTTCAAAAGACTCAGTTAGGTTTTCGTGACATGGTTTCCACGCTTAAAGTCATGTTAACTATCAATCCTTGCTTTCAAAGTCCTTGTGCATCCTTTCCCTCATGATTCCGTCCAACAACGTGCCCACGTTCGACGTCAAGCTCACTGATCTACAGTTCCCTGGCTTGTCCTTACCACCTTTAGTAAACAATGGTATTGCATTAGCCAAACTTCAATCTTCCGGCACTGCACCTGTGACGATCAATGCTATGAATATCTCACAAAGAGGCCCGGCAGTCACTTCTCTCGCGCCCTGCAGAGTTTCGGGTTGCACCTGACATGATTTTGGGGATTTACCGACTTTTATGCATTTCAAGTCATCCAGCTATTCCTCCTCTGGAAAATGGACATTTTTCAAGATGACGCCTTCCGTTTTTCTCTATTCTCCATCTCCCATATCCTTTTCCATAGCAAACATAGATGCAAAATACTAGTTTAGTGTCTCCTTCATCCTCTGCAGCTCCACACAAATGGCGCCTTGCGGATCTTTGAGGAGATGTATTCTCCACATGTTTACCCTTCTGAAAATGATTCCTTTATTTTATTCACTTGTGGATCTAGCATTTATCGCCATTCCTAATTTGCCCTTGAGAAGGTAGCATTAGTTCCTTCATGAAATGTTATGTTCCATGTATTGTAGGTCGAGTGCACAGTGCCATTACTGAGGCAATTCCAAACTTTTGTGTCAAAATTCATGAAGAAACGGCGATTAATTTCCATGTCAGGTTGGGAGTGATTTGTTGGGGAACGTGCAGGGTGTTGTGTTCCCATACATTGGTTGCTTTGTCCCTCTAGATGGAAGTCGTCATTTGCTTGGAAAGTGCTGCCTGAGGATATTTAGATAATTTATGCCTTTTTGTAGTTGATACGCATTACTGGCACTGTGCCATTAAAGTGGCGGGAGGGATACCTGTGGACTGCTTCCAGGAACATTCGTTCAGTTTTCTCCTCGCACCTGGTGAAAGACCTGCAGAGGAATCCACAATTTCACCTTTCGGTTTGAAGAAGGCTTGTTGAATGTGGTGTCAGCCAGGCGGGCTGATTTATCTGTGATTATGTTGACACTCGAGAGTATTGTTGGAGCTGCACTCATTCAGACATTTAGAAAGTATTTCATTGCGTTCCTGACTTACGTTTTATCGATTGTAGAATGGCTTCAGGGAGTGATTCATGTGGTGAGTTGATCACTGCAAGATTCCCTTATAGTGACTCTACTGATTTGTTGACTCCAGTTCAATTTCTGTTCAATAGTAACCCCCCAGCTTTTAATCTGTAGGGATTTCAATGCGGGCAGCATTTAGTGACAGTGACATCACTGAACTTCAAAGGTCAATGATTAGCTGCTCGTTCAATGATAACCACCAGCATGTTAATCGTCAGGGAATACGATAATTCAATGATGGTAATACCATTGAATGACACGAGACAATCAGGCGATTTGCTCTCAATGCTGTTCCCCAGTATATGGATAGATGGGTTGAAGGGGGCGGGCGGAATCAGTGATGGTAACGCCATTGACTATCAAAAGGCAGTGATTCTTCAGCGTCTTATAAAGCTGGCCGTTTCTTGGTAATTTTATGACGCAAATGTTCCCTGCCAGTTTTCAGCAGAGTACTCATGTGCAGTCATTGTCGGTTTGTTAAATATTTACCCACGAATTGAAATTGTCCTGCTCTCAGACACCATTATATATGACAATCTTCAGTGAAGTTCAGAAGTGTGAGCTTGTGCTGAGTATGCACCAATCGCCCATTGTCTGTTTATGGGTTTAGTGCATTAATGGTGGATATTAACTGTTCATTCGCTCTTGATAAGATACTGTGTTCAGTATCATTGGTTTATAGAATCACAGAGTCATCGACATGTACAGCATGGAAACAGACACTTTGGGAAAAAAATCTTCCTCTAGCAGCTTATTCCAAACATGCACCAACCCCACGTGAAAAATTCCATTTCAAATGTTATTACTCTCACGTTAAACATACGCTCGCTTGTTTGGACTCCCCAAACTGGAGAAAAGGCATTGTCTGTTTACCCGATCCGTGCCTCATTTGATTTTACAGAAATTTTTAAGGTCATCCCTCAGCTCCTGACTCTCCAGAAAAAATAGCCCGAGCCGATTCAACCTCGCCCTCTACCTCAAACACTTCAATACTAGTAACATTGTTCTAAATCTTTTTCTGAACCCATTCAGATTCACAACATTCCTCCGATAATAAGCAGAACGGAATATGCAAATCATCTTCCAAAAGTGACCGAAACAATGGCTTGTACAACCATAACATGACCTCCCAACTGCTATACTCAATACACTGATGCAGTAATTCCAATAGCAGCCCTCACTATCCTTTATATCTCAAATTTCACTCACGAGGTTCAATCTATTATTTGTTGTGAAACCTTATGTGTCCTTATGGCAAGAAAAATCAGCATGCACGTACACATTCTCACACAGACATGTACATGCTCAGACACAACGTCCACACAGAGTACAGAGTGAAAACATGAGAGAAAATTGGAAATGGAGGCGAAGGAGGAAAGTAAACTGAGAAATCAAGGAAGACCGTGAATACAGCAGGTGAGATATTATATATTTGGTGAGAGGAGGAGCTAGAGCGAATCAAGAAATGTGATGGAGAAAGGGAACGATCGGAAATGGAGAGAAACAGTATCGAGAATCAGAGGGTGATGAAAATGAAGAGAATGTGAATATGAGAGAAAGAGTTTGAGAGGGAAAGAGGGAGAGAGACAACCTTGAAAAGAATGTCGAGTTTGACCTGTGATCTAAGACAAGCCAATGCCATCCCAGAGTACTGAGGAACAAAACTATTTGCAATGCAATTTGTCTGTTTATGGCAAATAATTTGCACACGGAAAGTTGCCACAAACATCCGAACTGTAATAAATGGAAGAGCTGTGCGCATTTTGCTGCTGGCTTTGTAACAATTGGTGCCAAGGTAACAGTGAAAGATCTTTGACTCCAACACTAGGCGTGGGTCAATCCGTAAGAAATAAGAGATTGTGTTGGTATCTGTAATTTTTGTCACATGGTGAGCTGAATGTTTCGCAGCAATGCAGAATGATTCTGATCTCAGTCGGTGAAAGCAAAAAAGTGGACTGTTCCACTCATATGACCACGGTTGGAGCCCAATCCGCAGAGGCCGTGTGGGCCAGAACATTATAGAATTATTCGAAATCTCATATAAAGGGTTCGTCCGAGGAGCACATTGTAAAGTGGTGTAAACACTTCTCTTCATCCTTGCAACCTTGATGTTACTGGAAACCTTTGTTACCAACAGAAGATATCATATTTTCCTTTTACAGGGTACATCTCTGATTGAAGTGACTGCTAAAATACTGATTGGCCCACGGATGTCCATTCAGCCTGTCTAACCTGTACTGACATGTAAGTGGAATATGGTTGAATTGTGTTGTCGTACCATTAGCAAATCGCAGTTTCAGGATTTTTAAAAAACTATAATCTTTTACATACAGAAAACTATCAATCAGAGTGTTAAATATTTTGAAAACATAATTGAGAGGACCATTTTTAATAGAATAGCAAAATCGACTGCCGCCAATGATGTATCCCTAGTCCCCTTGTATCTTCCTCGAACATGTAGCATTTGGGGGATGATTTCCATCAATTCTACACCACGGTTACAACAGTGTGGGTGTGTATAGTTGTGGTGTGTGTGAGAGAGAATGGCTGTGGGCATGTGTGGGTGTGTGTAGAAGGATGTGTGTCGGTTTGTGTGGATTCCTGTGGGTGTGTGGGGGTGTCTGACTGCGTTTATGAGGTTGTATGTGTGAGTGTGAGTCGGTGAGGGTTTAGTAGGTGTGTGAAGATGGCTGTGTTTTGTGTGCATGGGGGTGTGTGCGGGAGCTGTGCGTGCGTGTGTGGGTGGATGCGTGTCAGTTAGTGGAGGTGTGGGTATGTATGTCGGTGTATGTATGGGTGTTTGCTGTTGTATGGGTGTTTGGTGTTGTATGTCTATGTGGTGTGTGTGGTTGTGTGTTTGTGTGTAGGTGAGTGAGTGAATGTGCGTCATTGGGTGAGGACATGTGTGGGAGTGTGGGTTTGTTTGTTTGCGTGTAGGGGATGTGTGTGTGAGTGTGCAGATTTGTGTCTGTGGTGTGTGTTTGTGTATGTATTCACACTTTTTTGTTGTTTGTGTCTGTGGGTGGGTGAGCGTGCACTTATCGGTGTGTGTATGAATCTGGGTGGGTGAGTGCATATGTGCATACGTTTGAGTGCGTGTGTGTGGGCGCGTGAGTGCGTTGTGTCTGTGTGCATGTGGGTGTGTTTGGAAACGTTTGAAATTGTGTGTGTGCATGTTTGTCTATGTATGAGTGTGGATGTGTGTGGGTACCTGTGTGAGTATGCGTGTGTGGGTGAGTGAGTGTGTGTTTGTGAGTGTTAGTATATCTGGGGGTGTGTTTAGTTGTGTCTGCGTGTGTGGAGTGAAGATGTGTGTATATGTGGGTATGGGTGTGTGCTTGTGGGAGTGTGGGTGTTGAAGTGTGAGTGTGTGGTTGGGTGTGGAAATGGCGGGTGTGTGAGGGGTGTGTTTGCGTGTGTGCATGTGTGTCGGTGTGTCTTGCAAGCGTGTGTGTGTGTCACTTGCAAATGTGGGTCTATGAATGTGGGTGTTTGCGCGTGTCTGTGTATCTGTGTGTGTTTCTGTGTCTGCATGTGTGCTGATATCCAAACCGTTCCAACCTCTGAGCATTCAGGATGGGTTACAAAGACACCAACAATGGTGGAGTGATCGATTGACAAGCACTGTCCTCAAAATTTATTGACAGTATGATATAGGGCAGGGTAATAAGGCTGTCGAAGTCTTGAGTGCCAAGTTAAGCTGTGAAAAAGGAAAGGTTTGGGAGCTGGGACTGCCATGTCTCCTTTCACACCATATTCAATGCCATTGCGCTGTCACACGTGGAAGATGGAGAGGGTCTGAGCCATCAGCAGATTCAACATCACCAACTCCTTCGCCCGGCAACAATGGGTACCCCGGTAGCACTTGGCTCTGATCTTCAGTTCGTCCCCTTGGCAAGTCTGCTCTCGGCACAGGCCTCTCAACTCGTCACATGTGGCTCCAGTCTCTGCGAACGAAACCAGCGAGGTCGAGGATTAGCCAGGATTACCCTTAGCCCACTCGTGCACCAGGTCAGGATTACCAATGGTGAAACCTGAACAGCCGGGAGTGGGAGCAAATATGGTCAGGGGGCTAGCGCAGTTGAGACTTTCGTCTCTGCAAACAAATATCATGAAAGTGTTTGACTCTGCATCTTTTTTTCTAGCTTTGTACAGAGTGTGAATGCGAGTCATTTCGAGTCTACCACCACTCCCATAAAATAAACCTCTAAAACTGCTCCACAGAGAGTCTGACAAACCTGTGTCTCCAATTTGATCTGTTCTCCAGCTCCAACGCGAATATCGAATTCAATGGTTGCTATCTATTATCACAGGCTGCGCCTGAGCGGTAGGAACTGGCAGCATTTGTGGGTGGCTACTGGAGTGTCACAGAGCCTTGTGCTGATTCACCAGAAAAAGAGATTCTATTTTGTAGTTTTAAAGGTATCAAGGGATTTGGGTTGCACATGGGAAATTGACGTTGAGTGAGAGGATCACCTTTCAGCATATTGAGGTACGGAATTGGCCAACTCCTGATCTGAGGTCATATGTTTCTGGTTCTCATTGTGTGTGTGTGTGTGTTTGTGTGTGTGTGTGTGTGTGTGTGTGTGTGTGTGTTTGTGTTTCTCTCTGGCTGTGCGTCTATTTGTTTGTTTCCCTGGTCCACAAAGCCACAGTTCCAAACAAAGAGGAGGCACTGTCAGAGGGTGGATTGACAGGGAATGGAGGGTGCCTTGGCCCCGTGGGGCTGTGTGAAATCAGCTAAACCCAGCAGTGTCCTTTCAATCCGAGAGTCAGACTATCGACAACCTCCCACCCACATGCCCCCATACGGTAGCGACTCACCTTGGTTGATGAAATGCTTCCGTGGCAAAAGGCCGGCCCCAGACAAAGACAGGGCCAGTAATTCAAGGAGGAGGATGAGGAATACTCCCGTCATCTTCTGGTCAGCTCTTCTGAGCCTGGAGATGGCAGAGCGAATCTGACACGATTTACCAAGGCAGTTCCACAGGAATAGTATCGTATTGACGTGTTCTGAATCGAACAGCACTACAACAAGTTGATTGGAGTGTCCTCCTTCCTTGGAAGAAACTCAGCAGGCTGAATCCGTGATCGCTTTAAATCATTAACATGTGTACTCAACCTTCCTCACAACTTGGGCTTGCTCCACCATACTGCATCGAATTTCAGAGACTCTGTCCAAATTTCACCTCATTCTTCACTGAATCAAACTCCTAATCATTTACCCCAATCCCGCAGTCAGAGAAAAACTGTGCATGGTGGACCGGACTTGATGGGCTGAATGGCCTAACTTTTCCTCCTATGTCTTTTGGCCATTCGGCCTATCGATTTCACACCGACACTCTAAGCAGAATTCTGCCCTGTATTTTCTGCAGAGCTAATCTACCCAGCCTGCACATCCTTGTCACATTGCGGAGAAACTTCCGATAGCCAATCCACCCTGAGCCTGCACATCGTTGAACTGTGGGAGGAAACAGCAGCACCCGGAGGAAACCAATGCTGACACAGGGAGAATGTGCAGATTCCACACTGACAGTCACCAAAGTGTGGAGTCGAACCTGTGTGCCTGGCGCTGCGATGCAGTAGTGCTAACCATTGAGTGAAATTGCAACACGCATTCCTGGTAGACAGAAATCCAGAGAATATCTCTCACGACGGGAGCTGAAGTGGGCTATTCAGAACATCACATCTGCTGCACCATGTAATGGGACCATAGCTGATCTGACAAACCTCTCCTGCATCTTCCCTGTCTTCCCCCATAAACCCACAATTCCCTCACTCTATAAGAGTCCCACTCTCTTTCTCAGTCTTCAATATATTGAATAACCCATCATCATCAGCCCTCTGTGGTGAAGAACTAACGAGTTTCACCCACCTCCCAGAGCACAGTCCCTCCAACAATGTGGAGGTCCCACAGCACTGACCCTCTGATAGTACTGACATCCTCAGTGCTGACCATCCGACAGTGCCTATTCCCTCATCACTGACCCTCCGATAGTTCCCACTGCCTCAGCGTTGAACTTCTGATTTTGCCGAGTCCCTCAGTACTGAAATCCCGAGCGTGCGGTGCTCCCTCAACACTGAAACTCAAGCAGTGAGGAATTCGGTCAACAATGATGCTCAAACAGTGCCACACTACCTCAGCATCGACCTTCTGATAGTGGGACCCTGCCTCAGCACTGACCATCTGACAATGCAGAGCTCCATCAACACTTCCCCTTACATTATGGGAACCCAGCAACAATGAAGGACTGAAAGCACACAATCTCTCAGCACTGACCCTCCTACAGTGCCCAGTCCCTCAGCACTGATTCGCTGACAGGTCAGCACTCTCTCAGCACTGACCTGTCCTTCCCCACTACTGACCCTCCAATCGTGCGGTGCTCCCTCAGCACTGAATCTCTGACGTTGTGGAGATCCTTCAGCAGTAACCCTCCAATATACAGCGTTCCCTCAGCACTGTCTCTTCGGCATTGTGGAAATCCATCAGCACTGACCCTCTGACAGAGATATTTCATCAACACTGACCACACAACAGTGGGACACACCCTCATCACTGACTTCCGAGAGTGCAACACTTCCTCAGGACTGACCCTCTGAAAGTGTCCACTTCCCCTGCACGGAATTTCCGAAAGAGACCAGAACCACACCACTGAGTGCTCAAGAGAGCCAACTCACGCAACACTGACCATACAACAGTGCTGCACTCCCTCAGCATTGACGCTGCGACAATGTGGAGCTCGCCCTGCACTGACCCATCAACAATTCGGAGCTTCCTCAGCACTGACCCTTTGACAGTGCTGCTGTCCCTCAGCACTGGAAGTCTGAAAGAAAAGAGCTTTCTCGGCACTGCGACATCGACAGTGTGACACTCCCATAGCACTAAGCCTCCAACACTGCAGCAGTCCTTCAGCACTGACCTTGCGACAGTGCCGCACTCACTCAGCCCTGATACCCGGACAGTATGGAACTCGGACAGCAAGTAACCTCTAATACTGCGGAGATCCCTCAACTGTGAAACTACGATAGCGTGTGGCTCGCTCACCGCTGTGTCTTCGACAATGTGGCACTCTGTCAGCACTGACCCTCTGACAGTGCAGCACTCTCTCTGCACTAATGTACCATCAGTGCAGCGCTCCCTCAGCATTCACATTTTGGCAGTGGAGCACGTCATCAGAACTCACCCTCTGTGAGTGCCAAAGTTCCTCAGCACTGGCCCTCCAATAATGTGGAGCGCAATCAGCACTGAACGTCCAACTGTCGGACAATCCGTCAGTGGTCATCCTCCGACAATGCTGACTCCGTAAACGCTGACCCTCTGACAGTGTGGACGTCCCTCGGCACTGATCATCAAACTATGCGGAACTCCCTCACCACTGACTTTCCAACAGAGCAGCACTCCCTCAGGCTGACCATCTAACAGTACCACACCTCCTGAGCACTGACCCTCCAACAGTGCGGCGCTCCTTCAGCACTGACCTTTTGACCTTGTGGATCTCCCTCACCATAGACGGTAAACAGTGTGGCATCCCCTTCGGGCTGTCCCTTTGAGGGGGCCACACTCCCTCAGCATGAACCCTCTGAAAGTGCCTTGTCCCTGAACACGGATACTCTGACAGTGCAGAGAACCCTCATAATTGAGTAGTCGACCGTGTGGCACTCGCACAGCATGGACTTTCTGACAATGGTGCACTCCCACAACACTGAACATCTGACATAGCGGTGCTTCTTTAGCACTCTACCTACGACTGTGAAATATTCGCTTCAGCACTGACCATCCAACAGTGTGGAAGCTCTGACTTTTCGACAGTGCAGCATTCCCTCTGCTCTAACCCTCCAACAGTGCGTCACTCTGACATTACTGGTTCCCTCAGCACTGACCCTCTGGCAGTATGACACTCCCTCCACACTGACCCTCTGACAGTGCGAGCTTCCTCCACACTGACCTTTGGAATGTTCCTGCTCTTTCAGCACTTATCCACGGACGGAGTGGCATTCCCTCTGCACCGACCCTCCGATAGTGCAGAGACCCAGCAGCACTTTGTCTCTGACAGTGTGGCACTCCCTTAACACTGAGTCTCCAACATTGAATCAGTCCCTTAGTACTGACACTTCATCAGTGCGAAGCACCCTGAACACTGATCCTCTCAATATGCGGAACTCACCCAGCACTGACCCTCCGACAGTGCTGCACTCCCTCAGCACTGAATTTCCGACAGTCTCCATTCCTTCCGCACGGACTCTCAGACAGTGTGGCACCCTGTCAGCACTGGCCCTCAGCAGTACGGAGCTCCACCAGCACTGGCCATGCAACAGTGCCCACAGTCTCAGCGTTGATCCTCCAATAGTGTGACACTACCACAGCGCTGAACCACTCACAGCGCTGACCAACCAATACTGTCTGCTCCCTCAACAGTGTCCCTCATAAATGCCCACTTCCTCAGCATTGACCCTCCGACAGTGCAGTGATGACAAAGCACTAACCCTCCTACAGTACAGTGTTTCTGTAGAAGTAACCTTCCAACAATACACTGTGTATAAGGACTGACCCTCCAACAGCACCCTCTGCCTCACCACTGACCTTCTAACTGAGCCCACATACTCAGCACTGCTCCTCTGACAGTGCTGTAATGCACAGCACTGACCATCTGACAGATCCTGCTTCCCCAGCACTGAGCCTCGAAGGGAGGTTACTTCCACAACATGAATGTCTGACAGAACCGTCTCTGTCTGCGCTGACCCATTAATATTGCCCACTTTCTCAGCACTTATCCTCCAGCAGTGCGGTGATCCCTCATCAAAGACCTTTTGACAGTGCTGTGCTCCCTCAGCACTGACACTCTGATAGAGTGTGCTCCCTCAGCACTGTCGCAAGGCAAGTCCTGACTGCCTCAGCACTGACTGTCCAGCAGTGCCTACATGCCTAAACACTGATCTCTGACAGGACTGGTCGCATCCAGACCTCGTAATGATTATCTCCAGCCTGTACTCCCAGTTGCAGCCGAACAGGCTACGCAATGGGTAAACGTGGCATTTTGCCATGTCACGATGACACTGGCATTGTGACTAGGTAGAAGCTATAAAATCAGTGTGCTTCCTCCATATTGTGGCATTCCTGTCCGAACGACGCCCCACTCACGTCCCCTAACTCCTGGTCAGTGTGAGCTCATCCTGATCCCAGTGAGTAATGAGAGACAGAAAATACTCAGTGATCAATACAGTTAGTTTCATTCCCTTGTTTCATAAACCAGTGGGTCAGACATTATCATATCTTCATAACTGAGATGAACCCGAAGTTCAGAATGGGCAGACAGCACAAGTTGAAACTCAGTCATGCCTCGCTCTGTTACTCATTCGGTTTTCCCTTCCT
Organism: Chiloscyllium punctatum; assembly: GCF_047496795.1. Lineage (NCBI taxonomy): Eukaryota > Metazoa > Chordata > Chondrichthyes > Orectolobiformes > Hemiscylliidae > Chiloscyllium > Chiloscyllium punctatum. Next base: position 1,535,758 of record NC_092789.1, on the reverse strand, counting down.
AAGTCTTTCCAACAGCAGTACTTGTTCCCGGCACATATCCCAGTGAGAGTCGTCTCACTGTTGTCACAGTGCATTTGTTTACAAGTTGCACCCAAACTCATACAATCGCTGAATAAACGTAGGAAACAGAAAACGCGACTTCATTATTATCAACAATCAGTATTACAAGTAGGATGCAACCAAGTGATACAGAGAACCGCACTGTGCAGTGTGGTTTAACAGAAGGATACAGAACGAAAAACTACCCAGAGTGCTCAAAGTGTTTTTGAACCAATAGTGAAACCATAACTGTGCACTGTGCTTAATGTGTGGTGTAATGGAGGGATATCGAGAGCAGAATTGTGCATAGTTATTTATGTGTGATGCAACTGAGAAATATTGAGTGCAGAATTCTGCACTGTGCATTATATGCGGTTTTTTTTTGATGGACATTGAGAAAACAATTGTGCATGTTGTTTTCTGTATGGTATAACTGAGGGATATTGAGAACAGAATTGTGCAGCTTGTCTTAAGGGTATCAGCACGGATACATTAAGTGGAGATGCACTGTATGCGAAATGGAAATCAACTTTGCAATCAGTTGAATGAGAAAATTCAGTGTAGAGTGGATTCAATGTTACCTGAGATGTGATAATCCGTCTGTTTTTGTGTCTTCTAAAACGATGAAACGTTCTTTCTAAACTTTGAAATTGCACGTTCCCAACAATCCTTGTGCTGTTCAACAAAGCTGTCAGCCTATTTTTGAAATGTCCATGTCCTTCGTGTTAATTGTACACTTCGAACCTCTTCTGAATACGTCCATTGATTACCCTCAATGATAGCAGAAACAAAACAATCTGACACCTCTAGCTTAACAACCAGGTTTCAGTGTGGGACCTTCCTTTTCCTGTATGACCACAAGCTGCGATCATTTCACTTTGGAGATCAGAGCTGTACACAGTTCTCCGACTGAGGTCAAACGATTGGGAGCAAATTTCTGGGAGAACGGACCAGCTCGTTTTGAACCAGGGAGTTCACGAAATCTCCAACCGTGCTTCACAGGACCACGTAACAAAAATGCTTCCACAGCACACCAGTATTTGCCTCAAAATTATTTTCGATCAAGAAGTGTCTTAAAGGCAGAGAGATAGAGAGTGAGAAATAAACAGCGAGAGACAGAGAGGAGTGGGAGACATAGGCAGAGAGAGATAGACAGATAGAGAAGAAGAGACAGAGATAGTGATAGAGGGAAACAAAGATTATAAAAAAGAAGCAAAAAGAGATACGGATGGAGATAGAGAGAAAGAGAGAAAATGCAGAGACCCAGAGACAGAGACAGGGATAGTGATAGAGAGACATAGAGAGCATGACGAGTAAGAGAGACAGAGATAGGGATAGAGATAGACAGAAATGGAGAGACAAAGGGAGAGACTGAGAGCGACGGAGAGAAATGCCAGAGAAAGAGAGATAGAGAAAGAGAGAAAAAAATCTGTGTGAGAGAGAGAGAGTTGAGAGATGGGCAGTTCAAAGGAGATTTAAGGAGAAAGTTTTCATTCTAATGCCCCCCTCTCAACTTAAATACATAGCCTCTGGTATTAGATATTTCAACTCTGGGAAAGATTATTCTGACTCTTAACTCTATCTTTGCATCTCATGACTTTATAGACTTCAACTAAGTCTACCTTCAGCCTCCATCGCTCCAGGGAAATCATATTTCTATAATGTAGAGTTGCCAGTGTTGGAGTTTACAAAATTAAAAAGCGCATAATATTAGGTTAGAGTTCAAAATGTTTATTAAAAAGCCTTGCATTCGAAACGCTGCTACTTTGTCAGTTCGCTGGGGGGGGGGGGGGGGGGGCAGGATCCTGTGACACAGAAGGAATCGTAAAATATCAAAGTATTTCTATGTAAACGGCAACCACACATTCACACTCATGCTCAGTCGTTCAAACACATTCTCACACACACTCTCGGACACTCGCATACCCAGACTCATGCACACTCACACACCCACTCACACACACTCACATAGACCGTCCTCCCTCATACTCACACTCGCACACATTCACACTGACCCTCCACACACACTCACACGCTTACACAGATATTCTCCCACTGTTGCGCACTCACACACACGTACACGGAACCTTTACACTCTGACATGCACAAGCTTACACAGACGCTCTCCCACATTCATATACTTACACTTACACAGACCAGCATCTACACTGTCACATTCATGCACTTACACAGACATTCTCCTAAAGTAACACAGTCAGACGCACTTACGCAGACCCCCTGCCACATTCGCACAATTGTCGATACTTACACAGCTACTTCTCACGCATACACACGCTTATACAGACCTTCTTCCACACACATATACTCACGGGCATTTACACCTACGCAGACCATCCCCTACACGCTCACACTCACACAATCTCACACATACTTACGTACACCCTCTCTGACACACAGACTCACACTTGCATACAGTTTCCACCGACTCCAATGCTTACACAGACGCTATAAGACGTCCTCTCATATGCATGTGCACAATCAAACACAATACGCCCACTTACACAGCCACTCTTCCCACACACTCACACTCACACACTGGCACACAATTCCACAGACACATTCCCATATGATCATATCTACACAAAATCATTCACACATAAAGTCACACACAGGCCCTCCTCTCACAAACTCGCATTCAAACACACTTACATGCACTTTCCGCTGATTCTCTCCCAAACACTCACATACACTCACAAACGTTCAAACACAGGCTCACACAGGCACATACACTAGCTCAGACGTTCCTGGAACACAGTCAAATTCAGATTGACTTACAGATAGCCCCTTTCACATATTCACACACTAACACATTAACGAAAACACACACACACTAGTGCACACACTCACACTTACATGGAACCTCTGCCAGCTCTCACTTTCACACCCCTGTATAGTTCCTCTCGCACAGACACATCAACACATTGACGAACACAGACACAGACCCTCCTCCAACAAATTTAAACAGACAATCTCCCACACGCAAACATGCACACACACTTACACATACATTCACGCACACTTACACAGACACTCCTCTGACACTCACACACTCACAACACTTGCACACACTTTCTCCCACACACATACACTAGCACACACTTGCACATATCTGCCTGTAACAGTTTTACACACTCGTTCACACACTCTTACAAAGACGGCATCACATACATTCACACACACTTACACAGACCCTGGCCCACCCTCTCACACACGCTCCAACTCACTTACACAGAATCTTTCCCATCCTATCACAGACATGCACGCACACTCACACTTACACATGCCCTCCTTCCACAAACTCACGCTCACACACACTGAAACATTCTTCCATGGATATTTCTTCAACAGTCACACTCATATACCCAAACAGACCATCCTCCCCTATACATAGTCACTCACACTTACACAGACCCACCTCCCAGATATGGACTCACATATACTGACACACACATAGATAAAGACCAATTAAATGGACCCTTGCCCACACAAAAGCATGCACACACTCACAATCACACATTCAGAGTCACATGCACAGGCAATCCTCTTACATTCACACATGCGTACACAAACCTTCTCCCACACGTAAACTCACACACATTTACACACACCTTCTACAATACACACATACATACACACAAAGATGTTCGACCATGCACTCACACTTATACAGAACCTAGTCAACACTCTCATCACACTCACACACACTTACGCTGAAACTTTCCCATACTTTCACACACACACGTCCTTACAGAGATCCTCCTCCCCCACACACATTCACAAACACAAATACACGCTTACCACTGAACATCTCCCAAACACTCACACTCACACAAAATTACACAAACTCTCATCACTTACCCACGTCACACACTTACGCAACTCCTCTCCCACACACTGATACACACACGTACGAACTTGCATAGACCCTCTGCCCACAATATACTCATGCACACACATTCACATATACACAAACAATCAGGCACACATCCCCAAACACAATCACACACAGTTGAGCAGACATTCTTATAATACACAGACACACACTCACATTAACACACACTTCCAAAAACGTTCCTCACACACACATATGCACACTCATTCACCCGCACTTACACACTTCCAACACAGACACACACTCTTTCACAGATATTCTCCAACAAACACAAACTCTCATACAATCATAACCACTCACACAGCCACACACTCGCACAGACCTACTCACATACACACACATTTACACACTCAGATATTCTCCAACAAAGACACACTCTCACATATTCACAAACATAAACACAGGCGCACACTTACAAAGACCCTCTCCCATACCCTCAAACAGACCTTCTCACATCCACAAATGCAAACACAAAATCACATACACTCTCACGCACGCCCAGTCACAAACACCCAACTGTACACAAATACTCGCATACACACTTCAATGGAGTCTTTCCCACACACTTACATTCACTTACACTCTCATATACACAGACACACTCACACAGACTCACAAACACGTACACACACTACAATGCACTGTCACTCACACACACTCATGTACACACACATGCAATCACACAGACCCTATATGGACACGCACTCCCTTGCACACATATAATATACATACTTACAGACCTCACTCCCACACAGACATAATGTCTCATACTGACATGCACATAAACGCACACAGACGCTGTCACGCACACTCACACTGGCACAGATACTCTACCAATTCTCACACTTTCATACTCACACACTTATGCAGGCCCTCATCAAACGCACTCAAACACTCACATGCGGACGGCACGATGGCACAGTGGTTTGCACTACTGCCTCACAGCACCAGAGACCCGGGTTCAATTCCCGCCTCAGTCTACTGTCTGTGTGGAGTTTGCATGTCCTTCCCGTGTCTGTGTAGGTGTGCTCCAATTTCCTCCCACAGTCCAAAAATGAGAAGGTTTCGTGAATTGGCCATGCTAAATTGACCGTATTGTTAGGTGAAGGGGTAAATGTAGGGGAATGGGTCTGGGTGGGTTGCACTTCGGCGGGTCAGTGTGGAGTTGTTGGGTCGAAGGGCCTGTTTCCACACTGTAAGTAATCTAAAATATACTCATTTAAAGAGACCCTCCTTCCTCTCTTGCGTACACACTTACAGTCAGGTACAAACCTTCTTTCACACACTCACTTACGCAGTCACTCCTCCCACCTACATCTACAGTCCTAAACACTGATACAGGTACTTACATTCACACACAATTATACAGACCCCCGTCCCCCACACTCTCACGGATCCTTACACAGATCCTTTCCTACGCACTCAGAAAAACTCACATATATACACACAGGTTCACAGATCCTCCACCTGCACCTACACTCTCACTCACGCTCGCATATACTCACTCATTGTCACTCACAAACACAGTATCACGGACACATAAAGAGACTCTCCTCCCACTCACTCAGAACCAAGCAAACTCACACAAACGTACACATACTCTCTCCCAGACACTATCACTCTCGCACACTAACGTATACTTACATAGATATTCCTCCAACGTTTTTACGTTCACGTACACAAGCCGCCTCCTATCGTGCACATGCAGTCGCACACATGTAGACATGCACTCCTCCCAAATGCACACCGTCACAAACAATTATACAGACTCTATTGCACCATTCACACTCTCACACATACCCACATGGATATACACACACTCACACGTACTTACACAAACACGACTCTAACGCTCACAAATTCACACAATCATACACATGTACATAGACACTCGTCCCACACGAGCACAATCACACACACTTATACAAGTATTCCTCCCTCACACACATTTATCCACACGTTCATACTCCCTCTTCCACACACACTTACACAGAACTACACAGACCACAATCCCACCCACACTCTCACACTCTTATTTTTCACGCAAACACACAGAGAATTATACACACTGTCACAATTTCACATACCCTCCCCCCACGTGCACACACTGACATTTACAGACCTATACGTGCTCTCTCCCACATGCACACTCAAGCAAACTTAGACAGCCTTTTTCCCGTCATTCACTCACACACTCACGAAACCTTGCAAAGACCCTCCTCCCATTCATTCACACTCATACTCATTCTCACTCACATACTCATGCACAGTAACCCCCGCGCCCCACACACTGACAGTTGCACATATTCTTCACCCACATTCACAAACAAACTCACATGACTTTGCATGCTCTCTCCCATTCACACACTTGCACAGATGTCTCCACCCACACACACTCATACAGACCCACTACCTACAGACTGGCACTCACACACAGTCACATAATATTGCACAAAATGTCTTCCCACACACACGTTCATACCCACCAGGCATGCACAAAGACAATCCCATGCACTCAATCTTACATGGACTCTCCAACCACACTCACACACTTACACTGAAACACCCATTCAGGACCTCTCCCACACACTCACAGAGATTCCCACACACTTAGACTCTCCACTTACGCGCACAGACACGTACACAAATATTCTTCAACACACAAACTCGCACTCACGCATGCACACTTTGAAAGACTCTCCTCCCAGGCACTCATATGCTGACAGAAACCATTCTTCCACATACTCATACTCTCTCACACATGCAGAACCTATGCCACACAATGACACTCGCACTCACTCACAAACACTCACGTACTCACACAGACTTTCACAGCACCTCATCCTACATGCTTACAAACACTCACAAACACTTGCACAGACCACCGGCCCATACACACAGTCTCATGTGTACGTGCATAGTTACATTGTCCTTCCTGTCACATACATTCAAACACCTATACAGACTCTCCTCCCGTACACACATCCTCATGTGTACGCAGGCATGCTTATGCATACCTTCTCCCACACACACGCACTCAAATGCACTCACATATACCACACATTCACTTACATTGATCCTTAACCCACATTCTTGCACAGAGTCACGCATACTCACACACACTAACAAACACTCATGCATAATCACACAGTTACACACAGTTACACGGATCTCTATCTCACTCATGCACACTCAAACTTAAAGGCACTCTCGCCCATGTAGACACAAATATTCACACTCGCACTATTATTCAGACCTTCCACATGCAGAAGCTCACTAACCCACATGCACTAAACCCCTCCCACAAGTACACACTCTCACAAACTCACATATGAACATGCACACGCTCTCACACACTGTCATCCACATTTTTACACAGAACCTATACATCCACACTCTCACACACGTATACAGGTTCTCTCCGAAACACAGTATCACAAACTTAGACAGACCTGCCTTCCTCCCTTGTACCCACACTCACAACGACTTACACGGACCCTCTCTCTCACACACACACACTAACACACATAAGCTGACACACACTTTCACGGACCCTTTTCCATGCAGACACACACTTTAGCAGACACTTTGCCAAATGCACACACTCAAACACTCAGGCCCTGACTCACACTTACACAGGCCCTCCTGCTGCACTCATACACTCACAAACACTATTCAGGTTCCTCTCCCAAAAACAGTTACACACTCTTACGCAGAACCTCCCTCACACACTACACACACCACTCCATACACACAGGTGCACAAGCGCACCCACTTATATAAGCACACACTTTGACACAGACACTCGTCCAACTCAATCACACTCACACATTCACATATGCTTGCATTGTACACCACACACACTCACATATTCACACTTGTACATACCCTCCACCCACACTCAAACACATACACTAATGCACCCGTACATATTCTGTTCTATACATACACTCCCACACAGTTCGACAGACCCTCTTCCCTCACTCGCACACACAGACATATGCAGATTCTCCTCACACACACACTCATAACCATAATTATGCAGAGCTGAAAAATGTGTTGCTGGAACAGCGCAGCAGGTCAGGCAGCATCGTAGGAGCTTGTAGAGGAAGATAATTATGCAGCCTCCCACACAAACACACACACCCTAATGCACACTTGCACAGACCATCCACCTATACAGAGACATTCAGACACAGTGACATGCCCTTACAGAGAATCCCTTCCCACACACGCATTCTCACACACTCATGCATTCAAACACACATTCCTACAAACTCACTCTTACACAGAATCTCCAACCATATGCTGGCACTCACAATCACACATCTATCATAGCCCGCTCCCACACACACACTCACAGGGATTCACACACACTAAGCAGACTATTCTCATCCACTCACACACACTCACACTCACGCACACGTACATTGACCCTCCCCTTCACAAATTCACACACGCTCTTCCACACACCCGCACCCAATCACACACACTTAGACAGATCTTCTTCCCCACCCACATTTACACACACTCAATCAGATGCTGCTGCGATGCACTTACATGTATTTACACAGACCTTTCTCCCAAATACGCAAACTCACACACACTGACACAAAACCTTTCCCACAAACTTACTCTCACACTCTCACAAACTCACGGAGATTTATACAGACCCTCATTGCACACACTCACGCACATGTACATACACTTGCAACAGACCTCCTTCCATAGACACACACTCTCATGCATACAAACACAACCAGACATCCACCCACGCTCAGACACACAACGACATCTACACAGGCCCACCTCAACCCGACACCCACACACACTCACAAACACACAATCAAATATACTCAGGAACATTTATACAGACTTTATCTCACATACACTCAAACACACTCACATTTACCACACATTCACTTACATCAACCCTTAACCCACACACGTAGAAAAGCTCACAAATACTCACACATACTCTCACACACTTATATACACACTCTCCCACACATTGACACAAACACTCACACATTCGGATACACTTATCAAACAGTCCACATTCACACACTCACTAAATCACAGGCTTGCACCGAACCCCCTCCCACCCTGACCCACTCTCACACGCTCATATATCCACATGCACACACTCACATTCACAAACTCATACACACTCTTATACAGGCCCTCCAACACACAATCGCACACACTTAGGCAGAGCGCCTTCATCCCTTGTACATGCACTCACACCCACTTACACAGACTGTCTCTCTCACTCACACAAACACACACTAACATGTACACACACTTGCGCAGACACTCTCTCACATGGAAACACACACACACATGCAATTTCACACACACACAGGCTTATTAGACACTCTTCAGACATTGACACTGACACACTCACACCCATGAACACAGACCTTCTCCCACACACCCAACATTAACCATTCTCCCACACATGCACTCAACATGTTTCACAAACCCTCTACTCCACACACACTCGCATACACTCACGCACACTCACACATACACTCTCCTAAGCACACTTACACAGACCCTTATCCCACACATAGTCGCACCCACTCACACATAGAGACACTCATGCACAACTGACACAGACCCTCCTCACTCGCACTTGCACTCATTACACAACTTTGCATAGTCCCTCTCCCAACACGCATTTACACAAACGCTTACATAAACCCTTCTCCCACGCACACACACTCACGCACACTCCCATATACACACATATGCTCTCACACACTAAAATAGACCTTTCACCAGCACTCACATTCACACACAATCTGTGACGCACGCTTGCAAACACAGACAAATACATACATCCACACTCCTACACACAGACACACACATGCATGCACATACTGTTATACATGCTTACACAGAACCTCACCCACAGACTGACAAACTCTTACACAGACCCTCCTCCCACACACTCACGATCACACATACTCAGGTACTTTTACACTTACACAAACCCTCATTCACACACTCACATTCACACCCACTCATATATCCACAAACATTCTCATACACTTACACAGACCATCCTTGCACACAAACTCACACGAGCTCACATATCCACGCACACTCCTCCAACGCACACACACTAACACACAACCTGTCCCCCCACACAATCATACACACTGACACAAACTCCCCTCCCACTGACTCACACTGACATACACTCACATTTACAACACGTTCACACACGCTGCCACAGACCCAGTCCCCCAACACACACATAATCACAGACCATGCTCCTACAGGCTCATAATCACACATATTCACATGTACACACACGCACACAGACACAGATCCTCCACACACACACGTTGACACTTACTGACAACGATCGTGTCCCTCATGTACACACATTCACGTACACTACACAGTCCTACGTCACACACATTCACACTCACACACACTGACACAGACCCTTTTCTTAAGCGCTCACATTCTTCCTCAGAAATTCTTCACACGCACTCGCACAGACACACACATGCACGGTCAGATACACTTACACAAACTCTCTTCCACACACTCACTGACAAATGCATATTGAGACTGTCTCCCACACACACACGCACGTAGTCACACACTCTCGCACACAATTGTACAGACACACCTCACACATACACGTGCACATACACACACATTTAGATACACTCTAACTCACTGTCAGATGTACCCTCATTCTTATACCGAAGCATGCATATTTATACACACTCAAATACACGTGCATGCTCTCTGTCTGACACAGACACTGACAAACACACTCGCACATACAACCATACACTCTCTCACACACTGACACAGATAGATGCGCATACACAGGCTCTCTCCCTAACCCATACGTGCATACAAACACGCACACATGCACACATGCGTCTCACACACGCATACACACACAAACACACACACATGTTCTTTCTAAGTGTCTCTCTGTCTCACATGCAGTCTCTCTATCTCTCACGCACAGTTCGTCTGTTTCTCTCATGCAGTGTCTCTCTGTCTTGCACACATAGACTCTGTCCCTCCCTCACACTAACTTTCACACACAATCTCTCTGTCTCTCTGGCACTGTCTCTCTGTGTCTCACACACGATGATTCTGACATGCATTCTGTCTGTCTCACTCTCATACACACTTTGTTTCATACACAGTCTCTCCCTCTCTCTCTGTCTTCACAGACAGTCTTTGTCTCTCACACACGATTTCTGTACTGCATCACAGTTTCTACCGCACACACACATCGACTCTCAATCACGATCTCTTTGTCTCACACGCATGGATTTTCTGTCTCACAGACTGACTCTCGCACAGTCTCTCCAGCTCATACACACCGATTCTTACATGGGTACAGTTTCTCTGTCACTCACACTCAGTCTCTCTGTTTGTCGCACACAGTCCCTCTCTCTGACACAGTCTATCTCTCTCTCTTTCGCTCCAACACCCGCACAAACACACACACACATACACACACACACACGGTGTCTCAGTCTCTCATCATTCTCTGCCACACAGTCTCTTTCTCTCTCACACCCACACACCGTCTCTCGATCTCTCACACAGCGTTGTTCACAAGCAGTCTTTCTGTCTCTCTATCACAGTTTCTCTTTCTCACACACTCTGCCTCACACACATTCTCTCTGTCAGTCATATACAGTATATCTGTCATGTACACATAATCTCTCTTTTTCACACACAGATTTTCACATAATCTGTCTCTGTGTCTTTCACGCGCAGTCACTATGCCTCTCTGTAAAATAGTCTCTGTCTCACACACAGTCTCTGTCTCTTATAGACAGCCTGTCTGCCTCTCTGACACTATCTCTCTCTCTGTCTCTCTCACACAGCCTACCTGTCTCATACACACCGTCTCTAACACATAGTATCTGTCTCACAGTCGCTCAGTCTTTCAAAGTCCCTCTGTTTCTCGAACAGAGTCTCTCTCTCTCACACACACACTAAATCTCACAAACAGTGTCTCTATTTCTCTCTTTAACAGAGTCTCTCTCTGTCATACACACAAACACACAATCTCTCTGTCCCGCACACACAGCCTTTCTGTCTCACTGTCACTGACTCTCACACATAGTATCTCTGTCTATCTAATACAGTATCTGTGTCTCACAGACAATGACTCTGACACGCAGCCTCTCTGTCTCTCGAACACAATCTCTGTATCTCATGCACACATCTCTCACGTACAGTCGTTCTACCTCAAACACACAGACTCCCTCTCTCACATACTGTTTTTTTTCTGTCTCGCACACACAGCCTCTCTCTCTCTCTCACACACACACACACAAATACACACACACATACACACAAACGCCACACACGAACACACACACACAAATACACAGAAGGAGTCTCTCTGTCTCTCACACACATTCTATCTCACACACGCAGTGTCCCTGTCTTACACGCGGATACTCTCTCTCTCACAACCAGACAGCTTCTCCGTCTCTCTACGGCAATCTATGTGCTTCACATACACTGTCTGTCTCTCTGTCTCTCACACAGTCCCTAACACAATCTCTGTCTCATACTCTGTCTCTCTCTGTTTCACTTACACACACACAGTCTCCCTGTCTCTCTAACACAGTCTCTTTGACACTCGAAAACAATCTCTCTGTCGCGCACATCGAGCGTAGCAGGGTGGCTCAGTGGTTAGCACGTTCTCCCCGTTTCTGCATGGCTGTCCTCCAGTTGACCCGGTTTTCTCCCACACTCCAAAGGTGTGCAGGCTAGGGAAATTGGCCGTGCTAAATTGTCAAAAGTGTTAGGTGCACTAATTATACAGAAATGGCTCTGGGTGAGTTACTCTCTCTGTGTGTTGAACACATTATCACTGTCTTTCTCACACTCTTTCTGTCTGACACATCCTAACTCTGACTCACAGCCTTATTATCGCAGTCTGTCAGTCTCTATCGCACTCACACACACACAGCGTTTATCTGTCTCCCTAACATAGTCTCTCCATAACAGACACAGAGTCTCTCTCTCTCACACACACACATACACACACACAGACACACAGAAATCCAATGGACTACACATTGCTGATTCCGACACTAGCAAATACCTGGGGGAAACCATTGACCTGAAAGGAATTGGAGCAGCTGCACCAATCCTGTGGCTACAAGAGCAGATCAGAGGTTTGGGGTAACCCCTGCCTAATGAATTCGTCGAAATTTTAAAACTCTAGCCATCGATTGGAGTGGAATTGGATAATTCTCCCTGGTAAAAGAAAATCTTGATTTATTTTCAGGAATTGCAGTACTTACAACTTTTCAATTGTCTGAACAAATCTCTGGGCCATCCTGGGGTTGTGACCGACGCGACAAAATGTTCACATCCTTATTAATCCCGTTATCTCATCTGTACAGACACGTCTTCATTTTTTCTTATTTCCTCTCTTTTCTTCTCTCTTTCTCTCTCTCCATCCCTCTTGGCCTTTTCCAAGTGCTTTTAACCTCTCCCTACCTTCCTTGCACTTTGTCCTTCCAATCTCTTAAGGGCAAAGGTGAAACGAGTTCGAAGATAGAACAGAGAGCATTACAGCGCAGTACAGTCCCTCAGGCCCTCGTTGTTAGTGGGCCTGTGTAACTAGTTTGAATTCCAGCTAACCTACACCATTACATTCTCGTTCATATGTCTATCCAAAGTCCATGTCAATGCCCTTCACTTTGGCGAGTCTACTGCTGGTTGTACGCAGGACGTTCCACACCCCTCTACTGTCTGAGTAAATTTTAGATTCTGTTCCATGGAGTTCAGACAACTGAGAGGGGATCTCATCGAAACACAAGGGATTCTTAAGTGGCTCGACCGAGTAAAAGCTTTGAAAGTGTCTTCCTATGTGAGCGAGTGCAGGACCGATGAGCATCGTCGCAGGAAAGAAAACGACAAATTTCTGACTAAAGTAAGGAGGAATGTCTTCTCTCAGAGGAGTGTCAGACTTTTCAACACCACACAGCGCTGTTGGGGGATGTGGTGCAGAGTCCTTATGCATATTAAAAACTGAAAGGGTTCTTTCTTGATCAGTCGGGGAAAGCGAGAGATCGGTCGGAGGAAGGAATGTGGATGCGCAGAATTGTTGAACCAGCGATATTCCTACTTCAAGGAGGAATAGGATGGAGGGGGCGACAAGGTCGAATGATGTGGCTATTTTTTATACACTTACGGTCTCCTCATCCTATCTTCTGTTTCTCTGAGCCTCTCCCTTCTTTTTTCTCTCTCTCTCCTTCTCCCTGCCTTAACCAATTGCCTTGATGGTTAAATATTTCTGCCTTTGAGCCGCAGTTGAGTTGTTAAACATTCCCTTCTGAAACAGAACTGCCTTATCCCCAGACTCCAGCCAGTCTGAACCACATCAACGCAGTTGTCAGAAGCGACCGTCCCTTGATGTAACACAGCAGCTCACTGTCTTTCTGTGCAGCCGCGCTAATACAGCGTGAGCTGCTACCATCCAGGTTTCAATCAGTGATCGCCTCATGTGAAGTGTGGAGACTGCTTCCTGCGAGCGATTGTGTGTCATCAGCACAAAAGCATAGACATATTTTTAGACTGGAGATATTAATCATCTCACATTTGCGTGATGCAGATTTTAATTTGCAGGTTTTAGGCCAAGAGTGGGATGTGGAAAAGCACACCACATCAAGCAACATCCCAGGAGCAGAAGAATTGATGTTTCGTTCATGAAGAATGTGGGTGTGCGGGGTAAAGAGGCTGAGAGATAAATAGGACGGTGGAGCTGGGAAAAGTAGCTTGGAAGGCGATAGTTAGGGGGAGGTGGAACAATGGTGATAGGTCGGAGAGGAGGGTGGTGCAGATGGATGAGAAAGACATTACACAGATCAAGATGGAGGTGACGAGTTGGAAGGTTGGATCTGGGAAAGGATGGGGTACGGGGAATTCGGGAAACTGGTTAAATCCAATTTGATAGTGTGGGGTTGGAGGGTTCTGAAGGGAGAAAAAAGGTTCATCCTCCGGGCGTTGTGTGGTCATGGAGTGGGAATGGAGTAAGCCAATACTCTACATGTCCTTGGCAGAGTGGGAGGTGGCGTTGAAGTGTTCGGCCACGGGGCAGTGGGATTGGTCCGTGCGCACATTTGGGGGGTGGTCCCTGAAGCACTCCGCAATTGGCATCCAGTCCCAAAGGAAGCTTCCACACCCGACATGGATTTTTCTGTAAGCCGAACATTTCAACTCCCCTTCTCACTCCATTGAGACCATATAGGTCCTGGGCCTTCTCCATCGCTAAACCCTCACCACCAGAGGCTTGGAGGAAGAACGTTTCAACTTCTGCCATGGGTGCCCCAACCACACCGAATCAATGGGAATTTCACAAGTTTTGGCATTTCTTCTCCCTGCCATCCCAACTTATCCCAAATCCAAGGCCTGTCCTGTCTAATCTTGTCTCGTCTATTTATCTGCTTAACTGTCCACTCCAAACTTTCACTTTCTGCAGCCTTCATCTTCCTATCGCCTTCCTAGCTACCTTGCCCCAACGTCACGCAACTCTTATTTCGCTCTCAGTCCCCTTGGCCCTGATGAAGGGCTTTTGCCCGAAACGTCGATTCTCTTGCTCTTCGGAATGTGCTGACCTGCTCTGCATTTCCAGGACCACACCGTCAAATCTTATCTCCAGCGTCCGCATTTTCATCTCTTGTAGTATTCAGACCGGCCTTGTTATTGTCCAGGTTTGCAAGTCCACCACACGGACTTCTGCAGTGTCTGAGGAGTGGCGAATAGTGCTGAATATTTATCGGTGAACATCCCCCTCTCCTGACATTCTATGGAAACCAGTTCATCTTTGAAGCAGCTGAAGATGTTTCGGCCTCAGTCATCAATCAGAGAGACTCCTGCCCATGATGCTACTGCAAACGGTACACTGGGCCATCAGATCGAGAGGACTTGTGTCCAGGAGCTGGGAGCATCTGTTGCAATTGGATAGGTCGGACTGTATCTGCAGTGCTGAGTGCAGTTTTGGTCTCCTTCCCTGGCAGAGGGCCGCCCTGGCTACGGAGTTTACCAAACTCATTGCAGGGTTTGCCGGACTGGTGTCGTAAAGCCAACTGCATAGTGTTGTGTCTTTCCCCCTCGAATTTCCAGGAATGAAGGAACGGGAGAAACCGACAGAACGCTAAGACTTCCCACTTGTCCCGGGTAGCTGTTGTTCCAACACATGAAGGAAAGTCGAAACTAACCAGGGACAGAGCAGTACCCGCCTGTCTGCATTGGCACCACAACCCCCCATCGCTCCCTCTCCAACCGACCCTCAGCAACAGCAGTGTCTAACAAGGACAAGACGCATGGCAGAAACTCACCTTGTTATAGCGCCTCCCTAACCCAAGGCTACTTCGATTTCGAAAGACACACCGTGTGGGAACACAACACCCTCCCTTTCAGGTCCCATTCTGAGTCCCTCACCAAACCGAAGTGAAAATATTTCGGACGTTCCTTCAGTGTGCCTGGGTCAGATTCCTGGGTCCCTCTCCTTGAGGAACATTGTCGGTCGACCCTCCAGCACATGGACTGCAGAAGTTCACGGCAGGGTGGAATGGGCAGTAAATGCTGACCCAGTCAGCAGAGCCACACCCTCCCGTGAGAGAATAGAAACGAATGGTTTTGGAAGGCACTGTGGCATTGGTGTCAGAGGGAACGTTCTCTCCCAACATCCCCTCCCCAGCAACTCACTGAACGACAGTGCTTCCTTCTGCTCCGCTGCGCTCTCCAGGTCAGATCGGAATACAGTGCAAGGCCCCAATGAAGGGGGTCCTTATAGAAGTGAATAAGATCATGAGATGTAAGGATAGAGGAAATGATTTTTTTCCCCCTTGGCAAAAGAATCGAGGACTAGAGAGCACGAGTTAATATTAGAGGGGAAAGAATGAAAGGAAATCTGAGGGCACCTTTTGCACACAGACAGTGATGCGTATATGGAATGAGCTGCCAACGGATGTGGTTGACACTGTCACATTAAGAACATTTAATAGGCATTTGGACGAATACATGAATAGAAAAGGATTAGCCAGTTTTTGGTTAACGTTGTGGAAATGGGGATAGCGTGGCTGGAAACGTGGTCATCATCGAACAGTTTCGGTCGAATGGCCTGTCTCCATTCTAAGGGAATCTTGATTTTATATTCATGACACGCTAAAACAGAAACATTCAGGAAGCCCTAAAACTGACCGCAGAGTTTCCAACGCAAACCTTTGTAATAAGCATTCGCAGACCAGGTTGTAAATTTGCTCCCTGAGCTGATAGATTTTGATCTCAGACGCTTTGTCACCATGTTCTGCAACATAATCAGTGAGCCTCCTGTGGTGTTTTGTCCCGCACACTTCATTTTCTCTGTCACGGTTTGTTGTGGTAGGTAAAATCGCTTCCTGATTTTGCTGAGAGTTTGGCAAACGGCATCCATATAGGGGAGCAAACTGACAAACTAATCCACAACCTGAGCTTTGAATCTTCTCCAAAATCTCAAACTAATTGCAGACTTTGGGAATAATATCTTCTCAACACCATTTCGTAACTTAAGCAAAAAATTCGGAATTTTATCAACGAACATACATTTGTTAGAGTAAAATTAAGCAGTAGAAAAATCTAATTGTGCGATCACTTCAATCTAAAAGTCGTTGTTTTCAGCCTCATTCAGACAAAGGAGGCAAACGTGCAACCCACTTAAGGGATAAATAAAATGAAGCAATAAAACTGGCCAAATTACTTTAGTGTGTTTCACGATGGGCCGTACCACAGGCAACGATACAGCTTTCACACATGTTTTATTGTCAGAATGGTGAAGTTCAAAGTCGCCTTTATTCTTCACTTAGAGCACTGTAGCCCGAGTTAAAATTTAGGATTATATTTTTTTGAGCTTCTAAGAACTATGAATGACAGGTCAGTTGAGTGTTTCCAAATCATTTTTTTTTCAGCATAACCGCAAAGCACAGATTGCTTCTCAGAAAACGCAATGCGATACGCAATTCATACTCTGACTACTGACTGGTATACCGAGTGCCTTCCTTACGAGGCCCCACTTCCCATTCACCATTTGCTACCTACTTGAACCTAAGATTTTTCATGACGTGCTGTAGTGAGTTTCCAGGTATTGACATCGTGAACAGTCAACTTCTGCTATCTATTGCAAAATAATGCCCTTACCTGTTGGTGAAACATCAGGAGAAACTTTTGATTGGGAATCAACCTACAATTAATTTACCGGATTGACCAAACGAATACAATAAAAGCTTCTTTAATCATTTTCAGCTTTCACTACATCGCGTCACCCAGAGTCCAAACGCCACTTTTAGCTCAATCTCTCGGCTCAGAATACCAAGCTAAAACTGATAAAAAGGGAAACAAAAAATCATGAAATATCAGCTTGAACATTGATATTAGTTTTTCGTCTCCGTCAAAGTGAAATTCATCCTTCTGTTGTGCTAACAGTCCAGGCTTGTCAATATCTTGCCTTGGAATTCAATGAGAATGAAGACACACTGAAACGGATCAATCTCCCTCCTGAGGAAATGCAATAATCCCAAGGAGGAGTAGAGTGAACCTTCATTACAGAAACGCCTGTAAATACGTCCTTGAAATAAATGTAAATGCCAAAAATAGCCGAGAATTTGTCACTAACCCCAAACAAACGGTTGCAGTAAAATCCGGTTTTGATAAATATCATTTGACAACAAGGCTGGTATACTTAATTAAGAGAAAGAGTACAGCCTGAAATGGAAGAAAAAAGATTTGTCAACGAAAGCAAAATTTGGAAGAAAGATACGTCATATGTGTTAATATCTCCGTGCCAAACCATGCAAATTGGATCCAGAACTGCAAAAGCTAAAGTAAAATACGTATATCCCCAATGATGTAAAGTGGGTAATGAATTCAATAATCAGGAGATTACATTCCAGTTCTGCTCATGAGACCACCTTTAGATTTACATTGCCCGCGATCCTCCCATTTAAGACTGGATGTACATGATTCTCAGGCAGTTTAGGGACTATTCCCTCGATTAATACTACGAAATGGAGTAAGTGCAGTTAATAAAGCGAGAAGGGACTGACTCGGTTTGTGTAAATGAGATTAAAAATCAAGCAGCAACAAATTTATATAACAATGCATCCTGAGGTGCCTTGACAGAATGGATGTGGAGAGGCTGTTTTCCGAATGGGAGAATGCAGAGGCTAAACATCACTGGTTTATCAGTTTTGAAGTTAAACATCATTGTTTAACATCATTGGTTGCCATTTGACATTTTTGATGAGAAGCTATTATTTTCTGTTTCTCAGAGGGACGCAAAATTTTGTAAATTGTTCCTTGAAACAAATGGTTGAAGCAGTCTCTTTGAACCTTTTGAAATTCAACAATACATTCATTCCACTCAAAAATTATGACACTGGAAAACCACTAGGTGCTTTTTAAGCAACGGGGTATAATCATGTTTTTCACAGGTGAGCAGGTTGCGGATTTGAGATTATTCCTCAACCAGCCATGATATTATTGAATGATGTAGCAGGTTTGGAAGTCTTAATAACCAGTTTCTACTCCTTTTTATGTTTTTACAATCGATATTCCGATTATATAGTCTTTAAAGATGTTGTTTGCAAACATGATTTCTCTTAATTAGCCATTGTTCCATTTGCAAAATCGAAGTTCCATTATCAACTGCCCGTTCCTGCATCAATGTGACTGATTTATCACACATGAACATGTAATCTTCGTTGGGATGGCGTAAAACAGTTCACATATCGTGTACATATACTCTCATGTAATAATTAATATGCATTTGGAGCAGATTTGAGAGAGGGTAATTCATTGGAAAATTGGAAAAAGAAAGCCATCTGATGAGGGTTAGTTGGACAAGCTAGTCTTGTATCAACATGGATTCAAACTATGTAATATTAAGCAGTTGCCTGAAATACTGAACAATTAGTGACTATGCTCCGAACAAATCCACGCAAATAATACTGAAATCTTAACACACAGAAAGAGATATTCTTTGCCAATTTGGCTCACGAATGTACAACTCTTGTATGCAGTCTAAATATGTCGACAGATGCAGATGTTTTGTGTTTGCCTCAAGGGTGATGAGCCAGGCAACCTTTCAATCCAATATGTCTACTCGCTGAAACAAATATAGAACATAGCGTCGGCAATGGAATTAACTGGCAGTTTCGCAATAAACTATTACACACAGGTACTCATCTTCTGTTCTGCCAATGCCACATGGATCCTGACATAATGGCTGAGCAAAGGAACATTCGGCTGTCCAAAAGAACGAAACTCGTTTTGGAACTGAGAGTAAAATCAAGTCGCATTTTACTGAGTCGACCTAATAGTATTGAAATTAATCACCAGCTACCTCATAAAGCCATTCCAGACTTTAGGATTCTTACTGACGGTTCCACAATACCCAGCAGCTATCATAAACTCACGCACATAACGTTTCTTCATTAATCCGAGAGCTGACCCCAAATCAGTAGGTTTACTTCAAAATCCTCTTGATATCAATATTGCATCCAATTTTTGTGGCTGTTTTTGGAATTGTTGAGATATCATCACGGTAATGATATCATCATGTCGTTGTATCATCCTGGAGTAACTTAAACACCACATCGGTTTTTTTTCTTAAATGTATAAATGTCAACATACTAATGCAACAATTAACATGTTATAATTAATACAGAACTTTAGCATTCTGTACTGTTGTCAAGAACCAGGTTCTCATACCATTTCTGGAAAATTAGGGTGTCAGGCATTTTAACGTTGCACTTTGAGGATTCGATTTCTCCATTGGATATCTGGAAATAATGGATCAATATGGTCTTCCAGAAGCCTTTGTTTTTCTGTAACTGCCAAGGAAGTGAAATGAAAGATTGTTTTCAAATTGATGTGGATACAAGTTTTTTTTAAAAAGCCAGCATGTGTTTACTGAGACAAATATGAGTTGGCTGTTGTGAGAGAAGACAGTGAAAAGTTCACAGTTGTGATTCATGATTATCGATTGATTAATATATAACCTATGTAGATTAAAAAGATACAGGACTACGTGTTTAATTGTGGTCAGATATGTGTTTGGAACTTCAAGTCACTCAATGAAGTGAATTTCAGGTGTATGGATTAGTTTCAAATCGACGTGGACATCTTCGTCTTATTTCAATGTCACACCCTCCAAATTGTAGCTCGCATTGTTACAATGTAATCCAAAACTGATTCTTTTGATAAATATTCATAGGTCAGTTTCAAATGTTTATAGTTTCATAATGACAAATACAGAAAACAATATTCCGTAATTTCTTTGGATTTGTTGCTACTTTGGACAATTTGCTTCAATAAGAAAACTACCCATTTCTTATTTACTGATATCATGTCGAAAACTTCTCATGGTATGGAGCGAAAATTTCCTATCAGATCCAAATATACCTAGTGATGCAGACTAAGCTTCTTTGGTGACCTCAAATTACTCTTAATTTTTGGAATGAACTAGGTAGTTTTACAGTTGCAGTAGATGGAGAGGGTTCGGTTTAGTGCAGGTTGTCAGCAAAGATAGAGGACCAAATCATAAAATTTCTTCAGATATAAATGCAAAGAATTTGTTCCATTTTTAACATTTTTCGACCAAATATTTCCGGGATTCAACAGCATATTATACAGCACAGTCTCAAATTTGGGGACATTAGAACTCAACTGAAATAAAACAAAATGCAACAGTCGTAACACTTGTATCAGTTGTAACATTTATATAACCAGTGGGGGGCATGCTTTGGTTTTAGGGATTGTCGCCACATCAGAGAGTATGAGATTCAACCTTCGGATTGGGCCATTATATGATAAACAGGAAGATGGGGAGTTGATTTTCCAATCACAGACTGATCAAAGTCATTAACAGAGATGTCTAAAATGTTACTCGTATTTATGGCTGTACTTCCACCCTTACTCCCTCCATATTAAATTTCAAAACATGACGCAACGTTTCTCAAACACGATTGAATTATGTCCGTATTTTGACATTTAAGACAGGGTTCCCTCACGATTTCTGAAATATAGATATTATTCATTAGGGAAAGAGGATAATTACATCACTAGAGGTTACACAACTATATAAATATTGGCTGTGTTGAATCTGCATTGTTAATTCATCAACTGGAATCACCGACTCACATGAAAGCAGATATTTCATACAGATAATGGAATTTCCAATGATCTTTCAGATAGAAAGATTTTACTACCCAGTGCTCGCAGCTATTGGTATCACTGGTAAAGCTTTGGATCTTTGGGGCACATTACAAAGAAGTTTACACGTGTTTCATCCATGAAGCCTGCCGTGTATTGAAAACTATGTGCATTTGTTTTTTGTTGTTACGTCAAAAATTCGGCTTTGCAAGTTTTCTTAATAGCATTTGAAATGTTTCGAATCGAGATTTAATATTAATCAGTGAGACGTTTTTGTTGGTTAAGTCTTCATTGCAATTAGTGTTGCATGCTTTTTGATTCTCAAATGCTGCATGTTATCCTTTTCACCAAATTAAAAAAAAACAGAAATTTCCTTTCAAGTAAAATGTTTTGCATAATCATTTGAAGGACGACGATAAAGTAAGCTGCACTTTGTTTCCTGGCATGTATAATGTCTTGGAAACCGTCGCTTTTAAATTAATTTGTTTCATTGTTTACTATTGACGTGTAACCATGAGTAAACTAAATGTTGATCGTAAGTAGGCATTTTCACAGGATCGTATTTTATATGAGTCATTCCTACGAGACAGACATTTGAATTCAGTGTCCCAGTACCATCAGTAGATATCAGCACCGCCAAACAATCCCCATGCTTGATAGTGCTTCATATTGTGAGTGTCAAGATTGTGTTGTTTCAATTAACGTTCGGATTTAATCGAAAATCTTTTCAACAATCTTACCTTTTCCAGAAAATAGTTTAACTGCGCATCAGTTATTACTAGCTTCAACGTTTTAGTCAGGTTGCTGTGTTCAAGTCTCTCTGCAAACCTTGAGTGAAAAATGGGTCACTGAAGAACCACGACGCATTGCAGCATCAAATACAATTTGCATGAATGGTTAAAATATCTAGTGATACTCAAGGCTGTGTAGCAGTAAGGACGCCCGTAGTCATGGACGTTCTCATCGGTGTCCACTGCCATTTCTTTTTTCAGCATCAGGAAAAGCGGGGGTTTGGACCAGGGGCCTGCCGGGAAAGGTGCGGCACTAATTTATATCTTTATATCTGATATCGGAGAGCAGAAGTTTCTGGGAAAGGGGGGAGTTTTTAAACCCTCAGCGAAATAAGTGAGTGTTTTCTAAACCCGGGACCCTACACTTGTCGGGCCTCCCAACCATCCACCTCCCCTCATCTTTAACAGCAGGGACACATCAGGTAAGCTTCTCCTGTTTTACTTTCTGATAATGACATTTCAGGGAAGGTAGTGCAGGGAGAGGAATGTTCCTCCTGCATGATGTTGAGGAGAGGGATGATAGTAGTAACCCATCCAAGTGCAGCTGCAGGAAGTGCACCCCACTCTTGCTACACCAATACCACGTTAGGGAACTGGAGCAGCGGATGGTTGAACTTGGGATCATTCGGGAGGCAGAGTCTGTGATACCCAAGAGATACATGGAAATAGTTAATCCTCGACACCAAGAAAGCTGGGTGACTGTGAGAAGGGGGATATTAATCAGTGCAGGGAACCCGGTGATCATTCCCCTGAACAACAAGTGTACCCTTTTTGGATAATGTTGAGGGGGCGGGTTACCAGGGGAACGTATTTGGGTGCAGGTGACTTCTCTGTTGCACAGAAGGAAAGGGGGGAAAGGAGGAGAGTGTTAGTCATTTGGGAATCAATGGTTAGATGGTCAGATAGAAGGTTTGTCGGGAATGAAAGAAGCTCACGGTTGTTGTGTTTCCTCCCAGGTGCTATGGAAGTTATTATGGCAGTAATATAGTTCACTTAGTGTTGGAATGTATGCCCAGTATCATGTTGCACAGCTTCAGCAACAGATAATTGTGGGGCATTGTGATTGATTAGATAAATCACTGGGAAATGAGCTCATGCGAAATGTGATGGTGTTTTAATGTGATAGGTTAAGTGTGACGGAAGGAACCAGTGTGGCAGACGATGATTACCTTCGAAAGACATAACAAGTCAACGTGATTGGCTATGCTAATATTATTGGATAAGCGTGGGATCAACAAATATCTTAAACTGGAGAACAAAGAAACTGTGAGGAGTCAGGGAAGACATTTTGCTGGCTCCCACAGCTTTAATTTTGCAAAATTAGAAGTTTAATTTCCTGTAGGATTTTGTGCGTCACCTGGAAAATGTTTAAAGAATATTGGGTGAATCTTGCACAACAGTGCCAGGATCAGTGATGTCTGAGAACGTGTCTTGGTGTCCTGAAGCGAGAGGGTGACCCGCCCCAGGTGCTGGTCTACATAGGTACCAACGACATAGGTGGAAAGAGGGATATGGGGTAAAATGTGATTTCAGGGAGCTATGGTGGACACTGACAGCTAGAATAAAGAGAGCTGTTATATCTGGTTTATTCCCCGTGTCACTTGATGGCGAGGTGAGGATGACGGAGAGATGCCAGCTGAAAACATGGCTGCAGAGGGAGGGTTTCATGTGTTTGGATAATTGACTCTCATTCTGGGGAAGGTGGAACCTCTGCAAACAGGACAGTATTTACTTGAAAAAGGGGGGTACATATATCCGAGGTGGAAATTTGGTTATGCTATTCGCGTGGGTTTGAAGGAGCTCAGCCGGGGGATGGGAACCTGTGTGTAGTTCCAGTGCATAGGATGATGGGAGCAGGTTGGACATTGGCAGAATTTACCGATCACACGAGTGTGCTGGCAGACAGCAATATGGTTTGAAGTGTGTGTAATGGAACGCAGGAGCATCCGGAAACTTGCAACCTGGATTGGCAACTGGTATGTTGATATTTTGGCCTCTTCGGAGACATGGACAGAGCGCTGTCAGCAATGGATGTCACAGGTCCAAGGATTTAGATATTTCAAGTCGATCAGCGAAGTTGTTAAAAAAGGGGGACGCTTGGCTTTGTTAGTCAAGGACAGTCCAACAGTGGCTGAAAGAAGTTTTGACGAGGACTCGTCTACGGAGGTGTTATGGTCTGGGTTTAGACACAGGAGAAGCGAGGCCACAATGCTGGGAGAATTTTTATTGGCCTCTGCTAAGTTCCAGAGATGACGAGTAGAGGACTGGCAAAGTGATTTTGCATGGGATTGAAACGAAAAGTTTGTCATGATGTGAGACTTCAAATTACCCAACATCGCATGGAAATGTTATGACTCTATTCGGTCCGATGGATCAGTTATTGTCCAATCAGTCCAGGAGTGCTTCCTCACACAGTATTTCATAGGGCCAACAAGACGAGAGGCCAGGCTTGAACAGGCCAGTTGTTTGAGTAAGTGGCAGGTGAGCACTTTGGACAGAGTGACGATACTTTGGTTATATTTAGTTTACCAATGAAAATGGATAAGTAAGGCCACAGGGCATGAGATACAGATGGGGGGAGGACAATTACAAGGCGATTAGGCATGACATAGGATGCACAGAATGGGGTAACGATGTGCAGGGGACGGGGACAATCGAATTGTGGAGCTGGTATAAGGTAAAGATATTGCGTGCCCTTGATAGCTATGTCCCTGACAGACAGGAAGGAATTGATAAGGGAAGGGAGCCTTAGTTTACTGAATAAATTGTATCTTTTGTGTATCAGACGAGGGAGGATTGTGTGACAGTGAGACAAGATGGCTCAGGAGAGGCAATGGAGATATACAACTTAGAGTGAAAGGATTTAATGAGATTATTAAGAAGAGCACGGAGGGGACATGAGCAGTCCTTCTCAGGTCGAATAAAGGAGAATCCGAAAGATTTCTGATGGTATGTGAGGAATAAAAGGATGACCAGGGTAGGAACAGGGCCAGTCAAATACAGAAGTGAGGAGTTGTGTGTGGGCACTGTGGAGAGCGGACAGGTGATCAATGAGCATTTCTCATCTGTTTTCAGACATGAAAAGGAGTATATCGCAAAGGAGGAGACTGAGCTGCGATTATTGCAGGAGAAAGGATTGAGGTTTGTAAGATGGAGGTGTTATCAATTCTCAAAGGTGTGAAAGTAGATAAGTCCAAGATGGTATTTATTGAGGATTCTCTAGGAAAGGACGGAGTAGATGGCGGAAACTTTGGCCTTGATGTTTGAGTCGATATTGTCTACAGGTTTAGTACCAGAGGACTGAAGGATTGCAAATATCGTCCCCTTATTCAAGAACAACAATCGAGATAACCCAGGTAATTATTTTCAGTAAAACTTACATCTGTTGTCCGAAAACTTTGAAAAGACATTATAAGAAATAGGATTTTTAATCATCTTGCAAGCAACCATTTGATTGGATGAGGGTAGGGCAGTTGACGTGATGTACATGGACTGAAGTAAAGACTTTGATAAAGTTTCACATGTTGGCGTTTGGAGAAAATGCGGAGGATTGAGATTGACGGTGGGTTAGTATTTTGGATTAAAAACTGGCTTTCTGTAAGAAAGGAACGTGTGGTGGTTGATAGAAAATATTCAGACTGGAGTACGGTTACTAGTTGTGGGCCACAAAGATTTGTTTTCGGACCACCGCTGTTTGTTCTTTGTATAAATAACTTGGGGGCAAGTGGATGGGTTCGTAAGTTTTCAGATGACACTAAAGTCGATGGAGTGATGGATAGTGTGCCAGATTATTGCAGGTTGCAGGGGCACTTGGATCAACTGCATAATTGGGCTGAGAAGGTAGCAAATGGAGTTCATTGCAGATAAATGTGCGGTGATTCACTTTGGGCAAAATAACAGGAAGGCAGAATACTGGGTCAATGGAAAGATTATTGGCAGTGTGAATGTCCAGAGGGACCTTGGTGTCCATGTACACAGATCCAGTTAGAGCCCAGATTGGTAGTGCTGTTGAGAAGGCCCACAGTGTGTCTGGTTTATTGGCAGAAGTATTGAGTTCCGGAGCCATGATGTCATTCTGCAACTGTACAAAATGTTAGTGCGACCTCAATCGGAATTTTGTGTACAGTTCTGGTCTCCCCGTTACAGGGAGGATGTGGAAGCATTGGGAAAGGTGCAGAGGAGATTTACCAGGATGTTGCCTGGTCTGGAGGGAAATTCATATGAGGAACGGCTGAGGGAATTGGGTCTGTTCTCATTGTCGAGAAGAAGGCTTAGAGCGGATTTCATAGAGACAGACAAGTTGATCAGAGGATTAGATAGGGTGAACAGTGAGAGTATTTTTTTCCCTTGGATTATGACATCAGCTTTTACGAGGGGGCATAGCTGCAAATTGTGGGTTGATGCATTGTAGACAGATGTCAGTGGCAGGTTCTATACTCCAAGAGGAGTAAGGGAGTGGAATTCCATGCCTGCCAATGTAGTTAACTCAGCCGCCGTAGGGGATTTTAAACAGTCCTTGGATAACGATATGGATGATACTTGCATGTTTTAGGTAGATGTGCTTAGATTAGTTCTTAGGTCAGTGCAACATCGAGGGCTGACAGGTCTGTCCTGCGCTGTCTTGTTCTGTGTTCTATGTTCAATGTTCATTTGTGTTTCTGAATGAATGTTATGGAACAGGATAACATTTCGATTTGTGTCAAATTAGAGCTTCGAATTTTGTGCATTTTTTTGCTGCATGAAAACATTCGCAATACCATAAAATAGATTTTTGAACAGCTTTTTGGAACACTGCCATCTATAGCTGTGCAATTACATCATTACATTAATTGAAATAAAGTTCAGAATTGATGAACATGTGGTCTGCAGAAAAGGAACATGCGTCACACTTTGCAAAACCGAGGTATCTGAAAATCAAATTCTCTTTTGAAAATTGTATTTTCGCCATCGTCTAATGCAGTAAAATAAGTAAAGCATTGACGTCTCTATTTTCCATGAACATTGAATTAGCTTTATGAATACACCCTATCCACACCTTTGATCGTTCCCTGACGGCAACAGCCGCGAAGAATTCTGCAGAAATTTAAACAGGAAGGGAAACGAAAGCGCTAGGAAGGAATGATCGGATCAATTTATGGCAGGGATGTAAGCAGAATGGACGCTATTTATTATCGATCAGAGGAGACTTGAAAAGATAAATGCTTTTCAGTCACAGCCAATACTCAATTCGCTTCAAGGTTGTCCGCCATTGTCTGATTGTGTTGTGCAGCATTGCACTTTTGGTATCTAAAATCTCCTGCCGGTACAGTAAAACTCTCTTAATATCATTTCAATGCTAAACATTTGCCTTGTCCAATAGCACTGAAATAATATTATAGGAGTTCTGCTGTACCAGCAGGAGATTGCACATCCCAAAAGAGCAACGGTGCTAAATCTGCAAATGCATTGCTTTCAATGTGAATCAAAGATATTCAAAACCAAAGCTGATTCTTCCTAATTGAAGTATATTAGTTTGGGAAGGTGTCTGACTGCGTTGACGGCACCGGATCCAATTCTTCAGAAACTTCCAATCAGTGTTCTTGTGATGTCAAGCTTTCAATTATCATGGTAGAGTCTGCGCACTGTACACTTAAAAACCTTCGTTTAATTAAATGCCTTCACTTATGAATAAAAATAAGAAACCTGGTTCAGGGAATATGGTGTGATTCCATCGAACATGTAAAATGTTCCAGTTCCTTGCATATGCGTTCTTTTCCCTCGAATTGTTCGGTTTATTTCTGTCTGTTATCGCCCATCCAGATTCCTATCCCTTGAATCTATTGTCTGTCAATATTATATGAAAGATTGTGTTGTTCTGGATGCAGGCGATAAGTAACTGAAAACTTTTACATTGTTGTGCACTTCAAAATAAATTTAAAAAAAACACTTTTGCGATGGGACGACCATTGGGACAATACATTCTGCCACTAATCTGCTGATCTTTAATTCCATTTTCTACAGTTAACCTAATGGCAATTGTCGTTTTGAAACGGGGGAACTGTGGACTCTCAATATGTATCACTCAGTACCTAGTGGCAATGTCAACAGCGGATCTACTGCTCGTCATTTTTAATGTTTTATTGAACCGAATCAACAATATTCACTTCCCAATAACTTTTCTATTCGTTACTCCTGTGTGCTCGCTCAGAGTCGTCTTGTCTCTTGCAGCCCTCGATTGTTCTGTTTGGTTCACAGTTGCTTTTACTTTTGATCGCTTTGTGGCCATCTGTTGCCACAAGTTGAAACCAAAATACTGCACCAAGAAAACAGCAAACGTGGTGATTGCAACTGTGAGCATTGTTAGTTGTTGCAGGTCCATTACGTGGTACTTTGTTTTTGTTCCTTCAATAATCATTGACAATGTGCCATGGTTTTGCAAGCAGACACCTGACTATTTCACTTCAATGTTTTGGGCAGTGTATGAATGGATTGACAGTCTCCTAACGCCTCTGATTCCAATACTGTGCATTTTGGTCTTTAACGCTCTGACTGTCAGAAACATTATAACAGCCAATCGACTCCGGAAGGGCCTCCGTGGTCATGAGAAAAAGGAAAACGACCTTGACCCTGAAATGAAGAATCGAAGGAAATCCATAATTTTACTCTTCGCTTTGTCCTCCAATTTCATGCTGTTGTGGATAACATATGTTGTACATTCGTTAAACTGGTCAGTTCGAAACTTTAATTATACAAACAAAAATCTGAGTGATCCCGTGTATGTTGCCCAACAGATTGGATTCATGCTCCGGCTCTTGAGTTCATGCACCAACACGTGCATTTACATACTAACTCAGAGAAAGTTTAGAGAGGAGATAAAGAATGGCGTCAAATATCCATTTACTATCATTTTTCAATTTCCTAAATGAAATTTAAAGCTACATCTGTATTCGTCATGGCACAACTCTGTTTTATTTCATGTTTTATTCTGTCTGCCCCCTGCACATTAATTACAATTGCGCATAGTCCGTATGAGTGCAATCAGAATAAAATTTTCCCATAAATTCTGTGATAAATCTTTTCAGATCTCCAAGTTGATGGTGCACCACACACCTCATACTTTCTCCTCTAAAGGTCAGTTCATTGAGATTCTAAAAGAAAACAAAGACCTGCGAATGCTGGAACACAAACAGAAAATGCTGGAAAAATTCAGGTCTGGCAGCAACTGTGGGAAGAAAGTAACCATCAAGTTTTCATTTCAGGTTGCCTTCACCAAAATGGTCCTAATGAACGACTCGAAACACAGACACGACTTGCTTCCAACAGATTGCAACAAACCTGTTGAGGTGCTCTAACAATTGCTATTATGGTGTCAACTTCGATTTTTCCAAGATTATTGTTGGATGGAGATTTCCATATTCGCTTCTATTCGTGTGTTATTATACTCTTCCTCTATCAAACCGAAATTCTTCCAATGGTGGAAAACGTAATTCTCCTTATTGGAAATGTATATCCTAAAACGTGGCTATCAGATGGAATGTTGAAGAAGCAGACACAGTCCACATAGCTCCGCAAATTGTTTACAATTTTTAAAAGATTTGTGCTTTGAAGCAGTTTGTTTGATATTTCAAACTGTATGTGAATCACTTCCTTCAGTTGAGCATTTTTGCGAATCAAACTGTTCGTCTGTAATCGTTCAACAAATGTTGTATATTTGATGCTGCTGCTGTGCTATACATGTACATTGTTCACCATTTCCAGATTTACGTTGAAGTTCTCTTAGCCACAATGTTGGACCCCTGGATTTCTTAAGATCTCCATCTCATATGTCGTGTATTCCACATGCAGGGATTGTTTTTCTCTCCTCGCTTTCACCCGCTTTGTGCTGAAAAAGGATTCTGTCCATAGAAAGAACAATTCCAATGTTTTTCTATTCTGAGTGCTCTCACAACATATTCCTAATTTTGCTGATCTGCACTGTTTCGACACAGTAGTGGACCGCTCTGGTAATTCACGCAAAAATCCTAGAAAAGCTCACCACATCTTGTAATCTGTTAAAATATAAGTTGCAGGAAACTGCCAAATTCCACTATTTAAAGGAAACAATATTAATTTACTCTTTAACTCTGAATGTGAACATTCAGCACAACTATTCACAATTCTAATACCCCCTTTCTCTTAACTTCTTATTCCCTGCCTCGAACGCAAAACAATACGACACTTATTAAAATTCCATCAACTTAATTTCAAAAGTACTGAAGCGGTTGTGGTCGTTGGTGTCTTTCTTCCTGCTGCAGATCTCCCTGGGTCGTTTCTTTCTTTTTTCATGCTAATATGTTTCATATGAGGAGTCACCTTTTATAGGAATTGATTTATAATGTTTTGGATCAGTGTTGATGTCAGTTGCTCTGTCTCCAATTTTCAAAAAGCCTTCATTTTTAAATCCCCAACATCGGGTGCTCTCATTATTTCAATGTTGGCAAAACAATAAGTCGAAACAGGCTGTGGGTTTCGCATCCTGCGGTATAATTTAAATTGATTGGTTAAATGCGAATTGTTCTCAAAACAGCAACCAATTCAGCCATCCATTTTATAGCCAAATGTTGCATGTATTCAGTTTTCCAGTTCACTCTGAGACTGCCATCTAGTCATACGACGCAGCTGTTACTACGATCTTAGCTCAGAACATCATTCACTCTCTCTTAAAAGATGTTGCCTTCAACATCGAAACAACAGTTCTCCAATGCTTACCGTCTTTCCAATTCTTCCTTGTTGCTGACGTTTTATAAAAAGATCTTATGATCTCGTTCTTGTGCAAGATGAAAGCAACTGCAGAGTTGTTGCCGCGCAATGTATTAACAACTCACGATTTTTGTTGTTTAGCGTTGTGTCTCTCCCCACAGACCTCTCCATCTTCCTCAGAGTCGCATGTTTCGCCAGCAAAGTCGCATCTTCAGTTTAATCGACACTTTGCAATATATTTCTCATCTTGTTCTTTATGTTCCATTTCAACCTTTCCTGAACGTCATTGGCTTTTTAAAATCTTAATGGCATCTTGCTCTGTTTTGAAATTTATTTCAGGTGGATGACGACGCATTTGAATATTGCACCATTTTGGGATGGTTTCCTTCATGATCAAACATAGCATCGAAGTTAATTTTATCAATGTGCGAATTGAACATCTATGCTAAAGTAGCAAATTTAAAACAGATGTTCAGCACTTCTTAGCGTAATTGTGACTAGTTTTGACAGAATACCTGTGAAGATATGTCTATTCGAAATGATTATAGCATTCTACTGGATGTGAGTGTAGCATACAATTCAGAAGTAATCATTTCCAAACGATTTTTTTCCTGTTTTCTTTCTGAGAGCGCCAGGGAACCACAGCAACGGCATTTTTATAACCCACCAGTAAGAAGGTTTGATGAACGTCTACCAAGTTTGCATCCACTTGAACTGGTGATCGTCTCAAATTATCCGATCAATTCTTCATTTTTAAGTTGCAAAATTCGTAAGGGTACACTCGGATTCTTCTTTCATTTTTGCTTTCTGATACAACGGTTTTAGTTTATTCAAGTTTCCTTTGTACTTTAGAAATTTTCTCTGATGTAGTAATATAGACTTCGTGATTCAACTGTTCTTCTTTTCAAATCAACTATTTGATCAATCATCGTTTCTGATACCTAAACCTCAAATTATTTATCTTTACTTTAGTGTGTGGGTTTGCTCGCTGAGCTGTAGGTTTGATATCCAGACGTTTCATTCGCTGGCTAGGTAACATCATCAGTGGCGATCCAAGTGAAGCAAAGCTGTTGTCTCCTGCTTTCCATTTATATCTTTCTCATGGATGGGGTTCCTGGGGTGTGATGATGTCATTTCCTGTTCATTTTCTGAGGGGTTGATAGATGGTATCTAGATCTATGTGTTTGTTTATGGCGTTGTGGGTGGAATGCCATGCCTCTTGGAATTCTCTGGCATGTCTTTGCTTAGCCTGTCCCAGGAGAGATGTATTGTCCCAGTTGAAATGGTGGTTTTTTTTCATTAGTGTGTAGGACTACGAGGGAGAGAGGATCGTTCCTTTTTGTGTCTAGCTGGTGTTCGTGTATCCTGGTGTCTAACTTTCTTCCTGTTTGTCCTACGTTGTGCTTGTGACAGTCCTTGCATGGAATTTTGTAGATGGCATTACTTTTGTCCATCGGTTGTACTGGGTCTTTGAAGTTTTTTAGTTTTTGTTTGAGAGTGTTGGTGCGTTTGTGTGCTACTAGGATTCCGAGGGGTCTCAGTGGTCTGGCTGTCATTTCTGAAACTTCTTTGATGTATGGTAAGATGATTAGCGTTTCTGGCTGCGTTTTGTCTGCTTGTCGTGGTTTGTTCTTGAGGAATCTGCGCACTGTGTTTTTTGAGTATCCGTTCTTCTTTAATACGTCGTATTCTCCTCTGTTTTTCAAAGTTCGTCTGTGCTGCAGTGTGTCGTGGCTCGTTGGAATAGTGTTCTGATATAGCTTCGTTTGCGTGTGTTGGGATGGTTGCTGGCGTAGTTGAGTATTTAGTCAGTGTTTGTCGGTTTTCTGTATACGCAGGTTTGTAATGACACCTCCACAAACAGAAAATGACATCACCATAAACCCCAGGAACCCCGTCCAGGCGAAAGATATAAATAGAAAGCAGGAGACAACAGCTTCTCTTCACTTGGAGGTCGCCACTGATGATGTTGCCTAGAAGGTAATGAAACGTCTGGATATCAAAACTACAGCTCAGCGAGCAAACCTTCACCCTAAACCTCAACCTGAGCTGCAAACATTCACACACTTTGCAAAAAATTATTTTTACTCTTTGATTTCTCCTCCGGTTTCCACTTGTGGCTTTGTGACCTTTATACAACAAAATCAGGAAAAGGCCGAGGATATAGTTCTGAAATGCACCAGTTGCCTGATTTTCGACGGATGTTTCATGCAGAATAGGCATGTTTCCCACTTGTGATCCAGTTATATCATTACCAAGGATAAACTGGTTTCTGGAATGGAGAATCTGCACTACTCGAACCATTAATTCGCCATTTTTCACCGGTGTCTACAATCTCATTTACATGATCGAGCACTGTTCTTCAAACCACGAATTTCGCAAGTTACCATCTTTTCCCGCAACAATTCTTCTGAATTGCATGTGTCCTAATTTCTCACCCATCAAATATTGACTTGCTCATGCATCTCTTAAAATTGTATTTACATTACCTGCTCCTACTGGTATATATGCATAATAGTTTGCCATGCCAGTAACTTCAGAAATGAGATATGACACTTCCATCTGAAGTAATGCTTGAACAGTCTGTATATTCTTTTTTCAGCTTTCTAGCTAGTACTGTACTTTCCTTTACCATTTTCGCAAACTCACTGGTTTGTACTGATTTCTACATCCATCTTTCCAGCGGTTTATGTAAACACCAACTCTGCGACTTAATGTGCCCTAATATGTGCCAGAGAATTCATCAAAAATATTTTACTTGTTTTCTGCCTCAGTCGTTTAATCTCTTATCTGTGGTAAATTATTCTTACTACTTTCAAAGACATCTTCTTTTCCATATTCTCCCAAGGATTTCTCTTTGGACCAATTTCGACAAATCGCAGATTGATATTGATGTTGGAAGCCAATCAGTGACTTATGAACTAAATCATAATCATCAGAGAATTCAATGCTAATTTTGCAAGTTCATTTCTCTGCTCTTCCACATGAATTTTCTTTGATTCAGGCAATACATTAGAAATCGTTTCATATTTGTTCGACCTTAACGTTTCAGTTTCAAATGTTACAGATCAAAAGCTCTCTCTTTCTAGCTTTTCTTCAAAGGATATTCATTGTGTTCCTATTGCTTTCAATAGTAACTCAAACAGTTTCATTTTATTTGCATATTCAAGATATTTGCTTTAAAAATGCAACATCACATTCATCTAAATTAATGTCCACCTAGTGCGCATTGTCATTTCCGCCCATCTAATCAACGCCCCATTGTTCTCTGAGATTGATGTCTTTATTGTCAAAAACAACGTCTATTTTGGCGTCATCGAAAACCTACTAAGCATATTTTTATATTTAGATCCAAATGAGTTATACAAATGTCAAATAATCAATGGATGTATTAGTGATTTCGTTCAGCACATTATGGTCACAGGCCTCCAATCCGAAAAACAACTCTCCACCACAGTCATCTGCACCCGACCTTCAAGCGAATTTGTAAACAACTATCTACTCCCCCTGTATTCCAATTGAGCCAACCTTGCTAAACACTCTACCGTCCAGGAATTTGTCCTTTGCTTTGCTGAATTCCATGTGGACAAAATATGGCTGGCTGAACCACATATGAGAAGAGAGAATATATCATTTAGCATGAAGGGCCAATGGGCTGAGAAGTGGCATTTGGAGTTTAATGCAGAAAATGTGATCTCTGCGTTTTGGGAAAGCAAATCTTAGCTGGAATTATACACTTAATGGTCAGCTCCTGAGGAGTGTTGTTGAACAAAGAAACCAAGGAGTGCAAGTTCATAGCTCTTTGAAAGTGAAGTCGCAAGTAGATAGGATAATGAAGATGCATTTGATATGCTTTCCTTTATTGGTCAGAGTATTGAGTACAGTATTTGGGAGGTCATGTTGTGGCTGTACAGGACATTGGTTAGGCTTCAGTTCGAATATTGCAGTTGTGGTCTCCCTCCTATTGGAAAGATGTTGTGAAACATGAAAGAGTTCAGAAAAGAATTACAAGGGTGTTGCCAGGGTTGGAGGACTTGAGCTACTGGGAAAATCTGGACAGGCTGGGGCTGTTTTCCCTGGAGCGTCGTAGGCGGAGGGGCGACCTTAAAGAAGTTTACATAATTATGAGGGGCATGCACAGAATAAATAGACAAAGTCTTTTCCCCTAGGTTGGGGGAGTCCGGAACTAGTGGGCATAGGTTTAAGGTAGAGGGGGAAGATGTAAAAGAGATCTAAGGGGCAACTTTTTAACGCAAAGGGTGGTACGTGTAGGGAATTAGCTGTCAGAGGAAGTGGGGGAGTCTGGTACAATTGCAACATTTAAAAGGCATCTAGCTGGTATATGAATAGGAAAAGTTTGGAGGGATATGGGCTCGGTGTTGGCAGGTGGGAGAAACTTGGATTAGGAAATCTGGTCGGCAGGGACTGTTTGGACCGAAGGGTCTGTTACCATGCAGTACATCTCTAAGTCTCTATGACACTATGAGGGTGAATTTGACTGAGGGAACCCAATACGGATGCATGTGTAATGGAGGTCAAAGAGAATCAGGTGAAAATAAATCTTCCAGAGAATGTCATACCTGGCGCGAGCAAGGTAGAGTTAGTTGTTAGAGACGAATCCACTCTGCCTTTCCCATGCCTGGATTGGTGTTCATGAGAGTGTGAGATAAGTGTTACCTGCTTCATTAAATCAATTTTCTTCTTCATAAGGTAAACATTCAAGATGTCCACTGCCATTTGCGCAGTGCTCAGCAGCTGTTAACACCTCACAGACATTGTACACGTGCAGCTGAATGTCTTATGACGTTTCAGACTGAATCCCAGAGCTGACCCAAACGCAGTACTAACTCTGTGACTCACTCTTCCAATTATGGCATACTTTTCTTGACGCTTGTTTTGAAATATTCGGAATGCATGTCACCAAGGTGATGATATAATTGGTTAAAAAAAAACCATCATTTAAAAGATAATAAAGGAAGGTAACCAAACTTAAGATGTTGATACGAAAACAGAAGTAAACCATATTTGAAATTGTATCACATTGTCAGGAGCCACCTTCTCAGTTTAATTTCATAAAGATAACAGTAGAAAGTTGACTATCTGTCAATTCAAATTTTGGGGAATGTGAATTGGACATCTGGATACAATGAATGAAAGTGATTGTTCAATACCAGTTTTCGCACAGAAATGTCAAGAAAATGCAATTGAAGATTAATTTCATGCAGGTAAGAGGCCCAATAATTTCCAACAAAGCCAGCATGTTACTACGTACACAGATGTAATGTCACAGAGTCATACAGAATGGAAACAGCCCCTTCAGTAAAACTAGTTTGGCCGAACATCATACCAAGCTGCACTATTCCCAGCGGCCAGTTTCTTCCCTCAGTCCATCCAAACACGAGAGCATTTCGTACTTATCTAAGTTTCTTGTAAAAGCTGCAGCTTTTGCCGCATCAACCACTTCTTCAGCAAGTGAAATCCACGCGCGAAACTGCCTCATGGCAAAATATATAGTCTTGCATGTCTTTCTTAAATCCATTTCTCATCTCACATTACATATAAGCTCTCGAGTTTTGAAAGCCTCATGTCATGGAAAAGACACCGAATATTAATACTATCTATATCCATCATGGTATTAAAGACCACTTTGAGGTAACATCTTTCTGTGTTACGGTCCAGCAGCAAACATCTCCAATTTATCCAAACTTAATTTATGACAAACATCTTTAATACCCGGTAAAACGTTTGGTTTAAAAGAGGACAGTGCTAAGTTGAAAATCTTATTTCTTCATTACGGTTGATTCAGAATCAGTGAGTGTTCATTCCAAATGAGGCAGGCTTGTGTTTTTACTTTTCGTCAGACATATATTTGGAATGTAAAACCACTCAGTAATGTTGAATTTCGAAGTGTATCTTCACATGGCCTTGACCCTTATGCCATTTCGGTATCTATTCTTTGTAATGTTGCACTCATTCTTACAATACATTTCAGAACTTATTCTTTTGATACATGTTCACAGGTCAGTCTCAAATGTATGCGGCCTCGTAGTGACAAATGCATAGAATCATACAAGTCATATGAACCCTGCAGTGTGGAAACAAACCATTTGTCAAAGCATATCCACGTCGACCCTTCAGAGAGGAACCCATCCAGACCCCGTTCCCTATCCTGTAACTCGATATTTACCAGTGACTAAGGAACTTAATATACAAATCCCTGAAGAGTATGGGCAATTTAATTTGTCCGATTCACCATAACTGCATATCTTTGGATTGTGGGAGGAAACCGGAACAGTTGGAGGAAACACACGCAGATCGGTGGCGAAGGTGAAAAGCAAACACAGACCAGCAATTCTCTGTCATTTTTTGGATAGAATCGATGGTTTCAGATTGGTTTGTTTGGACAAGTTGTTTCACGAGGATATCTGCAATTATCTTGAATTTCTAGTTTGGCAACTTTTGGGTGTTTAAACGATAAACTTACATTATGCCGAAATATGGCTAGTTATGCAAACTAAGTTCACGTCACGACATAAAATTATTCTTACTTTTTTACTGGACTCATTAGATTAGATTAGATTAGATTAGATTACCTACAGTGTGGAAACAGGCCCTTTGGCCCAACAAGTCCACACCGCCCTGCCGAAGCGTAACCCACCCATACCCCTACATCTACATCTACCCCTTACCTAACACTACGGGCAATTTAGCATGGCCAATTCACCTGACCTGCACATCTTTGGACTGTGGGAGGAAACCGGAGCACCCGGAGGAAACCCACGCAGACACCCACGCAGACACAGTATGGTGTATATTGTCATTGAAGACTGCTTTTTGAATGATCATATTTCTGCAGAGATGAAGAGAAGGGAATTAGATAAAGTTTTATAATTTACAAACAAATGTCGACGGGATTCGAGAAGATTTCAGGCAGTGAAGACTCACATCTGGAGCATATTTAGTCTCGATTGAAATGGTCAATGTTGTATTTGCAACAAAATACTTCATTAATACCATTTCTGGAACAGCTACCGCCCTGAAGGCGTGATAATCAATGTTGGGGATATTTATGTTTTAAGACACTGTTTCCATATCAGTGATTAGGACATTTGGGCATTCTATTCGGGCATTAGTGGGTCGTCAGGTAGTGAGAGAGTTACCTGTTGTGGCAGAGGCTGTTTGGGATCATTTGTGTAGATGTCTAAAATGTTGAACAGAGTTTTCTCTGTTAAGCATTACGTTTTCAAATCGAGCAGTGGCTTCCATAGCGCAGTCGTCATTGTTCAACAGTAGGCCACAGCGACATTCTCAGAGCTTTTCAGGAAACAGCAAATGCTTTATGCACAGTTAAAACTTTATGGGAAACCACTGCAAATTTGCTGCCCACGGGTATTGCCGAGGACATTTAATTTTACCTTTGAAAACGCCCCCAATGAAGTGATGATCAGAAGAAATGTATATTGTTCTGTGTCAAGAATTCCATGACAATAATGACGTATTGCTCTTCTCTCAATCTTGGTAAAGTGCAACATGTTTTTATTGCAAAGAGTTCTGCAAACCTGCCTCAAATAAATTCAATTACGCAGTTATCTTTGAATTAAAAACGAAATTGCCATGACTGTTTCTCAAAGTGGATGACATTACACTTTGGGGGGTTTAGGCTAATTACTTCGTTGGAGTTTGGTCTTCAGTCTAATGACTGTCTGTGTTGAATTTGGCATGTTAGTCTATTAGCTGGATTCACCCAGCCACATGTTATCTGCTTTTTCATCCAGATAATTGTTTATCCAATTATTTTTCATATTCAGTGAAACCAGGTTTAATTTTCCAAACATTTATTTGAACATGGTGTCTTCTCATAAAATAATGAAAACATGAATAGAATTATACACTAACATTGAACCTGCTCAGAAGCACAGGCCTTCTCAAAGTATCTGATCTTTCCTTAACACCAGCTGCTTCCGAGGCAGTTAAACAGGTAGGTAAATTAAAGGACAAAGAAGGAACCATAAGGTAAATTTGAGAGAGATTTGAAAGCAGGACAGTTTAGATGACAAAATGTATGTAACTCAATGCACATAAGTAGTTGCTTGCCGTGACAAATACTTTTCAGTCACAGTCCATAGTTGGTCTTGGACATGAAAAGCTAGTTGTCACCTGCTTGTGTTTACATAATTACCGTAATAGGATACTCAATTTCTTCCTGGTACAGCAAAAGATCCGCAATAGACTTTCGATGCTACGATTTGCCTTGTCTGATCCCCTCTTAAAACTCGGAAATGCGTTCAGTACAGAGGAAAGATAATTGACCACTACAGTTTACCCTTCTAGCGTGCCGGATAAAGTCTGGGAAGGCATCTAATTTAGTTCCAGGAATCTGATATATTTCCTTCAGCACGTACTTTTGTTATGTCAGGCTTTCAATGATCGGTATGCCTGCATGCAGTACATGCATTATGAGCACTTTTGTTTCACTAAATACTTTCACTGAAGAACAAAAATAATAACGTGGTGATATTAATTACTCAGTAACAGCATCTTACTTTTGAAATATTTTCCAGTATTGTTGTCACAGAGCTTATTTTTTACTGAAAGCTTTTCTGAACGATACTGTTTATTTTTTTTTCAGAGTGGTTTAAATCAGGCCGGGCTCCAAAACGGTGAAGCTTGGTACAGAGATAAATAGCCTTTTCATTTATACGTCAACAGATGAGAAACAACCATTCCTGTCCCTGTTGCGTCCATGTCTGCAAAATGGCCACGACATCGAAGTCCAAGGTAGCAACCCATGATGAAAGTTTACCAAGCTTAATTCGAAGCTCTTGGCGGTGAATTGGAACATGACACAGCACTTTCTTCATGCTGCTATCTCCCTGTAAAATTTAAACATCACTCATGGTCTCAGGAATCGTAATGTTCTGTACACTGGTGCTACAATTCAGATTCCCACCCTCCGAGTTGGTTTAAATCCTCCCAAAGAGTATTCGCCAATCTCCCACCCGCAGAGTATTAGTAGTCCTATGATTGAGGTGAGACCATCATGTCTAAAGATCTTCCACCTACCCCAGAATGGGACCCAATGATCTAATTATATGCATCCCTCCCTCCTGTATCATACCTGTAGCCACGTGTTAAATTGCTCTCTCTCTCTCACTTTGTCGCCTTGCCAGCACATGGCACGTTAAGAAACCAAAGATACCAACGCTGCTGGTTCTCACTCCAAGATTCCACGCTCGCCCCCTGAATTTCTGCCTTCAGTTCCGATATCTTTATTTACACATATCGTTATTGCTGATATGGACCACAACGTGGGCTGGTAAGTCTCCCCCTCAGGACCAGAAGATATAATCGAAGTCATCATGAAACCTGGAACCGGAGAGGTAACACACCAGAAGCGTGTCTCTCGCGTTCCCACAGAGTCTCCTATCTGTCCTTTAAACTATGGAGTCCCCGGTGACCAATGTTTCACTCCTCTTGCCCTTTCAAATACAAGGGGACCTCGTGTCTAAAACCATAAATCTCACTTGGTGTATTTAAGCACAAAATCATCAAACAACGATCAGATTTAGTCACGCTCAAGGAAAGCTTCTTTGCAGCCAATTTCCCAAACAATGCTACAACCTCCTCCGTGTAGGGTTTGTTTCACCATCTGGGCAGGACCTGCAGATTTGACAGCTCAGTAATGTACAGTCAAGAGGCAGTTGTCCATCAAATGGTCCACATTGATCCTGAGCCCCATGAAAACTCAAGGTTTCAAGTTAAAAATGTTCAGAAAACCTTTTGCTAATTACTACCTCCCACATGGATCGGATCACTCCTTCTGTACTTCGAAACATCGTGGCGGGTGCAAAGGACAGAGATCTAATTTTCGGTAGGTAACATCATTTACCATCATCAACGTAGATGAGCAAGCACAGTGATCCGGAAATAGGTGACAGAATTAACAACAAAAAGAACGCTATATTAAATGGGATAGACTTCAAACAGATCGGGAAACTCACATCGAGATATTCTGGAGGCATATTGTGCCGTCAAAAGCAGCAAACGTACTGTTGCAAGACCTGCACAGAATCTGCCAACTCATTGGATTCCATTCTTTAGCATTAATGTCAAACCAGGTGGTTAACACATATTCAATGCAGGGTGCAAAAGGCTCGGTGGCACAGTTATCAGCACTGCTGCCTCACAACGCCAAAGAACCAGGTTCAATTCTCACCTCGAGCGACTGACTGTGTGGAGTTGCACATTCTTCCTGTGTCTGCGTGGGTTTCCTTTGGATGCTCCGGTTTCCTCCCATACTCCAAAAATGTCCACGTTAGATGAATTGCCCATGCTAAATTTCCTGTAGTTTTAGCGGAATGGGTCTGGGTGGGTTGCGCTTTGGCGGGTCGGTGTGGACTTGTTGTGCCGATGCGCCTGTTTCCACACTGTAAGTAATATAAACTAATCTAATCAAAAAAGGCTACGTCAAGAACAGTAGCAGCCAATATAGGAATATGAGGTGCCTCCTGGTGAAGCTGAAACACAGAACGACTTGCACACGCGAAAAAGCATGAAAGTCAAATCATACACAGATTTGGATGATTCCACAATGTGAGCTCTGCAGTTGCTACATTTCTCATTGTGCGTGCAAGGCTGATTCAAATCGAATTGTTCACTATAGGAGGGGCCTTATCGTAACTGATAGGGGAAAACAATCCATCGGTGCAACACATTATGTTGAGCTATTTGAAAAGCAACTTCAGCCCGAAATACTGTGTGGATAAATCATCAGAGCCTCCTCCCGAAGTACTGAGTGTGTCCAGTTAATTCGATCATTCCACGTGATACCAGGCAATCACTGGATTCAATGTGTCATGCAGAAGCACTT
Source organism: Chiloscyllium punctatum (assembly GCF_047496795.1). Classification (NCBI taxonomy): domain Eukaryota; kingdom Metazoa; phylum Chordata; class Chondrichthyes; order Orectolobiformes; family Hemiscylliidae; genus Chiloscyllium; species Chiloscyllium punctatum. The sequence goes on along the minus strand of NC_092789.1, from coordinate 1,493,217 downwards.
CATCCTGTCATATTCCAACAACGACAAATGCAGCAGTATGTTCCAGAACTTGCCAAGCACTAAAAAGGATTATTACAACAAACCCAGAAGACCAAAATCTACCCGTCAGCGTGAAAATTTTCCCAGTTATATCATGTACACGTAAAACAAAATTAAGCCAGTCTGACCAATTTCATTCGAATAAGTCTTCTCTTGATCATTGACAAAGTGAAGAAAAAAGATCAACAATGATATAAAGTAGAACGTAATTCACAATGACTCGATAATTTATGCTGGCAATGTTTCCACCATCTGCTGACCTCATTACCTCCTTGATCCAAAAATAAAGCAGACGAGCTGAGTTTAGAGCTGAGTTCTTGCTATCATCTTCAGAGTTGATTGAATGTAACACCCCAGAACCAGCAGTGAACGACAATCTAAGAAGTTTCTCTACAGTTTCATATCATATCTAAAGGAAGATGTCAAGTTGTGTTCATGTCATTTCAGCCCGAAGGTATTTCTTCAGAGTTCGACAGAGGAGCGTCCTGGCACAACCATTCTCAACTACTTCATCAATGACCTTCTTCCAAACGTAAAGGCTGCAGTGAGAATTTTACCGTATGATTTCACAATGTTCATCAAAATCTGCTCAGATACTGAAGCACGATTTGGAGAACATCCAGGCCTGGCCGGACAAGTGCTTGTGCCAAAAATGCCAGACAACTACCAAATCTAAACATGGAGAATTGGGCATCGCCCCCTGACATTCAACGGCATTAACATCACAATCTCAATTTAACAGCATCTTGGGATTAGCATAAACCAGAAACTGAACTGGACTCATAAAAATTCAATGACGAAGCAAACAGAGGAGAGACAAAGAGTGCTGCAACATTTAGTCCACCTCATCATTCTCGAAAGACTCTCTACTCTGTACAAGGCATTCCAGGATTCTGATAGAATACATCCAGTTTAGCTGGATCATTTCAGCAACACTCCTCATCCATGGCCAGACAATTCAGCATTTTTCACAACTGTTCAAATGTTGCAACAATCCACGTCAAAGTGTAGCAATATCTGGACAATTTTGAGGGTTGGACAGAAAAGCAGGAAGCAACATTCGTGGCACACAATTGCAAGACAATGGCCTTTCCGAACAATAAAGAAACATTCTCATCTTGTAAAAATGCAATAGCATTTTTTTTAAAAAAATTCAATTAACAGGATGAGGGCATTGCTCGCTTGATCAGCATTTATTGCTCATACCTAATTGTCCACAGGACAGATTAATGTCAACCAGATCGCTGAGGGTCCGAAGAAAGAGATAATTCCTTTTTCTAAATGACATTCGTGAACCAGATGGGTTTACCACAACAATCGATGTTGGAGTTATGGTGATCATCAGATTTATGACTATATTTTTGTTGAATCGCACTGTCTGCCATACTTGGATTAGAATCCAGAGCCACAGAGAATTACCTGGATCTCTGGATTAACAACCCAGCGAGAACATCACTCGGCAATCACCTCCCTATTCTCATTGCGGGATACCCACATGCAATTTACCAGCATTTGTTGTTGACCATAAGCCGAACTGGTTCTATCCCTTTCTTCATTCAAAACTTCATAGTACACCGTCTATCCTGGCAATTTCACCCCTTCAGTGTGCATGTTCTTTTCGACTTTGAGTGCGCAAAATATCAAGACATAGGCGGCAACATTGTCTCAGTTGTTCGTCCTCCTGCCTCAAGGCGCCAGGGACACGGATTCGATTCCAGCCTTGGGCGATTATCTGTGTGGAGTTTGTACCCTCTGCCTTTGTCTGCGTGGGTTTCCTCCGGATGCTCCGGTTTCGTCCCACAGTCCAAAGATGTGCTAGTTAGGTGGATTGACCAAGCTAAATTGCCCACAGTGTTCAGGGACGTGTAGGTGACGTACAGTAGTCAAATTAAATGGCCTGGATGGTTTGCTCTACGGACCATCAGTGTGGGCTTGGTGGCCTGAAGGTGCTGTTTCCACACTGTAGGGATTCAATGATTCCATAAAGACATATTAATGGAGACAAAAGAGGCTCACACAGCTTTTGTGATGGCGCTGCTGGCGAAAGGTGATCAGGCCTGCTGTGCGCAGATGTAGACAGTAAAGATGCCGTGCATGGTAAGGAGATAGGAGAGGTTATCAAGGATTGAAAATAATTGAAGAAGATGATTCATTCACTCACGACATTGGCAAGATATAGACCTTAGTGTGTGGAGGTCGCAGAAATAGAGACAGTTGGGGGGGTTTCAGAATACAGATAGTGGTGCCGACCCTGTTGGAGTGGAAAATGTCAGCGAACTTCTTCCTCTTTTGATGGACGTTCATCCAGAAGACTGGGAGTACATGGACCAACGGCCAATCCTCATATTTCAGCTACTGGTGTTCCTAACTTCGGTGTCATTTCTGTTTGATGATGAAATCCCTCCTCTGCACCATCCTTACCAACCGTACGCAAGGAGAATTTCCACAACGTAGACCGCTAATGCCGCCTCTTTTTTTGGAATTTCCACGATAGAAAATTCACAAACTGTTCAGAGCAAGTCTTTGCTGACAATTCAGGTGTGCAATAATATTTTACAAATGGCAGCAGCAAATGAAGGGCGTTCATTCTTGGTGATCTTGTCAGTAATGAGTTTGTTTCGTTATGATAATAGGAACATTAGACTCATATCAGACAAACAATAATTTCACAGAGAAAGTGGCTAACGAATATAATGAAATGACAAGAAAAATGGCTTAGACCTGACGACAGAAAAAAAAACCTTCCGGAAGCCAATAAAAATTATATGCAGCCAAAGTATCAGGAACAAAACCTCATTGTGTCTTCAAACTCACACACAATCCTGACTGCTAAATATATCAAAATTCCTTCACTGTCGATACGTGAACGTCCAGAACACCCCCTTCCAAAGAGCGTTCTTTGCATACCGGCCCGAAAATGGACTGCAATATTCCAGAATTGCATCAAACCACCACCTTCCCTACGAAATTAGACATGAGTTAGAAATGGGGACCCAACCAAGGATGCTGTCACGCCCTGAATTAACTATGTGCTCAGTGTGACCACAGACGTCCAAAAATATTTTCTGGAATTTACCATAATCGTTACCGCTGCATCGGTGATTGGGAGATTGATGGAACTGAGGTCAAGTGATGTTTCCCTCTTGCTATTTACCCTACATGACAGGTGGAAAATCAATCTCATAAAACGTGATTGGTGCGTGTGAGATACCCTCCGTCTCTATACAAGCCATCTCAATGATGAACGTCTAAGTCGACAGATGACAATCTGTTTGGTCTGCGTTGATTCCTTCAGAGCTTCCTCTGAGTGGGGTTCAACTTGGAGAGACGACAAATTCGTCAGTTGAGGGAGCGTGTTTGGTGGGAGTCAACAGGATTTCTCATTCCCTGCATCTCCTCTTATTTCATGAGCCTGTTATAAACATTGATACTTTCCAGGCAATGCTAATCCCGACAGTATACAACTGTGTTGTTTCAGCTGATGTGCCTAACTTCCCAATGGGTGAGCGCAGGACGAAAACAAGACGACTGAGGTACAGATCAAAAACACTGTTTCTTTCTGTTCTGTTTCCCGATAGATTTCACTTTATTTCACTGTAAATTCCTTTATTTCATTGTTGCACTCTCCTCGTTTCTCTGTCCATTTTTTCTTCAGTATTCTCTCATTTTGTCTGTCCTTTTCTGTCTCACCATACCGGTCACATCAATCAGCTCAGACAGTTAAACGTGTGAGATTTTAAGCTATTTTAAAGCTGTTCAATATTTGCATCGGAGGCGGATGTGACTGGTGTAAAGTCGCCATCCTGTCTACCATTCCTCAGCAAAGTTGGAAGGAATGAGCTGTTCCTGAACATGATCTACAAAATCACTCCCTGTCGGTAGATTTCCAATAAGAACACTCAGTCTAATATACACAAGGGGTCCTTTGGGTAAAGAGCATGGTTATTGCCTCTTTGGTCCTACTCGTCCATGTTAACCAGATAGCAAAAAATAATCCAGTCCTATTTTTCAGCATTTGGCACCTTTGGCTTTAAACCATTCATATTTATGTATGATCGAGATACATTTTAAGTGTAGTAATCGCATAATCCTCCCCGACTTCCTATGGCAGCTCATTCCATATGTAGACCACTGTCTGTGTGAAATCGTTTTAACTTGGGTCCCTTTTAAATCTTTCCCCTTCCTCCTTAAAGCTATGCTTTGTCTCTACAAACTTTGGAAATTGATCTTGGATATTCCATCTATCTCTGCCTATCACAATTTTATGTACTTCGATAAGGTCATTCCTCAGCCTCCGAGTTTCAAAAGAAAATATTCCCAATTTACTCAGTCTCTTTGTTAAGCTCATTGCTTTCAATCTTGGCAAAGTCTTTGTAAATCTTTCGTGAAAGCTTTGCTGCTCACATCAACATTCATTGCATTGATTCCTTGAAAATTCTCGAAAACGTAATGCTTTGGTTCTTCAAAAAAAACGACGGAATTATTTTTTGAAGTAAAAACAATGACTGCAGATGCTGGAAACCAGATTCTGGATTAGCGGTGCTGGAAGAGCACAGCAGTTCAGGAAGCATACAAGGAGCTTCGAAATTGACGTTTCTGGCAAAAGCCATTCATCAGTAATAAAGGCAGTGAGCCTGAAGCGTGGAGAGATAAGCTGGAGGAGGGTGGGGATGGGGAGAGAGTAGCATAGCGTAAAATGGGTGAGTGGGGGAGGGGATGAAGGAGATAGATCAGGGAGGACAGGGTGGAGTAGATAGGTGGAAAAGGAAATAGGCAGTTAGGACAAGTCCGGCCAAGTCATGGGGACAGTGCTGAGCTGGAAGTTTAGAACTAAGGTGAGGTGGAGGAAGGGGAAATGAGGAAGCTGTTGAAGTCCACATTGATGCCCTGGGTTTGAAGTGTTCCGAGGCGGAAGATGAGGCGTTCTTCCTCCAGGCGTCTGGTGGTGATGGAGCGGCGGTGAAGCAGGCCCAGGACAATTCCATGTCCTCGGCAGAGTGGATGGGGGGGTTGAAGTGTTGGGCCAGGTGGCGGTGTGGTTCATTGGTGTGGGTGTCCCAGAGATGTTCCCTAAAACGCTCTGCTAAGAGGCGCCCAGTCTCCCCAATATAGAGGATACCGCATCGGATGATTTGGTTTATGCGAAGGTTGGGAGGGTGGAAGGTGAGCAGTAGGGGCGTTCTGTCCTTGTTACAGTTGGAGGGGTGGGGTCTGAGGGCGGAGGTGCGGGATGTAGACGAGATGCGTTGGAGGGCATCTTTTACCACGTGGGAAGGGAAATTGCGGTCTCAAAAGACGAAGGCCATCTGGTTTGTTCTGTGGTGGAACGGGTCCTCCTGGGAGCAGATCCGGTGGAGCCGGAGGAATTGGGAATACGGGATGGAATTTTTGCAAGAATTCGGATGGGAAGAGGTGCAATGCAGGTAGCTGTGGGAGTCGGTGGGTTTGTTAAAAATGTCAGTGTCAAGTCGGTCGTCATTAATGGAGATGGATAGGTCCAGGAAGGGGAGGGAGGTGTCTGAGATGGTCCAGGTAAATTTAAGATCAGGGTGGAATATGTTGGTGAAGTTGATGAATTGCTCAACCTCCTCACGGGAGCACGAGATGGCGCCAATGCAGTCATCAATGTAGCGGAGGAAGAGGTGGGGAGTGGTGCTGGTGTAATTACGGAAGATCAACTGTTCTACATAGCCAACAATGAGACAGGAATAGCTGGGGCCCTACGTGTGCCCGTGGCTACACATCTGGTCTGGAGGAAGTGGGAGGATTCAAAGGAGAAATTTTTAAGGGTGAGGACCAGTTCTACCAAACGAATGAGAGTGTCAGTGGAAGTGTACTGTTGGCGACGTCTGGAGAGGCAAAAACGGAGGGCTTGGAAGCCCTGGTCATGGGGGATGGAGGTGAAGATGGATTGAATATCCATGGTAACATGAGGCTTTGAGGGCCGGGGAAACGGAAGTCTTGGAGGTGAAGGGCGTGGGTGGTGTCTCGAACGTATGTGGGGAGTTCCTGGACTAGGGGGGATAGGACAGTGTCGAGGTAGGTAGAGATGAGTTCAGTGGGGCAGGAGCATTCTGAGACAATGGGTGGGCCAGGGTGGTCAGGCTTGTGGATCTTGGGAAGGAGGTAGAAACGGGCATGTGCGGGGTTCCCGGACAATGAGGTTGGAAGCTTTGGGTGGGAGATCTCCTGAGGTGATGAGGTTCTTATTGGTCTGGGAGATGATGGTTTGGTGATGGGAGTAGAGTCATGGTCGAGGGGGCAGTAGGAAGAGGTGTCCTCGAGTTGACCTTTGGCTTCAGCGGGGTAGAGGTCAATGCGCCAGACTACCACTGCGCCCCCTTTATCCGCTGGCTTGATGGTGAGGTTGGGATTGGAGGAAAGGGATTGGAAGGCTGCACATTGTGTGGGTGAGAGGTGCCGAGGACATGGAGGTCCTGGGCCTCCTTCACCGCCTCTCCCTCACCACCAGACGCCTGGACGAAGAACGCCTCATCTTCCGCCTCGGAACACTTCAACCCCAGGGCATCAATGTGGACTTCAACAGGTTCCTCATTTCCCCTTCCCCCATCTCACCCAATTTCTCAATTTCCAGCTCAGCACTGTCCCCATATTTTTTGAAATAGTCAATTCCAATTGTTCACTATTCTCAAATAAAATAATTCCGTCGTGTCTGCTTTAAATTGAAGGCCTGGTAATTTAAATTTGTCCACTTTCGTTCTTCGCTACTCTCCGATGAAAACATTCTCTCAAACCTACACTATCAAGTTCCTGAAAACACCTATATATGCGACAAACTCAAATTTCTTTAAATGTAAATGGTAATGATAAAGACAGCTCATTCTAACTTTATGAATCAAGATTTGGAGACGCCTGTGTAGGGCTGGGGTGTACAAAATTACAAATCGCAAAACAGCAGGTTGGAGTCCAACTGATTCATTTGGAAATAATAGCTTTCAGAGCCCTGCTACTTCAAAAACAATAACCTGATGAAGGAGCAGCGCTCCGAATGCTGGTGCTTCCAAATATACCTGTTGGACTATAACCTGCTGTTGTGTGATTTTTACCCTTGTTAATCAACTTTGCTAATTTCCGATTCGCCTTGGTAAACATATTCGAAAATATTCCTCTGCTTACATTCCTTCTGAAATAAAGTTAATGACCGCCAGAATGGAGCTGTCCAATATGATTCAAATTGCTACAAGAGAAATTCTTCCATTCAGTATTATATCCTTTGAAGCTCTCTATTGTGATTTCTTTTCTCTGATCCTTTTTTCGTTCCTCTGTCATCCTGGCGACCACAAACTCACTATTCAAAGAGGTGGTTGGGCCATTTGCATAATACCTTCATATTTTCATTGTGTTTATCACAGTATTTTCCTTTAGCTGCAGTTATTCATCAACTATGCAGCAAAGTCAAAACAATCGATTCAGACCCATTTTAATGCCCTTTGCTTTCTTCATTGTTTCTATCAGTTCTCATTTACTTAAATTGTGAAATTTGATTGAAAATTATATTTCTCGCTTCGTTCAGCATGCAATTAATTTGATTCTATTGCATCTTTACACCCTCAGGAAAATGCCACAAACTGACTGCGGACCACATGTAAAAGATGAGATTGCAGAACAGATGAAATAAGTTTTGCTCAAAATTACCAAACAATGGGAGCTTTGAGAGATGAAAAGTGGATAGCACAGAGTAATGATGTTGTAGCAGAAAATAAGAAGACACCATAACTTTACGGTGTCTGACAAACTGGTATTATTAAGCCGATTACTCAAAAGTAAGGACATCACCTTGTATCCGACAACTTTAAAAATACCTGAAAATATACATGTAACAGAAGCTGCAAAGATTATTCACGGGAAGATGTGTCCATGCAATATCATCCGTGATGACAGAACGAATCTGAAGAAAGCTCAACAAAAAAGAGAAATATACTCTTGGAATCATTCAGAAGTACAGCACGGAAACCGACCCTTAAGTCCAACTTGTCGATGACGACCAGATGTCCTAACCTGATCTAGTCCCATTTGCCAACACCTGGCCTATATCTCTCTGCACCCTTCCTATTCATCTACCCATCTGGATACCTTTTATGCAGTCATCGAGTCATAGAGATGAGCAGCACGGAAACTGACCATTTCGTTCAACTTGTCCATGCTGGCCAGACATCCCAACCCAATCGATCTCTACCTGCCAGCACCAGGTTCTTATCCCTCCAAACCCTTCCTATTCATATAACCATTCAGATGCCTTTTAGATGTTGCAATTGTACTGGCCTCCACCACTTCCTCTGGCAGCTTATTCCATACCCGTACCGCCCTCTGCGTGAAAAAGTTGCCCCTTCGGTCCCTGTTATATCTTTGCCATTTCTCCCTTTCAGATGTGGCAGGGACAGATGAACTGGCAGAGTGGAATGAGGTTCTGACACCAAAGAGGGAGAAAATGAGGACCTTTCTGGTTAATTCCTCCACCACTGCCGCATCTGAAAACAGTGGGACTGACTCACTCCAGCATATCCAACATGGGTTTCATTTTCAAAGAATAGAATTTTCCCTCCCACATGGTCAACAATGCCCTCCAGCGCATCTGTCCCACAACCCGCAACTCTTCCCTCGAACAGCAATCGTCCAATTGCAAAAAGGTCAGCACATACCTTAACCATACCTTCCACCACAACAACCTCCGGAGAAAAAGCAACTTCCTCGCCTTTTAGGCCACCGACAAACAGAACCCTCCATCAGAGATACAGTTACCTACCGACACCTATTTGTGTTCCACAGAGTCCGTATCATCCACTATTCCATTGTAAGGATCACGCCCCACACCAACCCACCCCTCACTATCGGCACCAGCCCTTGCCACCGCAGGAGGTGTAAAATGTGCTTCAAAACCTCGCTTCTAATCCCCTTTCAAGACCTCAGAAACCCAACGACATTCGATAGAAATTTTCCTGCCCCTCAACATATGTCATCTACTGTGCTCTTGGTCTCAGTGTGGTCTCCACTAAAGTGGTTAGACAAAACGTCAACTTGCGGAACGGTTCAGTGAACATCTCTGGGACGCACGCTCTAAAAAAAACTCACCACCCTGTGCTCTGACACTTCAACTGCCTTTCCCACTGCGCCAAAGACATGAATGGCCTGGCCATCCACCGCTGCCAAATGATATCGACCCGATGCCTGAAGGAAGTATGCCTCATCTTCTGCCGTGGGACCCTCCAACCACAGAGGATAAATGTCGATTTCACCAGTTTCCTCATTTCCCCTCGCCCCAACCTTATGCCACATCGAATCATCCAAATTCGCACCATCGTGTTAAACTGTCCATCTCCCATCTCACCTCGTAATTCCATCCTCCACTTCGATCTATCACCATCACCCTCAAAATTCATCTATCTAGCGCTCAGCTAACTTCTCCCAAGCTCACCGCCTCCCATTTATTTCTCAGGCTTCTTAACGCCCCCTACCTCGCCACACCACATTCTTGATGTCGAACTATGCGTGAAACATCGATTCACTGCAACTCGGATGCTGCCTGAGTAGTTATGTTTTTTTCCAGCACCACACGTTTTGACATTTACAAAACATATGGTTAAGAAAACTATGGGTGTTGGTGCGTTTGCAATGATCATTGCTGGCCAGCCTCTTCCCAGAAATGAAAACAGTGATTTGGGGAAAGGAATGGAGGAGTCAGAGATAGAGCAGTTGAAGGTAACAGCAAGGTCGAACTATTTTTGTTCCGTAAAATGCAGAAAGAAGACGACTATCAAGTTAAGTGACAGCTTGTGAAAGGGCAGGAGGGAGTTAGACAATGGGGGCATTTCAGATCCTTTTTCCCAGGAAGAAGTGAAGAGCTCCGACATCATCATTTTTTTTGGATGGACGTGCAAAGAGAATGCACTTTCATGGTAAGGAAGAGACAATGTAGATCGCGATCTGAACGTACTAACTGCCCTAAAATGACAGCGCAGTGGTGGATGTAAGTGAGACTGGACTGGTTAAGAGGCGATCATGTCAAGACAGGTAGGAATGGATGAGTTGTATGCGGAAAGAGCTTGCAGAAGCAATAGGTCTGCCCTAATTGCCTTGTTCGTGGATTGTGGGATGGAGGTTGCAGCAGCTATGAACAGTTGGCAGACGAAGAACTTGTAGGCAATAGAGGAGAAGTCACTGGAGAAAATAATCTTTGTGACAATTGTGGAGAAAATCTCCTGATATCGTACACTGTTATTGTTGCCCATGGGGATCCAAGAGGAGAAATCTGAGACTTATCGGTCAGCCTCTGCAATACAGAGGTCACAAAGACAGCCAACATAAACTCCACACTTGTCAGCAGGCTTAATTACAGAGTGAGAGTTGAATCTGATGGCACAGTGCAGTCATGTAACAGGGAGATATGTTGTAATATGGAAGGGAAGGAAGAGGAATTCAGTTGACCAACGTCATGTCAACATTTCCCAATGAATAGGTCGAGTGCAGGTTAAAATCCTGACTTAGGGTTTAGATGGATGAAGAGTGATGAAAATGCTTGATCGTGTCTGTGGAACGTGGAGATGATTCTTGTTCAAAGAAATGAGCACGGAGTTGAACCGGTGCATCATGGTTGATTGAAAACTATGCAATGAAAGATTTTAACTGTAAACTTATTGAATTTGCATTACTTTTTTGAAAAACATATGCACTATGCCAATCTGAATAATAGAGATGAACCAGCCAGGAAGATAAAGAAATGATCCATCATGAAATAATGGTTGAAGAATGGCAGTTTGCATGCGTATTGAATCAATAGATTTTGTATACAAACACAAACTCCATGCATCGTTTCGAATTCTTTTATTATGGTATGAGGAAATGTTGTGGTAATACTGAGTGACGTGGGATTCGGGTTTTTTTTTTATTTTCACGATGTGATTACAAAATGTTCTCTTCTGCAATAAAATGTATACTGAAGGAAAGTATGTGTATGTATGAAATCATGAGGAATAAAGCAGATGGGGGCTAAATTGGTGCAACCAGCTAACTGTCTTGCAGATGAGATGTGTCGTGTTGGCTGTGTGAAAAAAATACACCTGTTAGCAATTAATGCACCAGCGGAAATCCCCTCAGTGGTAGATTTCTGTGAATGAAATCACATGAACTTCGATGTAATTTTTAATGGAGTCTTATACAATTCAACAGGCTGGGAGCTGACAACAGAGTTAGGGCAGGAAGTCCTTGCAAAAATTCACTTCATGCAGTCCTGGGTATTTCTGTGGAACATAATGCATTATAGGGAGAGTATATTCAAAATGCAGAAGTATCAGTGAAAAATCAGAGTGTGTTACATCATCACTTTAATAAGCTAGACAATCAATCAACAATCATCAAATATAGTCTGGAATGTTACATAAATCAGGCAAAATTATGGCTGATATTGGAACACAGCGAGTCCACTACTAATGCAGGAAACGTGCCCCATGCCATTATAACTCTCTGAGTAAAGAAACTAGCTCTGGCATCTCTCCTCTATCTATCAACCCTCAACTTAAACTCGTGTCCCCTCGTGCTAGCCATTACCATCTGAGGGAAAAAGCTTTCTGTGTCCACCCTATTTTAACCTGTGATTATCTTATTTGTTTCAGTTAAGTGAACTCTCAACCTACTTTCCACTGCAGAAAACAGGCTCAAGTACCACAGCCTTTCGACATTAGGCTTTTTCCCCAGACCACGCAACATCCTAGTAAATCTCTTCTGCACCTTTTCCAGAATTTCCACATCCTTCTAATAATGTGGAGTCCAGACCTGTACGAAATACTCCAAGTGCAGCTGCAAAGGAATTTTGTGCAGCGGCAGCATGACCTCATGGTTCCTAAACTCAATCGCTCTACCAATGTAACCTAACACACCGTGTGCATTCATAACAACCTTGTCAAACTGGATTGAACGTTTTATGCATCTATGTACATTGACGCTGAGATCTCTCTACGCATTTACACTACAAAGAATTATAAAATTGTCTTAGTACTCTTATTTGGTTTTATTCCTTCCGAAGTGAATCACCTCACACATTTCCGTATTAAACTCCATTTTCCAACTCTCAGACCAGTTCGACAGTTTATCTATGCCCCACTGTCACCTGCAACGTCTTTCAGCACCATTCAGAATTCCTCCGACTTTGGTACCATTTTCAAATTTACTAACCCATGCTTCTACGCCCTCATCTCGGTCATTTATAAAAATGACAACCGGCCGTGGCCCGAAAACAAATAATTTTGTTATACCAGGAAAACTGAACTCCACGATGCACATTTACCATCAACCACCGACATCTATCTTCTATCACACAGCCAATTTCTGATCCAACCTACCAAATCACACGCAATCCCATTCTCTGTATTTTGTGCAATAGCCTGCTGTGGGAAACTTTGACAAACGCCTTACTGCAATCAGTTCACGCCACATCAATCACTTTACTCTTATCAACTGTTAAGATGGCCACCATCTCAAAGACATCAATAAGGTTGCTGAGGCACGACCAACCTTTCCCAAAACTATGTTGACGATACAAAATAAATTTATTCCTTTAGAGATTATTACAAATCCTTGTTCTTATAACATTTTTGCAACACTGCAAAAAACCGAAGTAAGGATCACTGATCTGCAATTAACAGGTTTGTCTCGACTCTGTTTCTTCAACAAGCGAACAGCATTTGCTGTCCTCCAGACTTCTCGCTCTTTTGCTGTTTACAATGACGAAATAAAGTTTATCCAAATAAAGTTTCGGCTATCCCCTCCCTCGTTACTCAGAGAATTTTAGTATACATTATATCAGGTCCAGGGCACTCCTTTTATTTTTACACTTTTCAGAACTGTGAACCTCTCCAAATTGTGACCCTCAATCCCACTTAGTCTTGTAGGCTTTATCTCATTATTCTCCGCGACAGCATTGTCTTTTTCCATTATGAATATTGACGAAAAAGTATTCATTTAGCGCTTCTGGTATCTCCTCGGACTCCACGCACAATTTCCTTCCACTGTCCTTGACTGGCCCGAATCATTTTCTGGCCATTCATTTATTCCTGACAATCATGTAGAAAGATTTAGGATTTTCCTTGATCCTGTCTGTCGACGACTTCTCACATCCCCTCTGAGCCCTGCTTAGCTTCGTCCTTAGTTTTTTCCTGGTTAACCTGAAACTCTCAAGCCCCTGAATTGGACCTTCAGGTCTCATTCTGACATAAGCCTTCTTCTTCCTCTTGACAAGACATTCAACTTCTTTAGTAAGCCACTGCCTCCTCGCTCGACCTCTTCCTCCCTACATGACAGATACATCCTTGTCAAGAATATTCAGTGGCTGTTACTGAATTAGTCTTTTAATTTCAATGATTCCCATCCCCTGCAGTTTCCTTCCCCATCCTATTTATCATATTTTCTTTTCCTAGCAGTAAATGCCACCCTGCGGAAGACACCTATCCCTTTCGATTGCTGAAGTAAACATAAATGAATTGTGGTCACCATTGCAAGAGTGCTCACCTAAATCCAAACTAACACCTGGTCAGGTTCATTACCCAGTACCAAATCCAATGAGTTCTCACCGCTTGTAGGCCTGTCTACATACTGTGTCAAGAAACCATTCAACCACTGGCTGCAAATTTACTAACTAAGAAATCCAAGACCAGCTTGGCCAAGAGGGAAGGGATGCGAGAAGTTCAAGAGCTCTGAGAAACAACGACCACAAATATTTCTGTCGGTGGAGTAGGCGATTTTCAAGACTTACGAAATGGAAGATAATGGACATCTCAAAGGACTTTTAACTCAACCAGATTATATATACATCAGGAACACTCAGTAGAATATGCGTCCTAACATGTTATCCAAAGACAATATGGGCCAATATGCATATGAAAAAATACTCCCTTTGTCATTTCAGTCGATATTAATTAGATTATCCGTCTTTGAATTTCTTGTTTAATTAAATCTACTCTTTCAGCCAAAATTGAATATATGTATGAACTGACTTGAGATTAATATGAGTGTTGTGATTATGTGATGCCCTAGAGGTTTGATGCATGTATATATAAGATACCCTTCCATTGACTCTGCATTGGCTCAGCAGAGCACGTCAGCTCTCCAGAAGTCATTCGATGTCATGCAAAATGGGGAAGCCTGCAATTCTGCTAGTGAAAGAGATTTACTACCCAATACTTGCGTCTGTTGCTCTTCCTGGTGAGACAATTTTGTTTACCGTATTTTCCTGAATCAACTTGTTAAAAAACATTTACACACTGCATGAGGAGGTGGGTATTTCTTGGTCACGGGATTAATTCACTATCACTGTGTCACTGTAAGTCCTCGTCATTAATTGTAATCTCTCTCCCTTCATCCCTGGCATCACTTTCCTTGGTTATTCGCAAATTGTGCTAAGTAACCAATTTATTTCATGTCAATCTTTCAGCAAAACTAATTTGCAAGAGTTTGTGTATCAGTTGTATTTCAATGTATAAGACAACTGCCTCATAATGCGGCAAAACCGATTTCGAATCGAGCATTGGGCGACTCTCTGTGCCATGATTCACGTTGTCCCCTGTCTGTTCGGGGGTCATCCATCTGCTCTGGTTTCCACACGCAAAGATATGCGGGTTTGGAGAATTGGCTATGTTAAATTGCCCAAGATGTCGAGGGATGAGCTGGATAGATGCTTTTGGTACAGCAACTGCTGGGTTACTGAGATAGAGCAAGGATGTGGATCTGGGCAAGAGATTCTTTGGAGGTTGACGTCGACTCAATGGGAGAAATGGCCGCCCTCGAGGATATAGGGATTCTGTAATTCTATGTACTTTGCGTTGTGATCTTTACTTTCACCTCATGTTGTTCGTTTGACTGTAAGGTTCTTTCATGATCCCGTGGAGGTTTGAAAACGTCGTTATCTGTACATGCAGAGCTCAGTGCCAGTTGTCGTTTTTTTTTATAAATCAAGTAATTTGCATGTAACTTACAGATATTTTCACAAGTCGGGCTCTAACATTAATACTGTTGAGAATCAGACATTCGTGTATTATTCACTCTTTTATATCTGCTTCACAGCGAACTGGGCCACAATTTGGATTATTTCACAAAGGAAATGTGGCCTGTCCAAGTGTGCCACTGTTTACATGTTGGCCATGGCAACAACTGATATACTGATCCTAATGAACAATGTCATACTCTATTACATCATCAGTTATCGCTTCCCTTGGTCATTCCTGTCCCATACTCGTCTTTGCAGTTTCATTATATATCTGACTGCAGCCATTCCTGATTTGTCTGTTTGGTGCGTTGTCTCCTTCATATTTGACCGATTTGTAGTGATCTGCTGCCAGAGGTTTCAAACAACCTACTGTACCAAAAGAACTGCAATCACGCTGGTAACAACAATCACGGTTGTGATTATATTGAAGGAAATACCTGTTCTGTTTGCTTATGAACCTGAGCAAATTATTAACAAAGTGCATTGGGGCTGTCGGTCAAGGAACGCCTTTTTTTCGTCTTCTGCTGGCATAGGTTATGTATGGTTTTACAGCGCCTGTGTTGTTTGGATTCCATTTACTCTAATTCTCTTGTGTAATTCATTAATTGTCAAGCGTATTGTCATGGCTAACAGAACCCGCATTGGACTTCAGAGTTCCAAGAGTGGGAACAAACGTGATTCAGTAATAGAGAGCCGCAGAAATTCCATCATTTTGTTATTCGCTATAACAGTAAGTTTTCTCTTGTCTTGGTTGACATTTGCTGTGGCTTTGTGTACTACCAGACTAACAGGGACGACTTATTACCGCGGCAAGTTCACAAACCCTGCATTTATCGCCATGGAAACGGAAGAAATGTTAAGATATTTTAGTTGCTTTCTAAACCCATGTATTTATGCAGCGACCCAGAATCAATTCAGAGCAGAGCTTAAAATTGTGGTAAAATATCCATGGATATTAAGTCGGAGATATATTCAACAGAATTCTGTAAATGAATTTAACCCTGCAAATGATTGTGCCAAATAACGTTTACTTTCCTGTATTTTTCCTAACATCTTACACTGTTTCTTGTTAAATGAAACAAGAGTCATTTCTATGTTCTCATATCTTGGATTTCTCACAGCATCTTTGATTTTGTTTTAATTTATTGATTATGTGATGAGTAAAGATAGCATTCTCTCGTAAATGCTGCACAGTCTTGCATTCAGAGAATTAGGATAACGTGATGATGATGGACCTAAGCGTCCATATCAAATTAAGTGCATCTATTTCAGCCACGAAATTCGATTATGTCTGTTTGAAAACATCAATCAATTTTAATTGAGTACAAGGCAATGATCCAGTTCGTCCAGATCTTTTGATAAATCTATTCGACTTTGGATCACATATTGATAGCTGCATGCATAATCTGGGACAGCATTCATCATTTTTTGTATTATTGTTTTCAAACGACGGATGTCCTGTGGAGGAAGCATTCCACTTTCAGTCGGTCAATGCTCCGTGGCATTTCTGACAAATTGTGTATCCCAATCATTAAAAAGTCCAGTCCTTTACACGTCATAATTTTGTACAGTGCTTTTTCACAAAAAAATATTAAAATATAAAATGATGGAGACACTCAACATCTGTGAAGATATTAGGTAGTTTCTAATTCGAGTCCAATAAGCCATCTTCAAAATTGTCTGGAAACGTAACTGCACGAACTCTGCATCCGTTCTAAAGTAAATGTCATAACAATGCATGAACTAAATGTTTTTGGTACAGTGTTATTTAAGTCGTCTGTTCGAGATAAATTAACAGCAATCTAAAAAAATACATTATCAGAAATTCTCATTAGATTAAATTGTCATTAATTTCTGATAATAAATGCAAGGAGTGCGACATGAACACAGGAATTCTAAGACCACCAGTGGAGAGATAACCAACAAATACTTTGAGACCAAATTCCTTTTCTTCAGCGGTTTTTCACCTAAAACTTTCCATTCTGTTCATTTTCATCAACCAAGGCACTTTCTAACTCTGTAAAGTTATAACGTTATGAGCAACATGCAACGTTCAAAAATAAACAATGTTTATTTGTCGTCCTCTTCTTTATCTGTCAGCATCATCTGAGAAACAGAATGGTTTTACAAAGGACCGGATATGAATGGCCAATATGTCCAGTGAAATTAAGGACCTCGTCCTCCCATTTTCAAAAAGTACATTCTGCAAGAAAATTTGAAATGATGTCCATGTTTATCTAATACACATCTGCATAGGTCACATGATTCGTTTACAGAGATTAACTATTGGACTTATCTGTAAAAGAGTGATGAAAATGGATTGGGTATTAAAATACTCCCTTTAGCATATGTGACAGAAACATTGATGTGGTGTACATGAATTTTAGCAAGGCGTTTAATTAGGTTTTCGATTAGATTAGATTACCTACAGTGTGGAAGCAGGCCCTTCGGCCCAACAAGTACATACCGACCCTCTAAAAAGTAACCCACACAGACCCAGTTCCCTCTGACTAACGCTCCAAACACTGTTTTGTCAATTTTCTATGCCCAATTCACCTGACCTGCATCTTCGGATTGTGGGAGGAAACTGAAGCACCCGGTGGAAACCCACTCGGGGGGAATGTGCAAACTCCACACAGACAGTTGCCCCAGGTTGGAATTGAACCTGGGTCCCTGGTGCTGTGAGGCAGTAGTACTAACTACTGAGCCACCGTGCTGCCCCAAGGTAGCAAATGGTAGGATCATTTAGCAAGTAGGGATTCATGGGGGATAGGGAAATTTGGTGACATAGATAGAGGATTGGCTGGTCCGGAGAATACAGAGGATGGCAGTGAATGGAAAGTGTTCAGCCTGGAGAGAAGTGTCCAGGCTTGTAGAACGGGAATCTGCTCTCGGATCTCTGCTCTTTGTGATGTTTATAAATGCCTTGAATGAGGGAGTGGTTGGGTGAGTGAGCATGTTTGCCAATGGTGGGAATGTTCGTGGAATTGCAGAGAGCGTGGAGGGCTGTTAAAGGCGACAATGAAACATTGACAACATACAGTGCTGGGTTAAGAAGTGGCAGATGGAGTTCAACCAGGAAAAGTATGAAGTGATTCATTTTCTAACGTCCAATTTGATTGTAGATTACAGGGTAAAAAGCATGATTCTTGGTATTACATAGAAATAGAGGAATCGTGGGGTCTACTTGCACAGATCTTCACTCAAATTTGCCACTCAAATTGGGAGGTTGGTGTGTGGGCCTATTCTGCGTTCTCTTTCATTAACAGTGGGCCTTGACTTGAGAAGAAGTGAGGTAATGCTGTAAATCGATAAAGCCCTGATTAGACCACAATTGGAATATTGTCTTCAGTTCTGGTCGGTTCATTACAGGAAGGACGTGAATGCTTAGAGATAGTACAGAGAACTTTTACCAGGATGCTGCCTGAACGGAAGGGCAGTCCTTATGACGGGTGACTGAGGAAACTAGCGTTTTTCTCATTGGAGTGAACAAGGATGATATATAACTTGAATGAGCTGTGCAAGATGGTGAGAGACATGAATGGAGTGACGAAACGAAGAAATTTTCCCAGGGTGGAAATGGCTATCACGATGTCCAGAGTCAAGATTAGAGTGGTGCTGAAACAGCACAGCAGGTCAGGCAGCACCCGAGGAGCAGGAAAATCGACGTTTTAGGCAGGAGCCCTTCATCAGTAATGATGAAGTTCTCTTATCCGAAACGGCGATTTTCCTGTTCCTCAGATGCTGCCTGACCTGCTGTGCTTTTCCAGCACCACTCTAATCTTGACTCTGATCTCCAGCACCTGGAGTTCTCACTTTCGCGTATCACGACATCCATAATCTCAAAGTGATTGCAGCAATTTGTTGGTAAAATGTCATCGGTAGATTCTTAGCACAGAGAGCTTTAGATGCAGAAATGCACTGTCAGCAGGGCTTTTACTCGAAACGTCGATTTTCCTGCTTCTCGGATGCTGCTCGACCTGCTGTGCTTTTGTCAGCACTACACTCTCGACTCTAATCTACAGCATCTGCAGCTGTCACTTTTGCCACCAGTGATGTTCGAGTCAGATACATGGGATCATTTAAGGGAATCTTAGTTCACCAAATAGATGATAATAAAATGAAGGTTCCCTTGATTAGGTTGATCTGAGAACAGTATAAACGTTCGGCACAACATCGATGTCCGGAAATCCTGTACTATTCTGTATTTTGTTGTTATGTTCTATGCTGTATATTATAAAGTATATGAAGTATAATATTTAAAGATAATGTAATGAAAATATCAGAAACATGATGGCTTTGTGAAAGACAGCAATAAATGGAAAATTTCGAGTAGAAAACACATGATCACAAAACTAAACATTTTAAATGTCAGAAGCTGTCTCATAAAACCAGAAGTATTTTTGTTTCCTATGAAATTGAATTAGTTTAAAGCAAACTGCTATTGGGTGCAATGCATACAGACACAACCATGAAAAATGAAAATTGACAAGGCAACAAAATTAATTTGGAACGTTCTAAGTAAATGAATCTGCTCTCAACCAAATGGATACCTTCGGTAACACCTGTACTCGAACGTAGAAGAGTAAAATAAGTAGTTGATGACATTTTATCTGCATTGAATGCATTTAGTAGTTATGCGAGAGTGTGATGCTGTTACAGCACATCAGTTCAGGCACCATCCGAGGGGCAGGAGAATCGACATTTCAGGCATAAGCCCGTCATCCGACTGCGGCCTGATGTGAAATAATTTTCCAGCACCACACTCTCACCTCGAATCTCCAGCATCGGTTTTCCCAACACTCCCCGCATGTAATGGCCAATTTTATGTGTATAAAGGGCAAGTAAATTGGGGAGCACTAAAATAACATTTTAGATATTTTATTCTCCCATCAGGAAAATTGATTATCAAAAAGGTTATTGCAGCAAAACACAAGCAGATGACAGCGGTCCTATTTTTAAAGCGAGGCTGGGGTCTATGTTCTGACAGAAAAAACATTGACAATTGCAAGCAAAGTTTGATCTGCATTGTGTTACACACCGTTTTGATATTTAACCTGTTCTGCTTTCAACTCAATCACAAATTGAACCAATGGTTCCTTCTCAACTGTACTTTTTTCTCTCAGCTTATCAGCCTGCAGAACTCAAAGGAGCAGTTGCTATTCAGGAGTGTTCAGAGATTTGGAAAGGGCAGGTCCAGAAGAGTTGAAATAATGTTGATGTAATGCCGACTCATTTGTGTGTTGATTATGTTACTGCACTAGACAATTGCAAAATAAAAACATTCGAAGTTGAATTTGATTTCAAAATAACTGTTTCTGTAAACTGCAAACGTTTCCAATTGCAAGCGTTCTACTTTTGCAGACCAAGTATTCATCCATTTTTAACTGTATTTCAAATTCAAATAATGAAAGGATTGCACGGCAGGGTTCAACAACAATTCGTAAAACACTCTTTGGATAATTTGCGACTGATTTAATGCAATAAAAATACACTAATTTAGTGTATCTAATTTCTCACAAACAGCATTGTTATCAGCAGCAGGTAAACTGGGTTTTTGATGTTAAGGCAGGAATATAAATTGACAATGACAAGAATGAGAAGTTCTACAGACTACTGGCTCCGTTATTTCCATGGAGCTTTGAACATGACTTGAGAGAGTAGCAGATAACTTCTATAAACGAATTATGCAAACAGTCTTTGACGCTGAAATACTTCCTGAGCACTTCAGCCAATATTTATATTTCACTCAAGGCCGACAGTCATATGCCGAAACACAAGTATCTCAATGAAATATTGGAAGCTGTTGAAAACTCAGTTACGTTCATGCCATGTTACTGCAATTTACATCCAGAACTTACAGAGTATGACAGAATGGAGATAGGCCCGTTGGCTCAAACGGATCAATGCCAAACAAAATGTCCATTGTCGATAACTCATTTCCCTGCAGGAGACCTAGATCCTTCTGAATATTTCCTATCCATGAATTTGTCTAAGGGAATTTTAAACGGTGCATCACATCATTCCTTGCCATTTCTGCCACCGACAAATGAACCCCACAGCAGATATTTTTTCCCTCCACACCAAGTCCAATTTCCATCAAGACGTTTCCCTCCATAACTCTCTTGTCAGGTCCACATCCCCTACCATTACACACTCTCCTCCCAGCACCTTACCCTGCCACCGCAGGAATTACAAAACCTCCCCCCACACCTCCGTCCAGATCCCCTCCAATACTATCGATGTTTTACCTGCACTTCCACATATGTCATTGACTGCATGTATTATTCCTTGTGTGGTCTCCTCGACATTGCAGAGGAAGGAAGACTACTGCAGCGAGCTTCCATAACATCTGAGGGATACCTACACCAATGAATCCTACCATCTGGTAGCCGAAATCTTACACGCCTCCTCCGAGTCCAACAATGTTATGCAGCTCCAGTGTTTCCTCCAAAACCACAAAACCACACTCTAACCAACTGACGCATGTTGAAAGAGCTCCTCATCTTCGGCCTTTGGATCCTCCAACCATATCACAGCAATGTGGTCTTCACCAGTTTCCTCATTTCCCCTCCCCCATGTTATCCAAGTTCTAACCTTCCAATTTGACACTGATCTCATATCTGTCTCACCTGTCAATCCTCCTTCCCACCTATCTGCTCCACCTCGTTTCCGACCTAACGCCATTACCCACACCTCCACCTAACTATTACACTCTCAGCTCCGTTCCCCCAGCCACACCCAGCCCCCTTTTTATCCACTCCCTCGAATCGCAAGCCTCATTCCTGATAAAGAGGTATTGCCCGAACCAATGATTCTCTTGCTCCTCAATGTTGCCTGACCTGCAGTGCATTTCCAGTACCAAGCTCCCGCTTTTTGAACGTTGCTAACTTACCCGCCTCAACCACGTGCGCTAGCAGCTTATTCCATATATGTGCCACTCTCTGTCAACAATAGCCCCTCATCATGTTCGCTTTGATTCTTTCACCTCTAACCTGATGCCTAATTATTTATTCGCCAACCCTGAGAAAAAGACAACTGTACACACTGTCTATGCCTCTCATGATCTGACACATCTTATTAACATCCCCCCACAGCCTCCTTCACGTTAAAGACCGAAGTCCGAGCTTGTCCAAACTGGTAGCAGTAAATTTCTGCTGCACTCTTTCCACTTTAATAAATTCTAATGCAAGGTGACAGAAACGGAACACAATACGCCAAGTTAGTTCTCACCAACATCCTGTACAGTTGGAAAGTAGCTTCCCAACTTCAGTACACAATACCCTGACGAATGAAATCCAGCATGTCAACAGCCTTCTTCACTTACCTTTTACCGAGGTCTCCACTTTCATAGAACTGTGAATCTGAACTCTAAGTTCCCTCTGCTCTACTTTACCCCTAAAGGCCCGAACATTCATCGTGAAACTCCTACCTTAACTTGATTTTCCAATATTCAATACCCCACACACAACTGTATTAAGCTCCATTTGGCATTTCTCGACCAACATCCCCGTTTGATCACTTTCCTGTTCCATTTTCTGTTAACCTTTCTCAATATCCCCGATACCTCCTATTTTAATCTAATCTGCAAATTTACTCATTTTGTCTTGTACGTTATCATTCAACTCATAGACATGATTAATAAACAACAATGAACAGAGGCCAACACTTGCAGGCCTGGGGTTGCAGGACTCCAACGACCGTCCTTCTGAAATTACTGTCTGCTTCCACACCAAACTAATCGTGCGTTCCGTTTCACAGGTCTCCTTGGATTCGGAGCAATCTGGCCTTCAAGAGCAGCATCCTAAATGAGGCCTCACTGAAATCCATAGAGATATATTTCCTTTGATATATTTAAGAACCTCTTTCGAAACACCCTAATCTTCTCAACCAAGGCTGTCTAGTGTCACCTCGTAATTTATTTCTTCATCAATATCCTGCATCCATGATATCCAGGGATTCTCTGCATCTAGCTGCCAGTACCTGAGCCATACGTCTTGTGTATTTTTCTGATCAGAGCCTCAATTGCCCTTATCACCCAGGGATCTGTATTTCTGTCAAATTTGCGTATAACGCTCAGTGCAACAACCGAAATTTAAATCGAACGACCACTCTTTTAAACGTCTCCCACCTGTCACAATTCCCTTTGACTGCAAACACACTATTCCAATTAACTTCTGCAAGTTCATGTCTAATTCCATGAAAATTGGCCTTGCCCCAGTTTAGACCTAGACCCTGTGAAACAGTTTTGTTCTTCTCTACAACTATTTTAAAATTAATAGAACGATGGTCACTTGACTCAAGGTGGTCGACCACTTCCAACTCCGTCACCTGTTCTGCATTGCTTTCCCAAGTGGGGTTTTGCATCTTCCCGAGCAAAGATAACTGAAAGATTATTCTATACTATATTACAGGTAGGTAGTATGTCAGAGTGGGTCTGCAGAGATGAGTAAAGTGGCCATCATCAAGCAGAAGCTACTAGAACAATAGAATGGCCCTGAAAGTGGATAAATGAAATGGACCAGATATTCTACACTCGAGAGCTCGCACAGTGCTACTGAAGAGATAGTGTGGTCTTTCGTGGTGACCTTTAAGCCATCTCTAGAGAGTCGTCAATGACTCCACAATCGTAACAGTACACCCCTGTTTAGAAAAGGAATTAGGCAAAACGCAAAAAGACAGTCAATTAATCTTTTCTCGATCTTGGATACGATTCCGGATTCAACTGTGAAAGATGAGATTTCAGAATACGTGAAGGTGCATGGTAAAATAGGACAAATTCGGCATAGTTCCATCAATGGGGGGATCATACCTGACAAATCTGTTCGAATTCATTCAGGATTAAACGCGCATGTTAGCCCAAAGAGAGACCATGGCGATTATCTGCTCGGAGTTCAGCAAGCTGCCAGAACAGGAGGCTACTGTCCATGGTGTCAGAGACAAAGTAACAGCATGGAGCAAAGTTTGACTGTCTGGCCGAAAGCAGACAATGATTATAAAATGACCTTTCTCACGATGGAAGCCAGTGATTAATGTTGTTCTGCAACAGTTGGTGTTGGGACTACACCATTTCACTTAAAACATAAATGATTTCAATGAAGGAACTGAGGGCATTCTGGCTACGTTTGCAGACGATATAAAGAAAGGTAGTGGGACAGGTGGTATAGAGGAGGCGGGGAGGATACAGAATGATTTGGACATGTTACAAGAAAGGGTAAAGATGAGAGCTGTGGCGTATGACTTGGAAAACTGTGAGCCCATGCACTCTGGGAGGAAGCAGAGGCAAGGATTATTTTCTAAATGTGCAGAAAATTCAGAAATCTGAAGTGCAAAGAGACTTGGGAATTCGAGTCCAGGATTCTCTCCAGGTAAACTTGCAGGTTTAATCAATTGTTCGGATGGCAAACGCAATAACGCCTTTTATTTTGAGAGGACTTGAATGTAAAAGCAAGGATGCAAATCTGAGGTACTATAAAGCTCTGGAGCTTTTTGCACACGCTTCGACCGCATACCTCAGGAACGATGTACATGCCCTGGAGTGTGTTCAGAGGACGTTCATGAGTATGATACCAGCAATAGCAACCTTAACTTATGAGGAAGGTTTGAGGACTCTTGGACTATACTCTATCGACTTGAGAAGGATGAGGAAGAATCTGATTGAAACTTACAGAATACTGAATTGCCTGGACAGAGTGGACGATCAGAAGAGGTTTCCATTGATAAGAGAGATTAGGATCCGAGGGGATAGCCTTCGAATGAAGGGCTAAGATTTTCTGCAGAGATAAGGAGAAACCTCTCGAATCACACAGTGTTGAACCGACAGAATGCACTGCTACAGAAGGAAATAGAGAACGTTTCATTGAGTATATTTAAGACATAGATAGATGGGTTCTGTATTGTCGAGGGGAATCAAGGTTTATCGGGAGAATACAGGAATGTGGGGTTGAGAAATTTATCAGTCATGACTGAATGATGATGGGCTGAATGGTCTACTTTTTGCTCCAACCTCTATCTGATTTCATGTCACTCAGTGATTTCGACTGTTGAATTAACATAAGAGATTCAACAGAACCAATATGCATGTTGTAGAGGAACCTCTAGTGCAGCAATTAGCGTCTTTCCCTAAAGTATAATGTTACTCACATTTCTGAAAGTGTATTATCAACCTTGTGTTTAATTCAAATATATCTAAGTAAGTCAATGATTATTCATGAAATTTTCGTCAGGGTCAGGACATTTGAATTTTCACCGGGACAGGACAAATGCAAGTACAGTTGTAACAATCCCTGACATTTTATGCATCTACCTGAATTATTTCAATCAACAGGAGACTCGACAATCAACTCTATAACTACCCGACTACTGGGTGGCGCAACTAGATGCTCGAATCTCGCCGTCTCTGATTTGCTAACTATCTCTTAAAACGTAACCATCACCACTATTGCTTATCATGTCTTTAACATCTGCCATTTTTCAAAAATTGTGTTACTAATAAACTTTGATGTCGGACTTTTGGTTGATTAGAAATGTGCCCAACATTGTGTCATTGATGCCTAATATTCTCCCAAATCCTCCAACCCATTTATATTTGAACAAACTCCTTGTCTTTCGAACTGAAGAAGTATTCTGATTCGGACTGTTATCTTTCCTGATTCTATTCACCATAATGAACCGAATTCCTCCACTGGCGAAGTAAATCTATTAATTTCACTTTTGAAGTAAAAGGAATTTCATGTAACCAAAGAAATTTTGTCTGCTTTCCTATCGATATTTTGAATCAAAACAAGATTTTCTCCCCATTCCCACGTAAGTTAGCAAACAAAGTATTAGTTGTAATATAGTAGATATCCACAGTTATCTAACTTTTTAAAAAATCTTGTTGAATGTAACCAATATGCGGACATCGAATTCTACTTAAGGATTCTCAGAATATTGTTTTCGGTGTTTGGCATAATAAGACTACAAATATTGAGACTGACCTGTGAATGCTGACCAAAAATCAGTTCTGGATCACATTATGTTAATGAGCATTATATCACAGAGGATGCAACAATGAAATAACATGATAACTGTCAATTCCACACTAAAGTTATCTCGCACCTAAAATCTACTTCACATAATGATTTGATGTTGCAGGTATAAATCTGATTACAATAACGACACAATCCTGCGTAATTTCAAAGGCACAGGGGATGGCTGTAAATAAATGCCTAATAGGGAATATAATTTTGACCGCTGCGATGTCTTCTGTAGAATAAACTAATTTATATTTATCTTTGTAGTGACATTCTGATATTGTAATAATCTACTTTCTGCAGTTGCTTGAAAACAATCTTCTACTGTACGCTCATGACATTTTATAGTTAAAAATGGTTCTAGAAGACAAGAATGATGTATTATTTCCAGAGGTTCACAGAGCCAACTTTCCACTAGTGTCTTTCAGAGATTTTACTGAGAACCTGACACAGGACAACATTTAAAAAATGTCCTTGTGCATGTTTTCTGATGAAGAGGGTTTTAGGAACGAAACCATGCATATTCCAAATATTTCATTGCCAGACACAAGCAATGTATGCAGTGTTGAATTCAAGAGGGTTTCACAGAATTATTACTGATTTACGATCGACTCCAGATTTCGTGTGGGAAAAGTTATCCTCATTTTGCTAGAAGTTTCCAATTTTGTTGAGCTGGTTCCGCTCATGACCATTGTACAGAAGTCAGCGTACATCCTGAATTATTTCCTTGTGATGCAGTGATGGTCTTTGATGTTGCATCCGTGGCATTATTTCTGGAATCATTCCTGAACGAGGCCTGCCCTCATCGGACAACACTTTTATTTCATACACCAAATCAATAAACCTCTCTTTATCTGCTACAATGCATTTTCATTTTCCATGGGAGTGCACATTTAGAACATACTTTCCCATGATTACCTGCCATGATACCGGAGGGCTGAGGAGATTCGTCCACAACGACTATTCCTTGGGTTGGGCATGACTCGCTGTATCGTTATGCCTTGGCCTTAATTTTTGTTTTCTTCAATAGGACTTGAATCTCTATTTTAATGAAACGGTATCTTCATGCTTAGAAACCAGTTTTCACTGCATAAATGAGTTTAGTTATTTTGACAAGCAAAAGATTGTGCATATTTCCGGAGTCACGTAGCACCGGCAGAACACAAGAAGCTCGTCTGCTTGCATTGTATTACTAATCAACTGACATTTGTAACGATATCGAAAAGGGTGACTGATGCAATTGGAACTAGCTATGTATCTTGTCCTTCTTCATTTAGACACGACATAATTGGCTATTTTTCCATATTTCGGCTAAATACCAGGGGCAGTTCTTCTCAGACATGTTGACCACACAGGAGTGCTTTCAGAATGTAACAAGCACGATGGATGAAGGAAAACAGTTGAGCGATTTACACGTGGATTTCCAGAATGCATTCAATGACTAACTTCACAAAACACTCATCCATAAGAAAAGATGGATTAAGTTGCAAGGAGTGTACTGGCATTGGGCGATAACTTTTAAAAGTTAGATATCAAAGATTTAAGATAAATAGGTATCTCACTTCTTGGGCGATTTTTGGTAAGCACATTGCCGCCGGGGTCGCTGTTGGGCCCATATTTGTAAATGATATATTTAAATGATTTGGAAGAGGAGACCGAGTGTAATGTATCCAAGTTTCATTGTGACATTAAGTTAAGGGGAAAGGACTAATATGCAGTGAATGTGGAGTGCATGTGGAGGTTTATATTCCCACCCACTGCAAAAGACTATCCCTGATGTACTTTAGAATTTTCTTTAAATTAGACATTTATCTATTCAAATAAGATGCCTCCAATGTCTGAGGTAATTTTTTTTCATGACTGACTGTTATCGAATTAAGTCGTTCTTCCAGTATTCTGTTTAAACAAGAAGTCCTGAACATTTGCATATGTGCCCAGGAGTTTTACATGCTTCTGCAGTGAAAGAAATCTCCAAAGCCAAGGATTTCAAACTCTGCTTAGAATGTCAGGTATAATTACCATTAGCTTTGATTTCTACATCACAGTTTATTGTGAGTCGTAAATTGCATAATATGATTGCAGGTCAACCTAATCAGTTTTAGAATTGTCCCGCAAAATATGCTCTAAACAACTTCTTCTTACATTCCTCCTTTAACAAAGTCTAAAGTTGTATCGAAGAAAGCACTGCCATGTGCTTGCAAATGCTGTTCCATTCTTTAATACATCATTTCAAGGTCAGCATTTGAAAACTTATTTTATGAACCTGTCTTCACTTGCAACTTTCCGAATTCCTTACACTCACTCTTCAATCATTTGTTTGTTCCATTTCCAAAAATGTTTCCCTCGTTTGATTGGGCTTACACCATTTTTTCGCTTCAGCCGCATATCCTCATCAAGTATTACACATTTTCAAAATGTTCTGCTAATATACATTGTTTCTGTTTCCTTTCTTCGTTGTACCTACCAGTTACCATTTGTTCAATTGATCAATTTCATTAACTGACCATCTTGTCTCGTTGAACACGAATTTAATTGCAGTTGACCTTTGATGTTCCAAATCCCACTTGCAGCGATTGACGTGGAAATGTCAAACCTCGCTGGATATCTGCGTTGGTCAATAGGTTTTTCAGAACATAGATTCAAATTTTCCAAATTCTGTTAACCACTTTCTGCGTTGGTTGCTTTTCATAATTATATAGTCAGAGCATGTATTCTAATGTTATTTTACAGAAATGGATTTCAATATTGTCCTTTTTCCATTGATGTGGCGATTTCTCAGCCACATTTCACACCCACACTTATTTTCATGGAATTTTATAAAGCTGTTTCTGCCGTGAAGTTTCACTCTACTCCTTCTTGGAATAATTTCACTTTGTTGGAAGGGAGGCTTGATCCGATTGGGCATGGCTTCATTCTCGTGGAAATCCCCAGCAAGACGTTGGCAAAACTGGAATAGATGGACAGCTGAAGAATTAATCTCTTTGTGAGTTTTTATAAAACACATAGAACATTGCACATGCAACATTAAAACACAGTGCATTCCCTTCTGACCTCGATGCCCGGCGACCTGTGAAACAATCCGAAGCCCATCGGAGCTATCATACTCCCTCATCTTTTACATGTTTATCAAATGAACAATTAGATGCCCTTACATTTGGCGAGTTTACTGCTATTGCAGGCAGTTAATTCTATTCCCCCACTACTGTGCATATAAAGGAGCTATCTCTGACACCAATCCAAGATCTATCTCCTCTTTATTTAATGCTATGTCCCCTCTTGATCGCCATCACCATCTGAGGAAAAAAGGATGTCAATGTCCACCCTATTCAACCCTCTGATAATCTTTTATGTTGCAATTAAGCTACCTCTCAACGTTGTTCTCTCCACAGAAACGATCATCAACTCTCTCAGCTTTTCCGCCTTGTCAGGCAACATTCTTGCAAATAACCTCTTAAACCTTTTCAACGCTTCCACATCCTTCCTACAATGTGGTCCCCACAACTGCACGCAGTAATCCAGGTGCGGCCGCACCAGAGTACTGTACACTGCAAACAGAACCTCATGGTTATGGAACTCAATCCCTATACTAGTTAAAGCTAATACAATACATGCTTTCTTAACAACTCTATCAACCTGGGTGACAACTTTCAAGGATCTATGTACTGATATCTCTCTGCTCACCTACACTACGAAAAGTCTTACGATTAATCTAAGGCAATGCATAACTGTTCGTCCTTCCAAAGTGAATCACCTCACAATTGTCCAAATTAAACTCCACTTGCCCCCTCTCAGCCCAGCTCTACAACTTAGCTATGTCCAATTGTAACCTACAATATCCTTCAGCAATATTCACAACTCTACTGACCTCAGTGTTATCTGCATTTTTATAAGCCATCCATCTGCCCACTTCCAGGTCATTGTTAAATAACAAACAGCGGTGGACCTAAAATAGAACGTTGCGGCACACCACTAGTAACTGAAATCCATGACAAACATTTCCAGTCTACCACCACCTGCTGTGTTCTTTCAGCTGTTCACTTTCTAATCAAAACTTCGAAATCAGTATCAATCCCATGCCTCCGTAGGAACCTGATCAAGGCCTTACTGAAATCCATAGAGCACAACCTCAAACTTTTTTCCCTCGTCCACCTGTGTGTTATCTTCTCAAAGGACTTACTAAGGTTTGTGAGGCACGCGCCCTCCTTCACATAACGTTGTTGATTATCCCTAATAAGCTTATTCATTTCTAGATGATTAAAAATCCTGTCTCATATGATCGTTTCCAACACTTTACTCACAACCGAAGTATGGCTCAACGGTCAGTAATTACCAGAGTAGTTTCTACTCCACTTCTTGAACAATTCAACAACATTTTCTATCTTTTCGTCTTCTGGCACTATTCCTGTATTCAATGCGAAAGGATCCCCGTCCTAATTTATCTTGGTTTTTACTTTACCCTTTGTTGTCTGGGAGATCGATGGAAATATGATATTTGAAATCTGGGAAGTGTGATTTCTGAAAAGAAAAATAGGTCATCACGCTTTTTTTTGTTCGAGAGTCTGGTCCCACTGGTTTAATCACGTTTTATTCCTGAGCAAAATGGTCACCAGATGATTCCGCATTAAGAAAGAACGTTATGTCTAAACAGGTGGCAGAAGTTGTCTATTAGCAATGTCATTATCTAGAAATTCTTTCCAGCCTGTCTCTAAAATACCTTGATATCAAGAAGACTGGAGATGTTCAATAACATTTGGGACCTTGTGGAGTTAATGATCATTCTGACAGTGAAGAGTCAGTGTATGAATTTGGTGTCAGACTGTATTTTATAACAAGAAATCAGGTTTTCGGTGTTATGCCACGGAGCATCCCCTTAGTAGCTCTTGGAAGCTTAAAGAATACAGTGCTTATTTATAAGTCAGGCTACCTTTATCTAAGTGAACAATATAGCTAACCTTGTATGACACAATTCAGAAACAAAAATTTCGAAAACTGCATCTATGCCTGTCGAACAGAACATCTTGAATCCCAAAGAAGAAACCTGACCATCTGTATTACATTATTTTATTTATCCCTTAATTGGGTTGTTCGGTTTCCAAGTTTTTGAGAGAGTGAGGATGCAAACAAGGGCTTTTTCTTTGATAGCATAGACCAATTAGATTGTGTTATTGCTTACGCTTACTTCAGCAATCGATTTTTATTATTAATACATTTCCAGGTTTTGATTTAACTGGTGTTGAGAAGGTTTGGACGTGGTTCCAAACGTCCAATTCAAAACCACCCGTGCAAGGACTGTGTGCCATTGAACGCTTTAAGTTTACCATGTATTAAAACATAAAGGTAGACAGGCTGATAGATATCTGCTGACTGTCTCCACATCAAGATTTCATTAAGACTACGTTGAATGTAATTCACCTTTCTTAGATTTGTGAGAGTTTGGAAATTTATTTCTCTGGAGTTGGTAGAGTATCTGTGTCTTTCAAGTTCTGGAAGGCTGGCCGGGATACTGTTCTGTTAAGCAAAGGTCTCAGCAATTACAAGGCAGTTGAGTGGAGTGAACACGTCAGTTACTATACTCTTGACTTATGCTGGTGTCTCAACCGTCCAAACAGTTCAATACTGCTCTTCTGCTCAATCCTCTTTCGGAATATAACTGAATCAAGACAATTAATCTTAATTAATATTATATTTTTCTCCAAACTTCTCCAATGCAAATTAATTCGTATTGCCTCACGGAAAACTGGCTCGTTACAATGATGAATTTTATGCATTCAAGCCATAGCACATAGTAGAGCACAGATGACAAATGACATCTCAGAACACATTTAAAAAGCTCAAGAAGGAAACTTGGTCAGAATTATGAAGCAACTGCAGTGTTGAGAGATATAACGAGACCCACACAGGTCCAAGGTGTTGACACAGCTAAGGAGAAGGCGTCAAAATGTTGCTGTATAATTCCAAAGGGCAATTCATTAAGAAAATAAAACAATAAATAAACTTATAGATTACAATATTAATAATCGAGGAAAAGATCACATATAAACTCAGCTGCAAAGAATTTTCAAAGGGAGGGAATTGCGAAGCAATATCGCAGCAAATCAGGTGGAAGTGCAAACCGCAGAAAGCATAGTTTGCCTGGAATTCTGCCCGGCAGAGGTTGGCGTGTGGCGTCTTTAAAGTCTCCAAGAGGAAGTGTACTTCAGAGAAAACCATATAGAAACACTAAGATACAAATAAGAACGATTTATCAGACATTGTTCAAAACTGCGAAAAATTAATGGCAGACAAAAATAGAAAGAATTGCTGAAGACGTCAGTTGAGGAGATAAAAAGAAATGACAAGAAAGCTGGAAATCCAAGTTAAATATAGATGAGAAAATGTAGAAGCGAATCTAAAGAGAAAAAAAATCTCATTTATATACGGGATCAAGTTGAATTTCAACGATGATATTTACAAAACGAAAACAAACACAAATCACAAAGAATGAACAAACAAATTCCGAGAGACTAGAATCATTGTAATAATAATCCAGAAAGAAATGACAATCCACAAAACCTCCAAAACATAACTTATTATCATAGATCCAAAAAGACAAGTGGAGAATAAAATGGAAGTTAGTGTTTACTTGGTAAAACAGATTAAACGAAAGAAAGAAGTGATTAATAAATAGAACACCGATGAGGGGGGTTGTGATTAATGATTGCTACAAGTGACATAATTATAACTGGCAGCAATCAGGTAGAATTCCAAATACCAAGGAAAGGAATAAGCAAAGGGTAGACCAACAGGACATGTTGAGACCGAAGGAGTTGTGAACATGAGAACTGATCTTGTTTGGCTTTGGTGGAGCAAAGCAATCAAATATTGTCCTGGAAAAAATGCGCAATTACACGTTCTTCAAGGCAAAGTGTTGGGACATTATTGTTGTAAGGAACAATACATTCCAAATTGCGAAAGCAAATGCAGTTATCACATTTGTCATCTACCAGCGACTGTGCAGACTATTGGAAACTGAAGATCATCACTTTGGATCGATGCTTGTAAGAAAGCACAGGAGTGGGTGTTCTCCTTAAAAAGAAGTTGTGGGGAAATTTCTGGCAGAACAACAGGATATGAAAGTTATTTTTATCGATCGAAATAAGTAATAAGAACTTGTTACAGACCTCTCGGATTTCTCGATAAGAGCATATAAACAATCAACCAAAATCCGAAGCAGGGGATGCAGTAAGTGTGAATTGTTGATCCAAGTCCAATTACACCCAGGAAAAGTGCATCGGACTTTACACTTAACACGTGTTGTGGGTGTTCGAACTGAGCAAGTGAGATGAGCACTGCCTCAGTCTCATATGTTTATAATAACTGCGGAATTTGCAGTTAACACGTTGAGAAAATCCCTGGGTGACGAGAGACCTAAAAAAAAACAAAAGAGTTACATGTGACTGAAGACCAGGGGACAGAAATCGATTTATGGACTGGTAATGTGCGCGACAAGTATATGGTTGTTCTGAAAGCATAGCTGTTAAAGTGAAAATAATGACCAACTGCTTCCTTTATGTGGAGATTGTTGTCCCAGAACATAAAGATTATTTATTGTGTGTTGTGTTCTCCTTCACGGGATGATTGTGGAGCTGGCTCGGCAACATGTCTCCCTCCACAGTATTCACATTCGAGTTGTCACGCGAGAGCAGAGCAGGACATTGGTCAGATCACTTTTAAGAGTACAGTGTTCATGTCTGTTCTCGCTCCTATCGGAAGGATTTTGTCATTTGAAAGGGTTCAGAAAGGTTTAGCAACGGGTGTTGCACGCTTATGAGGGTTTTACTTGCAGGGATAGGCTTAATAGGCTGGGGCTCTTTCATGACACAGCACGCTTGCAAAGTTGAGGAAATTGAAAGCAAGCAATGGATGAATTCCGAGTTATTAAATCAGCAAAAAAAGACCAAGATTACTTTATGGTTGTACATTTTCATTGAATAGGAAATGAATGATCAACGTAAAATTGTAAAACAACTTCGTTATTTCATGCATAGAATCGGAAAATAATAAGTAGTTGTGACCCACGGCTGAGCAGCAGTGAGGCTGAGAAGGGTTGATGCACATTATAAGTCGGGGTGCCTTTATATCAGAAGAAAAAGAAACAAAATAAATGCGGTTACCGCAAAACTGAACCAAAACCATAAATGTCTGGACAATCTCATTGTTCTGGCAGCATCCCTGAAGTGAAATCAGAGTAAAAATTTCCGGTTCAGTAACGCTTCTTCAGCACTAATGAAATATAGGAAATTAATGTTTTGTCCAGAAGATAGAGTCGGGGAGAAAACAGCAACGATGGGTGGACAGAGAGATAAGGAGAGAAAACAGTTGGACAGACAAATAAGTGGTGAAAGGTCAGTCCGGGGGGAAATGAACAGTTGCTGATACGGGCGATGATTAGGTGACAAAATTTAGTGTCTTCGAGTTGCCGATGTGATGATAAAGCTTGGTGTGTACGGTTGGCAGCTAATTTGGGATTGCTACACAATCCCTAAAATTATTGGACTCGATATTAAGCCCAGAAGTCTGCATCGTTTCCAAGTGGAAAATTGACTGTCGTCCTTTAAGCTTGAGTTGAGTTTTGCTGGAGCACTTCAGGAAGGCTGATGCAAAGATGTTATCCAGTGAAGATGGAGGTGTTTTGAAGTAGCAACCACCAGGAAGCATAAACTCATTATTTTGGCAGACCATCGGTATTTTGTTAGCAGTTAACCAGTGTGTGCTTCGTTTCCCCAAGGACAGCACGCCAAATGGTGAACAGCGAACATAATGACTGAATGAGTTACAGATTAAGCAAGGTATATCTGGAGTCTTGGATGTTGAAGAATGAGAAAATAAACAGGCAGGGGTTACACCTTGTGGAATTGAAGGGCATGTGTACGATCCTGTACAGATGTGTTGCGAGTGAGGAAAGAGAGGACAAGGGTAACCAAAAAATGAGAGGTCGTTGGAGATTGCCGACAACTGTAGGGAGAGGAATAGATTTCTGGTGGTGCAATCCCGCTGTAGCTGCGAGAAATGGCAGATAATCATCTTTTGGGTGTAAAGGCTCGTAGAATTGTAGTGGGAAGAAAGAGAGTGAAATCGGGCTGAAATGTCGGGGTGATGATGAAGATTAAAATAGCGCTATGTGATCTGCAGCGCTGGGCAATCCTTGATTGATTAATGAGACGCATATTTCAGAGACACCCCCGTCAACAATGTTCACATCATCAGAGCAAGGAAAGAGAAACTGGTGACAGCAAACAGCTTTGATCATATTTAGCGATCAAAACTGTGTTCGTAAAGTCTTTACAATATCGTGGCAACCCTTTCGCCAGAAACTGAAGTTCTGAAACTGAGGTAACGTAACTGAGGATTATTGGATGTCAGTGTGATCTGGCTGGATATGGTGAGCAAAGGTGAGTGGAAAACGGAGCACATGAGTTCTGTGGAGCTTGCCCAGGTATAAATAACACTTTCCACCTTGTGATTCTGTTTGTGGATTTTGGGAAGAAGGCTGAAGTGGGCTTTGCATGATTGACAGATGGTGAGCTTGGAAGCATTAGATAGGAGATCACCAGATGAAACACGGTTAGTGACAATTGTGGACACTATGGTCTGATGTTCCACGGGAGGATCATCGTCTATGGAAGATAGGAGGTAGACTCTGAGAGCTGGCGCTCAGCATCTGCAATATAGAGGTCAGTACTCAGTAGAACCAGACTTGGCATCAGGTTTCTTTGTGAAGTCAGACTTGAATCTGAAAGCAAGGAGTGGTGTCAGTTCAGATTAAGATATTTTGTGTTGCGGAAGGGAAGGAAGAGGAACTGAGGATGTCTTCAATGTACCCTTAACCACCGTTTCAACTCCACGCCTATTTCTGTGCACAAAAAAGCCTCTCCACACTCGCAGATGCCTTTACCCATTTCCAACAGTCTCTTTTCACCTGGCGCACGTCCTTTGACCTTCTTAGCTGCACTCGACGTGTTCATGGAGAACATTCTCCATGAACAGGTCGAGTGCAGCTAAGAAGGTCAAAGGACGTGCGCCAGGTGAAAAGAGACTGTTGGAAATGGGTAAAGGCATCTGCGAGTGTGGAGAGGCTTTTTTGTGCACAGAAATAGGCGTGGAGTTGAAACGGTGGTTCAGGGTACATTGAAGAGTATGGTGTAGAAGACAAGAGTGATCAGCATATTCAGTTTACATGACATCATTTGCATAGATAAGCTGCTTTTTTTGAGTAACAGAGGTCAACCATCCAGAAAGTTGCAGAAGAGATGCAAGTACTAGCAGCAATGGAAATAGAATGGTTGATTGAAATGGTTTAGACCAATAGGATTGGTAAACCATCACAAACATCGTGTCAATTGTATGAACTATCCTATCATGCAAGAATAAAATGTTGTGATAACATTTGTAGATGTGCGGTTAGCTCAGAAACATTTCAGTCTTGCATTTCACGGACGCTATCGTAAGATGTTGTCTACTTAAATAAAAGCTGAAAATGTGTTGCTGGAAAAGCGCAGCAGGTCAGGCAGCATCCAAGGAACAGGAGAATCGACGTTTCAGGCATAAGCCCTTCTTCAGAAATATTCGGGCTTATGCCCGAAACGTCGATTCTTCTGATCCTTGGATGCTGCCTGACCTGCTGCGCTTTTCCAGCAACACATTTTCAGCTCTGATCTCCAGCATCTGCAGGCCTCACTTTCTCCTACTTCAATAAAAGGTATGGTAAAGAGAAAAGGATGATTACCAATTATTTCATGAGGAATACTACAGATGTTGAACAAAATTGTTGCAGCTGGCTAATGTCCTGACAGATGAAGTTGATGGTATGTGCTTTATGTGAAAACATGACTTTTGTAAAGTGAAAACAGCAGCGGCAACCCCCTCAGTAAGATGTTGCTTTGAATGAAATCATGTGGCAATCTACATGAGTCGCCTTTCATTGTACAAGAGCCATGTTTACACCATGTCAAACTATTGCTTGAGGTAATTTCTGTGGGCCACAATCAGTTTGCTCTGAAGTCCATCCAAAACAGACTGTTCGGTATCACTGCTATTAAGACTCCTCTGAAATAAATGTCCAGTACATCGTAACCTTGTACAGAAGCAGTATCATCACACGACCTGCATCGTTGAAAAGAATGACCCACCAATGTCCAAAGATAACTTCATTTTGAAATCAGTCAGTCTTAAATTGCCAGTACACTGCAACACAAATATGCATTCCATCGACTATAAGCATGCAAACATACACTACTAAATTCTGCTACACTCGGTCTCAATCCTGTCATCGAATGCCTCAATTTCTCGTTGAAGTCTTGACAATGCATTTGCAATCACGTTTTCTCGTCCTGTCACAATACCATTTTTCAATTGAATGTCTGGAATCACAAGTTATATCTGAGTCGTCTGGCTATTTTTCGTTATATTTCTCCACAACATTCAATTGGTTATAGTCAGTATATATGAATATATCAGATGCATGGATGGTAACATAAATATTGAAATGTTGTATGGTCAACACCAAGCTCAAAGTTTCTTCTCAACTGCAGAATATTACCGAAGATGGGCTTCAACTTCCTGGAGAAACACCGGATATATCTCTCGCCATCCTCTTCGTTTTCTTACAAAACCGCAACAAATTCACTTTTCGCCAAGTGGATCGTGCCTCCCAAATTCGGTCGAACAATTCTGATAAATGTTGCAAATGTTTCAGCCGTGTGTGACTAAAAATCACCAGCTCATGTATATATACAGCAAAGGTAGGTAATAAGGTAATGACCGATTTGGTTCATCTCTGAAATGGGACTGGCAGACTTTTCGTACCAAATGGCATGACGTTCAATTGAAACAGTCCATTTGGCATTTTAAAAACCGAACTTGCCTTCACTCTTTCCGACGCAAGACATGGCCAGTATCCTCTGAACAATTACAAATTAGACATATAAGGTTGTTTTGTTTTGTCCCAGCTTTTCAACACAGTCTACCAAATGGGAATTAGATGTGCATTCGTCCTTGTAGCTACATTGAATTTTCAATCGTTCAATTACAACAATTGGGTACTTTGTTATTTTGTCACCATTACTGTGGGTGAACTCCTCTCTTTGGAACACACTTCGATTGTGTCGTCTAAGCACATGCATTCAATCTCCTTTTGACCCCGTGCCAATTTAAGAGAGTTATGCCTATTAGGATGATGCTTAATCGGAAAAGCATATCCTTTCCATCCATCATGCAGGATTAAGTTAATGTATCCCACTTTATTTCAAAATATATCCCATGTGACTGGAATAACTTATTCAAGTCCATCGATTTTTCTATAGATGCAAGATCAATAATTTAGCACCATTTTTGACAACATCTTCATTGTCCAATTACATGTGAGGAATGTCCAATTCAGAAATCTCTGAACTTGGTTCTTCCCTCTGTGAGGTAGGCATTAACAGAGTCGCCTTTGTCTTCCTTACCTGTCAAAATACGTATTGAGCATTTTCATATGACACACTGCATGAGATTTCTTTCTGTCCGGAGTTCTGTTCAAATAGTTCATCTCATTCAATTTTCGTTCCCCTGCGAACTTCTAAACTTGATTTTGAAAGATAACCTATTGCTGTATTCAATACTAACTGCTAATCCCCAATAGCAGTTTGGTCAATTGCCTTGGTGCATTCCTGAACGCAAAAAGTACAAACCCAATTCCCTTAAAAGGAATCTTCTGGATAGTTTTGATTGTAAGCCCTCAAAATGGTCATAACTATCTAATGCCACATTTTTAGCCCTCCCCGCGAATCTGCCTAGTACACGGGAGATTTGAGTTGTTTTATTCAGAAGCTTTCATTGATTTTTTAAAAAATATTTTTGATGTAATGACTGACCCTTGATGTGATTGTATCTGTGGGCACGACGGATTTGGTGAAAAATTTGAATAACTTCTTTACAATCCTGTTAGACATCATATTGCGCAATGGACCAGCCATTGCAAATGTACTGGAAACATCCATTACTGTTAGCAAATAGTGGTTCTCACCTGTTGTTTTAATAGGGATCCTACATAATAAATTAAGACTCATGTGAAAGGTTCCTTTAATAGAGCAAAAAGTATTAAAGGTGAGGGTTTTATTACTGCCTGTAGTTTTCCAATTAACTGGCAAACATGACATATCTGGCAAAATTCAATTGCATAATTATGCAGTCCAGGCCAGCAAAGAAACATTTTTGTATTTTTGTTGGCGGTTTCCTCACATCTGAATAAGTCACTTACAACAGCCCCTGTGCCATTCATACACCTCTCATCTATAACAATTGGGGTGGCACGATGGCTCAGTGGTTAGCGCTGCTGCTTCACAACGCCAGTGATCCTGATTCAATCCCACTCTCGGGCGACTGTCTGTGTGGAGTTGGCACATTCTCCACGTTTCTACGTAGGTTTCCTGCGGGTACTTCGGTTTCCTCCCACAATCCAAAAGGCGTGCATACTCGATGAAGTGCCCATGCTAAATTGTTCAGTACTGCTAATGGATGCGTAAATTAGGTGCATTCTTCAGTGATAGTTTTCGAGTAACGGGGACTGAGTTTGGGAGGGACACGCTTCGTTGGGTCGCTCTGGACTTGTGGGGCTGAAGGACGTGGAACCACTTTGCAGAGAATCCAAGAATGTTTCCAAAGAAACCACTCTCAACATGAAACGACAATCTGACTGAATTTCTTATCTGACTGAATGCGTGATGGTCTCACGTTCCAAAAAAAGGTCATTGTTAATTAAATAGCAACATTTGCGGGTAAATTCGGCTTTTGTTTTCATGAACGTCGCTTAATGCAATCATATAACATAGAACATGGGCCATTATAGAGCAGATTCCGGCCTTCGGCCCTCGTTATTATTCCGACCTGTGGAACCAATTGGAACTCGATCTATTCTCCACTATTCCATTTTTATCCATATCTTTATCAAATGACCATTTAAATACACTGAAGGTTGGGAAGTCTACCACTGCTGCAGGCAGGACATTTTACACCCCTCCTCCTCTCAGTGCAAATAAACTACCTCTGATATCTGTCCTATATGCGTCTCCCCTCAATTTAAGGTGGAGTTCCCTCGTGGTAGCCACAACCATCCGAAGAAAAATGCTCTCAGTGTCCACCCTGTGTACCCCTCTGTTTAGCTTATATATCTCATTTGAGTCAACTCTCAACCTTCTTCTCTGTAACGAAAACAGGCTCAGGTTCTTAGCTTGTCCTCAGAAGCAGTTCCCTCCATGCCAGCCAGGTTACATTCCAGTAAATCACCTCTGAACATTTTAGAAATCTTCCGAAGTAGCTTTAAAGCTTCATATTTTTATTAATTTATGTGAGCTAAAAATGTCTACAGCATTATCTGTATACTCCTCATTTATGTGCATTATCTGTTCAAACAGACTCTCTCCTAATTCGACTTCAATTTTCTTATCTTAACTCTTGAATGTCTCCTGGTTCAACTGGCGACTTTATGACCTCGTTACCACACACTCGGAAAAATACACTGATTTGTATCCTGCAACATTTTAGTTGCCTGAGTTTCCACTGGCTTCCCCACCACCGCAGGCTGCATTCCTACCAATGAACTGGCCATATCAATAGCAAATACATATTGTATTATGGAGCTGAACATTTATTCAGTACTCCTAACACGATTTCTCCACACTTGATTGGAGACTCTAACCTCATTATACATTCGTGCACTTTTCTTGTTTCAGCATGAACTCGTGTTGCTGGCACCTTTTCTGGCAGTAGTCCTTCAGAGGTACAGATCTCCTCATCTTTCAGTGTCACATATTGAGAGCATGCGCTATTTATTAATCTTGTAAAACTTTTCCTGCTGCTCTTCGACTATGCAAATACAATTAATATTGTACGCATCTAATGTGATAATATCTGACACTTATTCCTTAACCAGTCCCCGTCCAAGCTGTACATTCTGGTGAAGCGTTCTAACCTCCACTGTGCTTTCCGTCACCACTCCAACAAAATTCATTGCCTTATGCTTTATTCCTACATCTGACTTCGCAATGCTTCAGCGAACACAGAAACACTGTAATTTCTTGTGGCCTATTTTATTGCAGTGTAAACATCGCAAATTTTTAACACTTTTTCCATTCAAAGGTTTCCTTTTACCCTGTCTTAAGTCATTCTTATGATCTTCAATGAGAACTATATTTTCCTATTTATGTGAGGATTTGTCTTATCCTCAATATCTTGTATGGACTGAAATTTATGTTGGAAGCCAAACTTTGATTTTTAGACCAACTCTTAAACGTCAGCCACTTCAGCTGCTCATCTTGCAATTTTCTTTCTCTGCTCTTCCAGAAGAGTTCTTGCTACTTCAGAATTTTGGAACTCTTCCAAAATAATCGTCTCTGTAAGAGGGTCCTAGGTTTGCTCTACTTTAATGTCCTTTTCCGCCCATTAAAATTCGTTTTTTGATCCTTTTGCTCTCCACGTAGCTTTGATCAGGATTCCTTCTTAGATTCGTTAAAGCCTTTCTTTCGGCTTCTGGCACAAACTCATATTCACTTAAGATGGCTTTCTCCATCTCCTCATACTCCTCATATACCTCCTCTGATAGGAATTGGAATTCCTCACTGACTCTATCGACAAGTTTTGCTTGGATCAGCAAAACCGACACGGTAACTCCCCAACAAATTATTTTAGCCATTTTTGAAAAGAAGATGAAGTCTTCCACATCTTTCTCATCAAATCTGCGCAATTTTTGAATATCTTTAAATGTTTTCTCAACAGGACCTTCGCTACCATACGCCTCCTCATACTCACTCTCTTCCTCACCAAGTTTACGTTCATCCTTCACCTTCATTGTGTTAACCAGACTTTTCTCTCTTGGTGCTAATATCCGAAGTTCAAACTTCGTCTCTGTCTTCCTTTCCTCTCTCTCTCTTTCTCTCCCTTCTGCCTCGTTTGTTTTTTTTCTTTCAGTCATTATTCAAACTGTTTCGTTTCTGCTGCCCTTTCCTTTTTTTTGCCTCTCACTCTTCCTGTATATTTTAAAATGAAGTTCAACCATCTCTAAAAATTCTGAAGGTCT
The DNA here is from genome assembly GCF_047496795.1 of Chiloscyllium punctatum. Classification (NCBI taxonomy): domain Eukaryota; kingdom Metazoa; phylum Chordata; class Chondrichthyes; order Orectolobiformes; family Hemiscylliidae; genus Chiloscyllium; species Chiloscyllium punctatum. The sequence continues at coordinate 1,451,078 of NC_092789.1, read as the reverse complement.
TTTCAGCAAGACGGCACAAAATAAAACAGATGAGAGAAAAGCTTAGCTGGGTGAACTGGCCACCCCCTTTTGTGGTCCTTTTTTTGAACAAGTGTCAGTTATAATCAAGTTGGCCCAAAAACCCATCAAAGCCAAACGTTTCACAATCGCTGCTTTTGCAACATCTCAGGGTGGAATAGCGCCAAGGACAGCATAACCATATTAACGGAGCAGATCCAGTTCCCGAATGGAGACAAGGACTTTCCACTGAGTTGTGGAGTCCAAAACTCGTGGTGTGTTAGGAGCGTGATTTAGGGGCACTTTTCCAGACAAGTCAGCAGGGACACTAATGGTGACCCTTCCTTCCCACATTCTGCAGGAAGAGCATGTAACTGTCCGCGCCTATATCTCATATGCTCTAATTTGTCAAAAGAGATTAATAAAAATGCAACCTTACCTCACCAACCCTCCACATAGCATCTTCATTTATTGGATAGAGAGGAGGACGGGTGCCAGACACTAGACGTGTCGTGCTCCATATTTAGCTGTTGCCCGAATATATTAATTCACTTGCTGAGCTGTCCGACGTGTCTGCTTCCGCTGCTCTTAAGATTGTGCTCCAACGATTCAAGAATTAGTTATTAAATATTCAGTCTTAGTTTCCCGGCTCTGCCTGGCTCGTGCTTTCTCGACTATCCCTGTTGAAACATTGCAAATTAATCTCTTCTCCTTTGTCAGAACTTAGCCCCGGACCTGCTGTTCATATGCTCACACATGGGTGTTCAAAATGTTGCTCTCGTATCCGTTTCCACGACTTCTCTGGCAGCACATTCCTTGCACGCACCACCCTTTCTGTGACAAATATGCCCTTTAGTTCCCTTTTAAATATTTCCCCTCTCATCCTAATCTTACGCACACTAGTTTTGGACTCCACAACTCATTGGAAAGTCCCTGCCGACAAATCCCCTGTCTGCGTGAGTTTCCTCCCGTGGCTCTGCTTTCCTCCCACAATCCAAAGATGTGCAGGTTAGATCCAATGGCCATGGTAAATTGCCCAGAGTGTTCAGAGGTGTGAAGGTTGGGTACATAATTCACGGGTAATTATTAGGATAATAAGGTAGGGAATTCGTTTGCGTGTAACATTCTTTGGAGGGTCGGTTGGGACTTCTTAGCTGAAGGGTCTGTTTTCATTCTGTTGGGATTCTGTGACTCTATGATTCCCTGTCCCGCATGATTACATAAACCTCTATAGGGTCTTACCTCAGCCCAGGCCTATTCAGCCTCTGTCTATAGCATAAATTTTCCAATCTTTGTAAACAAAAAAAGTCACGAAACTCCTACATTCTCTGCTACTTCTCTCCTCCCCCAGCATCCATTTGCTACTTCTCTCCTCCCCCAGCACCCCAAACAACTGACTGAAACTGACAATTTCTCGGTCTAAAGTTAGATCGCTATCTCCTCTGCAATTCTGGTGACAGAACGTTCACGTCCTTCCTACAACTTAGAAATACCGCACAGATCCGACTCCTCAAGCTCTCCCATCTCCTGAGGAGTGGTGAGCTTCTGGTTAAACATCAACCACTTGTATCCCAATGGTTAAACATTTCGTATGATCTGCTTTTGTTTTCTTCACTTTTTACCTCCGAAGCGGCGCCAGTCGCCATCCTGTCCAGGTCTCTTTTGCAAAGCTGTTTGCAATCCGTATCTTCATTGTGAGTCACCAGGTTTCTCACTGCCTGTTTTGCAGCAAGCCATGAGTAAGGCACATGGTATGGCAGCCTTTATTTCAGTAGGGCGGGAATTCAGCCAGAGCGATGACTCATTAACATTACAAGAGGTGTGAGGGAGAACACACCTGGAGTATTATCTGTCCTCTTAAATACGACATTCTCACCATAATCACACTGCCTCTCAAGACTGCTCCGCGACTTAATAAGATCACGGCAGATCTGATCATCCTCAGTTCTCCTTTCATGCCCATATTATCTGTTCGCTTCCTGATTAAAACCTTCTCGATCACAGCCTTGAATGAACCCATCATCCACTCCCTCTGCGATTAAAATTTCCATTCGTTATCCTCTGAGAGAATAATTTCCTTCTCATATCTGTGGGTATCTCCTTGTGAGGAGATCAAGCCCTCCCGGCATGGATTCACTCCCACAAAGGAAGTGACATCCCCTCAGTTTCCCTCACAAGTTCCTAAACGATCTTGTGTATTTGAATAGAGTTACCTCTTCTCAACTCCAGTGAGTACAAATTCAATCTATTGAAATGCTAGTTATGGAACAGTCCACCGTCTTTTGAATGCACCTGGTGATTCTTCTCATAAGCAAGATTGGAAATTAGGCTCAAAGTCAGCGGTGAAATCAGGAATGACATTCATCCCACAGGCATTGATCGGCCTTACCAGAATCTGGTCTCCAAGTGGAAAGAACAATTTTTGACGGAGCCTCTATTAAACTGATCAGGGCTCCGTCTGATTCTCCAACTGTACGTACGGGGTTGAGCAGTTATCTAAATCGGACGTGATGCCTCGAGAAGTATTCCCCTGGAACATTGTAAAACATTGCTCATGTCACAGGAAGATTACTGAGTGCTGTTCTGGAATGCATACGATAGGAGCAATGCGACAGCACTTGAGATAGCATACTGTTGGGGTACTACGACAAACATGCTGCCTGTGTTGAAGAGATTTAGCAATGAAGTTAGATTTAGCAGAATGAAGTTTTTTTTCTTTGAACAGAGGAAATTGGGAGGACACATGACTGACGTCTATATATTTTTAGAGGAGTAGACAGGAAAGACAAGAAAAAAGGATCCCTTGATGCAGGGCTCAATGACGGGCAGCATAGATTTACAGGGAATGGGAGAATTTAGAGACTATATCAATTTCTTTTTAGGCTGAGAATGTTGGGAATGTACAAGTCACTGCCTGTCCGGGTGGTCGAGAGGCAAATAAAAAACATCCGAAGATGGTGTGGTCAGAAATGCGCGGACAGATGGCTGGAAAAACACAACGATACAGGCAGCATGTGAGGATAGTCGAGGCAGAAATCCTCATAACATTGAAGCAGTTTTCAGACAATATTATACGGAGTGATCTAGTTGTCCAAGTCATGAGCTCCCTGAAAGTGTAGTCACCAAAGCTGGGCATCACACCTTTGGAAGAATGTTTTGCTCTTGAAGTGAATGTTGTGGACGTTCACAAGGATGATCCCAGGACTTCAGAGGTTATATTCTGAGGAAAGGATAGACAAATTATGCTTGTGCTCTGTAGAATTAAACAAGTATTTTTGAAGAATTGTATGCCGGGTTGTTTGTGAGTCTGCAGATACATTCGCTGAGCTGATGTGCTTTCCTGGGTAAGATCATGAGTGCTCCTCGGGTGAAGTGTTTGTGCTCTGTCTCATGTCGAGCCACACAGACAAAGACGGACACAAATTCAATTGAGAGAACCTATTCATACAAGCACAGGCAACGCAGAGACCCGCAATAGAGTTCCATGAAGCCTACAACTCAAACCGGAACTCTATCAATCAACGTATTGAACTGGATCACGTGGACAAACCTTTCAGATGCACAACCGGAAGTACCAGAAAACTGTGGAAAGAAATAGCAGGAATGACAAACCACAAAATCTTCACTGCAGGTACGCTTACGTCGTGACAAAACGTCGACAGAAAATACATCAGCTCGCAAATAAATGTCTGAACTCAATGTAGAAGGTTAAGGGGTGGTATAACGAAAGACTTCTCGATAGTAACAGGGAGAGATAGGATCGATAAACTTATAGTATTTCTACTGAGTGAAACTGAAGTCAAAAATGAGCAGTGACAAGATCCTGGAATTGTTTCTGTAAGGACATTATGGGTTTACCTGCAGCACGAAAATTACTTCTGTTCAATAAGGTGGTTCACCACCACCTTCACAAAGACAACTAGGAACTAGCAATAGCTACTGGTCTCAGCCAGTGACGCCCACATCAAAACCTAAGAATTAAGGCCCTTTCTAAGAATGAAGGATTTCAGGAGAGATAATAGAAAAAAAACTCCTACACACAAATATTAATGTCTGCTCAAATTCCCTAAAACAAATGGCAATCAATTGTTAAATTTAAATTGGTCATAGAGTTTTTTTTAATACAGTAAGAACATCAATGATATAGGTCCAAAGCAAGGGGATAGAGTTATCCCACACATCAGCCATGTTCTTATTGAGGAACTGAGCTGGCTTAAGGGACTAAATACCCTCCCTGTTCCAATAAAGAAATGGTTTTGATCTTACTTCATTCAATCTTTTCTCAATCCAGTATCTGTGTTCAATGTCTGATGTAAACGCCTGTGAGACACGTTTATTCTTTGATTCCAGCTCCTGTCCATCTCAATTATGAATCTCCATCTTATACGAATACAAAGTGAAGAAGTCAGCACTGTGCCAATGGTTCATATACGAGAGCATATAAAAAGTGGATCTGAGTTCTTGTCTTTCCATTACCCCTCAGAACGACAGCGCCGACGTGGGAGATGCTGCTGTGCTGCTTGGCGCTTTGATGTGAATAGATGCCGCCATATGTCGTTCTTTTATCTGTTAATGTTCACTGCAGAGGTTTATACGCATCTCCATTGACAAACAGAGGAAAGAGGTTTTGAGAATTTGTCACTGTGCTCGTTAAGTGTCTGCTGCCGTTCACATGTGTGCTTCGTCCACCAGCCTATCGAACATGTTTTCAAATAGGGCTTTGTTATCAGTTGTTGGAAAGATGTAATAAAAGGGTTTTGGATGATGAAGTGGGAATAGGGGATTCAGCTGGATGATCAACCATGGTCATATTGAGTCATGAAGCAGTCTAGAAGTTTCAGTTGGCCTCCACCTGCCCGAGGTTTCCTTGCTGTTAAATGTCTGGTGAAATCTGTTATGGTGAGAGATGATTGGCCTCTAACAAGAGTGAGCATATTGTTTCAAATTCCAGTCAGTGAATTGTCTGTCCTAGTTTTCAATTGACTGGCAATGTCACTGGGTTATGCCTATTAGTCAGAAGTAAATGTAGAGTGATAGGACTGGTGAATGGATCTGCCTGAGTTATTCCTCGGCGGGTCGATGTAGATCTTTGAGGCTAAAGGACCTGTTTCTACTCAGTAGGGATTCTATGATACTATGTTATGCCTGATGTCACTCTGAGACAAATGCGGAGTTTCCATCAAAGGCATTCCCTCTCGCCTCACCTCTCCAATGCAATTCCTTTCAACTTCTGGACAGGCCTAACAGCAGATCTGAATTTGATTGCTCCATGTGAATACCACACCGAACACCAAAGATTGGTGTCGACATTGCATGGAACAATTGGCTTATGACATTGACTGTCTCTTTGCTGAGGAGTGTCGATGGCTGAGGGGAAAAATGGGAACTGATCAGATGAGCTTATTATTTTCATTTGCATTACTCTGAACAGAACTGACGCGCTGTATTTCGCATATCGTTACGTTTCTGGTAGTGTCCGTGTGCAGATAACACAGAGTGTCCTTGTCACACACACGCAAAGGTTTTCTGTTGAAAATGTGGGATAATCCAAGATCAAGTGGAAATAATTACACTCAATGTCTTCAGAAGCTTGTGGACATCATCTAATGTGAAGAGATTGGACTGAAAACAGTTATACTGGCACCAAAGGAGTCGAGACACGACGTCTGATAATTGTGTACAGTGCTTTATCGTAGGCTCCAGTGCTGATGTGTGATCCTCAGGCATCACTTTTGAAGGTGGTGTATGTGGAAATGTCAAAAATGTTCATTGTACATCAGTTGACAGTAAAACACCCATCAAAGTGAATGAGTGCGAATATCTAATGAAACATATCGATTGTGCAATCACTTTTTGACCTCTCTAGCTAATGAATCTTTATTGCAGCTTCTACCCCTTGGTCCACATCTTCAGGAATAAGAACACATAACAAAGAAAACTACAACACAGAATCAGGCCGTTCGGCTCTCCAAGCCTGCGCTGAACGAGATCCTTTGTCAAAATCTGTCGCCGAATTTCAAATGATCTGTATCCCTCAGCTCCCTTGCCATTCATGCATCTGTCTCGATCCATCTTAAATATAGTGCTATCGTGCCTGCTTCTACCATATTCGCTGGCAACAGTTTCCTGGCATCCATCACCCTCCACATAAAGAAATTTCCACACGTATTGCTCTGAAATATTTCCTCTCTTACCTTGAACTCGTGACCCCGAATATTTGGGACCCCTGCTCTGGGAAAGGACTTCTTGCAACCCTCTATGTCCCTCTCGTGATTGTGTAGACCGCAATCACATACTCCCTCAACCTTCGTCATTTTTCATGAAAGTAATCGCAATGTCCTCGACTGCCCTTCATTGCTGGCTTCATCCATACCAGGCAATATCCTGGTGAAACGACTCTCCATCCAACCATAATCTATTGGTCATGAGGCGATCTGAACTGGACAGAGTAACGCATATGTGGCCCCTTCAAAGTCGTACATAATATTACATGACCTGTCAATTCTTATAAAGAATACAGCGCCCAAATGAAGGAAAACATGTCGTATGCCTTCTTGGCCACTCCATCAAACAGTGTTGCCACCTTCAGAACACATTGGACCTGAGCACCCCGATCTCTCGATGCATCAATTTTCCCCAGGGCTTTTCCATTTAACGTATATTTCACTCTCGAACTGGATCTTCCAAAATGTATCATCTGGCAATTGTCTGGTTTGAACTCCATTTGCCATTTTTCCTCCCAAATCTCCAATGTGTCTAAGTTCTACAGCATTCTCTGACAAATATCTTCACTAACGGCTGCTCCACCAACCTTAATTTCATCTGCAAATTTACGAAGAAAATTACCTATACCTTCCTCAAGATCATTCCTGTAAATCTTTTAGACGTTACAGCAAATTTTTTTTAACTGTGGTTTAAAAATCAGCGATTGGAAATTCCATCTGAGTACACACCGATTTGAAGCCTTCAGAAATCTGATTGTGTCACTGGTTCATTCCCGGTTTCTTTTAAAAAGGATTTACCACCCAATGTATCCTTTCATAGTTTAAGGGAGAATGCTTTGCCAGATTCAAAATTTACATGAAACTGCAGCTCACAACAGAGGGTGAGGTTTGATTTCAATCTCAGAGATTGTAACAGGAATGGATAAGGAGTTCGGATCAACACTTCCCAGCGTTCTAACATTGAGAAAATTCTTTTCCTTTGAGGTTAGTTAAATTTATGAGAACTATAAATGGATGAATTTGGAATCGTGGATCTATTGATCTGTTCGGATTCTGGAAATGTTTTACTATCCCATTCTGGCTATTGTGTGGGTCGCAGGAAAGTGTCTCAATCAGGATTTGAATCTGGAAGACAAGCTCTACTGCAAGAACACAATTGTCACTGACTATACTCTACTGCTGGGGTCAGTGTTCTTGCGAAATATTTGTGTAAACCTGTGAAATATAGTTACATAGATTTCCTTATTACTATTCTTCAAATGTACGGATTCACACTTTCTTTAAACAGGAATAGCAAAATAAACCAAATCTATCACTCAGTCCCTCAATTTACTTTCAATTTAAAATGTTCAATGACACTCAAGCTTTCGAAAATCTTCCAAACCAGAGTTTTGAATAACTGGATTTGGGCACTAAGTTTATACCATATCTCAAAGTTCCGATTTTTTATTCATACATTCCCTTTGGTAAGGCAATGATAAAGAGCGTGATAATCTAACTAATGACTATTAATTAGTCATATTAATCGCAAAATCCCTTGATCATGATATCCACTCATGCTCAGACAGACAGCTGGAGTGGAGAGAAGAATTACAAAGAAAATGAAAGAATTGTAATTTGCAAGTTCGATTAATCAGGTTCAAATGATGGATTCCATGAGTTCTTAGTATAATAAATTGTTCGTAAAAACAAAGCTGCATCTATATTTTTATGTCACGGGTGATTGCATACTTTTCACTACACTGCGCCAAGTGATTTCTTCTTACTTTTGTCAGAAGGTTCAACAGTTATTGAAGTGGATAATAAACGAGACAGAGTAAAACATATCAGCCAGTCCCAACGATTCCAAGATCACTCACGTCCTGCCAAAACCAGGCCGACGGTCGTTACTCCTTTTTATTTTAATCAATATTATCTGTGTTGGTCGGTAAGCATCTGACCTCCCTCGATTAGCAAAATCAATCAGCAACTAACTGACTGTGCAGAGGATAGCAAGATTCGATGTTCAATCATCTATAGCATTCCCCATGTTGTTAATCGATTTATATTATCTTCCAGGTCATTTGTCAATGAAACAAATCCCTGTGCGCTCTATTTGTTTTTGACAGAGGTACCTCTTCAAAGTTCACTTCTCACCTCACACTCAGATCCGTCAGAAACATCGATAATTAGCGAGGGTCTCTCCAAAGTTCGCTGCTCTTTTTCCACTGCAAAGTGCAAATTATTTGATGTTCGATTTGAAGGTATGTGTCAGTGTGCCTCTCCAATCCTTTTTCAAATCATTGGAAAACCGAGTACGGTCTCTTCACTCACCAGCATGCACCCTGCTAAATACGAACAGAACATCATCCTGAACAGGAACTGTAAACAATCACATTATTGGCACAAGTCAAAACTACGATTTGAACCAACTTTCTCTCCAGACATTTCCATCATTTGTCTCCATTTCCAATCCTCCTAAACTCATTGCAACGTTAAAACTCATTGTTAACTTTGTTAAATCCACATTCTGCTTATCCAAACGTTTCCCAGGGAAAGTCCAAAGCTCGACGCTTCCATCAATTCTACGTTTGTCAGTCACTCATTAACACATATCAAGTCCTGTCGCCATATGACTCCTGTGCTCACGACGGTCATGAGGTGGCATCCAGGTGAGGTCTCGAATTTAAAATTCTCATCACTGAGTTCGACTCCCTCAATAATCATAAAATCCTCTCAACACCAGGGTCCTGCTCTTTTCACAAATTGCTGTTAATTTCCCATTTTCAAATCGATATCCTTTTCTTCCATCTCCCTTCTGACACTCTCTCAGTGTCGCACCGTCTGTTTTCATTGTGCCATTTTTTTTCTGATTCTCTCACAGGCACGCTTTTCCTATTGTTCACAGACTCACTTCATACGGCGATACTGATATCTGCCATTCATCTCATCAAGTACCTGACAGATATATTGAAATTTTCATCCCTCCATTTCCATTCCCGCTTTATTGGACACCAAAATAATCTATGATTTCTTCCTTTCCATTTCAAGGATATAATATTGGAAGAGATTGTCTCATATTTAATTTCTGCGAGGAAACGTCAGATCAGGACAGCTCTCTCCATGATAACATGTTGAATTTTTCACTGCTGCATCTTCGTTTGTTATTTGTTATTTCTCCCTGCACCCAAACTTTAAGAAAACATCATCAATATCAGTCTCATCATTCGACAGGGAAATGTCTCCACAGGATACTCAACAACAAGAGGATATTTCATCATAAAATTGGTTGCGTAGTTTGGTTTTGTACTAGTGCAAATATAGAAGAATGGGTGTTTACTTTAATGCAGTTTCCAAGATTATTCGTTGAAATGAGAGGCTACATGTGGAGAATTTGTGGGACAGGGTAGTATCGTCGGGCATAGTCTTAGTGGAAGGCGTTATACATTTCAAGCAGAGATAAGGAGAAATAGTTTCTCTCATAAATTCGTGATTCTGTAGAATTCTTCACTGCAGAGGGCTGCTGCGATTGAGTCAAGTGTATTCAAAGCTGGGATAGACAGACTTTTAATCAGGAAACGAATTGAGGGTTTTTGGAATAGGGCAAGAAAGTGATTTTGTGGATGATTCGATCAAATACAATCTCACTGAATGGTGGAGCAGTCTTGACAGAACGAGGGAAAGTGAAGGAAAACAACAGATTTTGGACACAATGCTGCCTTAATACAGATCCTGTTCTCATCAACACGAGCTGAGGTATTAGAATCTGAATAGTCACTATCATGACTTTCCTCCACTGATTTTCCTTATGTTCCTATTAACTCCTGGTTGCTCCAGGAATTGCCGTGTATTAACCTGCTATGCAATCTAATCAGGCTTCTCGTTGAAAAGATACGCGGATTTTCTCGAAAATGTTTTTCCTTGCACTCATCAGGCCATTTCGCACGAACATGAACTGAAGTGGGAAAATCACGTTTATTCCGCATGACAGGCGATCAGGGATTAGTTAGTTCAAGGTCACTGATTAGTCTGCATGCGCCTGTCGAAAATAAAACTATTGATGTGGAATGACACTAAAGTATCAAGTTTGGTTACGTTTAAACTAAGAGCTGTGATCCTCATTTGTAAGTACATGCCTGTGTGGAATGCAACCAAGGATGCAGATTGAGATTTATATATGGGGCTTAATGCATTTAAACTGGACAATGTGAATCTGAGAGGTCAGGGTCTTCCAGTTGACAATACTTCCATTGATCCAGATCGTCAGTTAGCTGCCAGGCTTTTGATGAACTTTAAATTAATCTGTGAGAATCTGATCTGGAGGGGGTGCCCCCTTCGGAAATGCACCCACTGAAGTTATTTGAGAATCACCTGCAAGGATTCGTGAAATTTAAACTGTGCAATAGAAAGCTGGTTTATCTGAGAAATAGACCATCAATTAGCGTTCGCTTAGTTTGTTGATCAGGAGACAGAAACTGGGATATTTTCCCATGAATTCTCCCAGAGGCGCTGTGGTGAGTTAAGCCGTTCGTTAATCACGTTTAACTTCTGTACATATATTTCCTTTTTGAATCCCGAACTGTTTTCGGTGTTATTTCCCATTTAAGAGCCTGTTGCTCAGAGTCAGCATCGTTATTTCACTAAACCTTCTATTCAACAGCACCCCTTTCTCTCAATTTTCATAAAAAAATAGACATCAGGGAACGTTGTGATTAACATAGAAATTTCAGAACAAAATTCAGCAGAGTATGTGGAAATATAATTTACCTCTCCTAAACTCCATCCTGATCTCTCTGTCTTTTTACAGAGTGAGTGCACTGTGAAACCAATGTGTTAGAAGTTCCAGAGCTGACGAATATCTACATAAGAGTATGGCAAATATTTGTAGGTACGCACTGACTATTTAAAGTATGGTTTTTATTCTAAACTGACCTCAGAGGCTCATGTGATCCGAGACTGCCGAAACAGGCCGTTCAGCCTATCATGTGTACGCCAAACCTCTGCAGAGCCTCATACCGTGCAAAAGGTGCAAGTTAGTAGCAGTGGGATTCGAACCCACGTCTCTGGAGAGACTGGAACTTAAGGTCCGCACCTTAGACCGCTCGGCCATGCGACTACGTCTGCATCTGAGGTTTTGTGAACGGTGACTTCACCGAGCTGCTTGAGGTACATTTTCTCGTACTTCATGTATAAAAGCACGTATATTCTTCAGAAGGCTCGCTGGTTTTGTGGTATGGAAGCTGCAACTGTCAAGACATTATTCTGAACCATAATGGATTATCTACATTACATTCTGATACCATGTGGCCCATCTGATCAAGATCACGTTGCAATCTGACGTAACTTTCTTCGCTATGCAATACACTGCTACTTTTGGTGTCATCTGCAAACTTAGTAACTATATCTCCTGTGTTCATATCGAAATCATTTACCTCAATGACAAAACATGTTGGACCCAGCATCGAGTCGTGTGGCACACCACTGATCACAGGCCTCCAGTCCGAAAAACAACTCTTTACCATCACGCTCTTTCTTTACCTTCCCAGCCAGTCCTGTACTGAATGGTTAGTTCTCCCTGCATACCATGAGATTTAACTTTGCTAACCAGTGTCCTGTGGGAAATCTTGTCGAATGCCTTATTTAAGTCCATAGAGATCACGTCCACCGCTCTGCCCTCATCGATCCTCATCATTACTTCTTCAAAAAACTCAATCATATTTGTGAGACAAGAATTCCCAAGGACAAAGCAATGTTGATTACCCCAAATGAGTCCTTACCTTTCCAATATGTGTAACTGATGTCCCTCAGGTTTCCCTCCAACAATTTGCCCACCAGCGACGTCAGCTATCCAGTTTTTAGTTCTCTGGCTTGTCCTTACCACCTTTCAAAAATGGCGCCATGTTCGCAAACCGCTCGTCTTCTTGCACCTCACCTGAGAGTATCGCTAACATAAATATCTCTGCAAGGGTCACAGTAATCACTTCCGTAGCTTCCCACAAAGCTGTGATGTACACCTAATCAGGTCCTGGGGATTTGCCCAACTTAATGCGTTTCAAAATATCCAATAGTTCGTCCTCTATAATATGGACATTTTTCATGATGTCGCCATCTAGTAGACCACATTCTATGTCGTCCATATCCTTCTCAACAATAAAAACGGAAGCAAATAGTCGTTTAGTATCTTTCCCATATTCTTCAGCTCCACACCAAGGCTGCTTTGCTGATTTTTGTGGGGCCCAGTTCGCTCCATCGTTACCCTTTCGTCCTTAATGTTTTTATAAAAGACATCTGGATTCTTCTAAACTATATTGCCAAAGCTATCTCATGTCCCCTTTTTTGCCATTCTGATTTCCCTCTCAAGTATACTCCCTCTGCCGTTGTACTCGTCCAGGGATTCACTCGATCGCTCCTGTCTGTACGTGATGTCTGCATACTTCTTTTTCTTCACTTAATCCTCAATATCTATAGTCATCCAGCATTCCCGATACCTACCGGCCTTTTCTTTCAATCGAACATGAATATACTGTCTTTGGACTCCCGTTTTTTCATTTCTGAAGACTTCCCATTTTCCAGCCATCCCGGTACCTGCGACCCAATCAGCTTTTTAATTTCTTGCTTAATGCCAACAAAATTAGCCTTCCTCCAAATTACAATTTCAACTGTTTGATCTGTTTGATCCTTTTGTATTACTGTTTTAAAACTAACAGAACGATGTTCGCTGACCCCAAAGTGCTCCCCTACTGACAACTCAGTCACCTGCCCTGTCTCATTTCCCATGAGGAGATCAAGTTCTGCACTTTCTCTGTTTGGTGCATTCACATACTTCCTCAGAACATTTTCTTAGATTAGATTACTTACAGTGTGGAAACTGGCACTTTGGCCCAACAAGTCCACACCGACCCACCGAAGCGCAACCCACCCAGACCCATTCCCCTATATTTACCCCTTCACGTAATACGCCGGGAAATTTGGCATGGCCAATTCACATAACCTGCACATTTTTGGACTGTGGGAGGAAAACGGATCACCTGGAGGAACTCCACGCAGACACGGTGAGAATGTGCCAACTCCACACAGTCATTCACCGGTCTCTATCTAAACTCTGAATACTATGACAGTTCCAGTCTATGTTTGGACAATTCAAATTCCCTACCATAACCACCCTATTAATCTGGCAGATAACTGAAATCTCGTTACAAATTTGTTTCCCGTTTTCCTACTGATTAGTATGCGGCCTATAATACAATCCCAACAAGGTGATCATTCCTTTTTTATTTCTCAATTCCATGCAAATGATTTCGCTGGGTGTCTTTCTGGGAACATCCCCCGAAGTACAGCAATAATAAAAGCCTTATGAAAAACGCAACTCCCCCTCCTCTCTTGCCTCCCTTTCTATCCTACTATTGCATTTGTATCCTACAACATTAAGCTGCCATTCATGTACATCCCTGAACCAATGTTTCTGTAATTGCTGTGATATCTCAGTCCAAGTTCGGAGCCATGCCCAAAGTTAATCTGACTTCCCTGCTAGTTCTCTTGCATTGAAATAAATGCTGTTTAATTGATCAGTACTGCCTTGTTCTCCGCTTTGTTCATGCCTGCCTTCACTGATTCACTTGCTGCTTGTCTCCATTGCACCAATCTCAGATTGTTATCATTTCTCAATCTCCCGCTGGTTCCCACCCCGCCACTTACTAGTTTGAATCCTCCCGAGCCATTTTAGAAAATCTTCCTGCAAGTATATTGGACCCCTTCCAGTTCAGACGCAAGCTATTCTTCTTGTACAGGTGGCATTTACCCCAGAAGAGATTCCAATGGTCCAAACATATGAACCCTTCTTCCATAAACCAGCTTCTTATGCTCGCTTCATCTGCTCTATCCTCCAATTCCGACCCTCACTAGCTCGTCCCACAAGGAGAATTCCAGATATTACTCCCGGAGAGGACCTCATTTTGAAATTCCTGCCTAACTCTCTAAATTCTACCTTCAGAATATCATTCTTTTCCCTTCCTATGTCGTTGTAACCAATGTGTGCAATGACCTTCTGCTGTTCCCTCCTGTCTTTGAGAGCATTTTGCACCCTGTCTGTCACATCCTTGATCCTGGCAGCAGGAAGGCAACACACTATTCTGATTTTTCGCAATTGGCTGCAGATATGTCTGCCTGTGCTTCTGACTAGAATGTCCCCTAACACGATCGATCAGTTGGAACCCTACGTAGCCCTCATGACATTATCGCCTGCCTTGCTACCAGAAACCTGTTTTTTCGTGTTAAATTCCCCTGAAAGTCCATCACCCCCTATATTTTCCAAAACAGCATAATTTTTTGAAATAGGATTAGCCACAGGAGAGTCCCTGCCTATCCTTCCGACTTTACTTGGGGTTAACTCACCTAATTTTTTCTCCCATCTTATAACTGCCATCCATCACACCCCCAGCTCTTGTAAATTCCTCATCGCCTGTAACTGTTGCTCCAAGCAATGCATTCTGTCTGACCGGATTCGCAGTAATTGATATTTATTGCAGCTATAATCCTCAGTTAAGGGTAAACACTTCCAAAACTCCCACATCTGACAAGAATAGGATATCACACTACCCAAGGCCATTTTGCTACTTCCAGTCTACGCACAAAACATAGCACTGTCTTATTGTCTCACACTAGACCAACTTAATACTTTTGCCTTATATTTTTCAAATTTAATCAACAGACACATCCAATAAAAAAACAGACACATCCAATATAATCAAGAAAAACCCACTCTACTCACTGTTATATATTTACAGCAAGGCTATACTTGAAATAATAGACTTATCTATTTCTATGCTGTGACCTTTCCCAAACAAGGTGCTCCAAGATCAGTTGCCAATGTCGCTGTTTGTTAAGTTTTCCTCGACACTCTCCAATACATGAACTCAGACAGCAAAGGCAGTAATGCGCAGATTCACTGTTATATCAGTGAGCAATGTCGGTTTCTTTCGTCTCTCCCTTACACAATATGTGTTCGCTGACTTTCTGCTTTTCAAAGTGCCGTTGTTTGACTTTGTTTTTCTCCATAGTTCCCAAACAATTACAACAGCATATAACCAGTATTTGCTGCTCCTGGAAGTCACGAAAATCACCTCCAGCACCGAAAATACATCAAAATAGGAGCAGCTGTTACATTTAGATTTCCCCGTCCTCCATCTTGGCTTATCCAGAATCTTCACATGCTGTAAGTGGAAGTTAAAATAAAGTTCCTTCTTTCGATTAATCTGATTTATTCCCACAATAAATACTTTTGATTAGGAATTACCTTTTTCTTAATAGATAAAACAACTATTCGTATTTCACTGAAAGAGTGAAATTCACGTCCTTTACAACTTTACCAAACTATTAAAAGAAGCTTATTTAGATTTCACAAACAACATGTCATTGTGGACTTTGCAATTTCTCTTTGTCATGTTCCCTTAATTCTTTGGATGTAAGAATTTGTTCGAAATCTCTTCATCTGAATGTAAATTTCAATTGCCAATGTTTCCAGAATCGTGGCTTCTTCTGTTACCTTCCTGCGCCAATGTTCTTTATTGTTTGCAGAATTTGTATTTCGACCATTCATTACTTTATCTTTTCTAACAATACATTTATCCTGTTTTTTCACTGATGAACTTATCCTTTATGAATGCAACTAACCTTTTCACACTAATTTCTTGTTTGCATTTCTATTTCTACAATTACCTTTATAATTCAGAATACTCTAGCAACATACTTTTCCTCCTACGTTTTTTTACTATATATCAAACATGGGGCAGTCGCTAAACTTGGCCTTACAAAAATTTCCCTTATTTCAATGCTTAAGTAATGAGAACTGTCTATTTACAGAGAGCTGAATACCTTGCCGAATGTTTCCTTCGGCGATTTTTCTCATTCAGTATATCCAGCTGAAGAGAACAAGCTTAATTGTGACCGTCTGCTGTACGTAACTGTCCGACCATTTCAGCCGTGAGCGTTAGCTGCAAAAGCCCAAGCGACCATCTTGTGCAATTCAGTCCTGGTTCACCACAACAACTCCCATCTACAGCCCCATTGCACAATTGGTGGTGTGCAGAATATCCTGGCAGAAGGGTGCTACTATTTATTGAAAGGAACCTTTTGCACACCAATTACATGGGAAATGGATAGATAATAATGAACGATAATGATAGGAAGTTATCTTTTAAACAACGCACTTTTCTGATGTGGAAGCCAATAACCACTCTCTGCCGATCGCTGAATGCAATTTCTGGAATAGGTCTGCTAACAAGGTCACGGCTGTTCCATCATAGGTTGGGAGAGTTTTCAAGGAGCTTCAATTTAACACTTTTAAAGACAGTGAGTTTCTCGCTGTGTCCAAACGTGTAAGTGATGAACAATAAATCGACAACCATGCACTCCCTCCTCTGCAGATGCTGAGTATCAACAGCGTGTACCATCGACCAAGGATGTGAGATTTTAGACAGAAGCAAATGTAGGAGAAATTGGATTCTCCTCGGAACAGAGAAGAGGTGAATTGTTCAGTTGTTCGAAATTATCAACAACTTTGGCAGGGTAAAGAAGAATACTTTGTTTCCAATTGGTAGGTCAATAAGTGGAATTATAATTGAAAGGTTATCTGCTAGACATCGAGGAATGGAATGAGGAGAAAGCTGTTTAGTCAGAGAGATGTTAGTATTTGCAATGTGCTTTTTATCAAATGCTTCAACTGTACCGATCCAAATTCCGAAAATATGGATATAATTCCTCAGGTCCCACTGCTACTGTACTCCCCTCATGTTGTACTATTGAAAGGATTACTCAGATAGTTAGTATGAATTCGAGTGCACGATACGGGACAGTGGTCGAGATGGATTCCAAAGGAGATTTCAAAAGAAGCTGACAATACATTTCAAAATCCTGAGTGGAGAGTGCTGCAGAGAGAGGGCTGGGGGATAGTGAGAGATGTTGTCCCTTTTGCAAGTCTATACATTCACGATGGCTGGAAGGGCTTCCTTGTGCACTGTGAAATTCGAAAATACTCCAAATTTGGCAAGAGACTGGATCCACTGTGATTCGTGAAACCTTAGAGAGACCAATGGAATCATCAAATCACAGACTGCTGAAGAGGCCTTTCAGCCTGTCCGGTCTCTGTTGCCAAAGATGTCCAAAACCTTTATGAGTCCACTTTCCCACATCACACTTAAAGCGTGTAAGTGCTTTTTAGTGGTTAGAGTGTTTCCTCCTCAGCTACCCTCCCAGACACAGCATGCCAGACCCGACTCTCTGAGTGAAAACGTGTTCCCTCAACCCCCGTCTGTCAGGTTGCTCTTCCCAGAAAATCATACACTCCTTGCCTTTGACCTTCGATTAAGTGGGGCTCTTGCATCGTACCCCCTCTGATGTGATGTTCATAATCATAGACACCACAAACAGGACCTACCTGCTACCTTCCCTTCTCCAAAGAAAGCAACGTGAGCTTAACCAGTCTCTCTTCACAGAGAAACTGCTCCATCCCTTTTCTGTCTGTGTATTGGTGTATGTGTGTGTGTGTGTGTGTGTCTGCGTGTCAGTCCCTCTTCTTGACAAAGAGCACATTTTGAAAGAACGAATTAAAACGTGATTCATCAAAAAAATTCTCTCTACCTGTCTGAGTATTAAATGATGATATAGTTTGATCGCGAAAACGAAATGAGTTTATTAAAGCAATCGGTCTCTTCCCTGACAATATTCCAACACACGTTGAACGTCTGTTTGTTTGTCGGTGCATGCGTGTCTGTGAGCATATATTTGTGTCTGTTTCTGTTTATGTATGTGTGTGTACAACCGTATTTGTCTGTCTGTGGTTATGTGCGTGTCTCTGTGTCTTCATCTGTGTCTCTGTTTGTGTCTGCGTGTGCGTGTGTGCGTTAGTGTGTGTGTGTGTGTGTGTGTGTGTGTGTGTGTGTGTGTGTGTGTGTGTGTGTGTGTGTGTGTGTGTGTGTGTCGTGTGTGTGTGTGTCTACCTGCATACAATGGGGTACAATTTGAATGAATGAATTGAAATGCGATGAATCTCTGTATCTTTTCTCTCGTGGTGCAAGTGCAATAATGCCATCCTCCGCTGAGATCCCAACGTTAAGTGCAAAAGCAATAGTGTTTTTTTAAGAGAAAATATCAATTGCTATTAATCTTCCAGATTTCACATACGTTTCGTGCTTCAAAGAAAGTGTTTTACAGACTCGTAGCAACTTAGTGTTTTCCCTGGTGATGTTATTGCTGCGATCAATGCAGAAGGAGAAGAACGTGGACAATCGAAGTAAATCAATCACTTTACTGTTTGCTAACGTGGCGAATTTTGGCTGAATACAGACAATGCTGATGGTTTATCCGATGCATTCATTTCTTTAATTACAGTCCCATGTAGATGCCACGCCATGCACATGAAATACGCTTCATGCTGCAGCTGCTGAGTTCCTGCGAAAATCACTTGTCCTTATGAAATGACCTAGACTAATTTAGACTGCTTTTAAAGAAAGTGCTGAACTGGGCATTGATCGAATTGTTAAATTATTTGCTGTCTCTGAAATCTGTTAATTCACATTTGTTTTACGTTTATTTTACCAAATGAAGCATCTCACACCTAAATCACCAGTACAGATTCCATCGCTTTGTACCTGATTCTGTATCAAGTGTTCCGTTGAATCTGTACATCAACATATGCTATTCGATGTCTGCATGTCTCCCAAATGTTCCTCTTCATTGTGCTTGTATGTGCCAGTGGTGGTTCATTATTGAGTCTGGTGCTTTGCCGAAGAAACATGTCATGCTCACACGAATTGTCCTTTAGAAGCCAGTGATGAGCTCTGGCACTGAGTCACTGTAGTCCATGCTGGTGTCAGCACCTGCAGCAGTGCTCTCAGGAAGCAATGTCCAGAGTTTTTCCCTCATCATTGCGAAGCAAATGTGATGTTTCCCTCAGTCTTGAAGTGTTGTGGCATGGAAATGACAATCGTTTTATCATTTTTTCTGCTGTCTCTTTTATCCTTTTATTACTGATCCCTTGCTACATAAAGTGCTGCCAAAGAGATTTTTAAGAGCATCAGCAATGTATATTCTACATATTGCACACCACTGCCTCTGTGTGGAGATAGGAGCTAGTCAATGCTTAAGTGGTTGATGCGTTATTGATCAATGGCTTCCTGTCTCAGACGCAGAATCAATTGTTGATGCCATGGAATTCCCAGCCTCTGATGTGCTGATGTAATACCAGGATGTATGCTGTTATTCAAATGCAGCTAGAAATGAATGGGCTAACACAATCTGTTAATTGTGTGTGATTCAGCGATGGCAACGTCATTGAAAGTTAAGGTTGGTGTGGCGGTTATAGGTTTGATTTAATTTTGTTGGAATTAGGATTTTGCTGATGACACTGAAGACCTTTGCCAAGTTTCTGCACAAGCCTGACTGATCTCTATCTTCATGCATTCGGAACTAGAGTTGTTCCATACAAAGGTATCTGATCAAAGCTTTTTATAGCACTTACAGTTGTGATTAAAGAGAGAAAATGAAACACCGAAAGGATGATGGACGTTCCATGAAAACCTCTTGTGTCAGTGGTTGGAGAGTCCAGCACCTACAAGTATATGCAAGTCTTAAACATTTACACTCCTTTTCAGTCGTGTGATCCATTTGTTGTAGGATCGCTTTTCTGTGTCTATCGCATTCAGAAGGCGTAAAATGTTTCTGAGGTGTTGTGTTGAAATTAGAAATAAGTGCTTCATGTTTTGATAATCAAACACCCTTGGGTTTCCGTTGGCTTTCATCTGTCAATCACATGATCTGCCTACATGGAAGTAAATGGCCATGTTTCAAATTTTAAAAGAGTTGAAAATTTGAATACCATAGCCGCCGATGGCACCAATTAACATGACAGCTCGAGACATTTGGAAGAATGATGAAAGACCACATGACTCGAAGTGACCAAATAACGTTTCATGTAGAATATCGGAAGTTTATAGCTTTTACCCATGGAAATAAGAAACTCTGTGTGACGAGCTCTGCCTCCAATGGGAGAAACGTTTGTTTGGAGGGAAGTGATGTCTACATCATGTGAATCGTTTTCTCAGTTTTTGTGTCTGTTTCTGCGTCTGCGTCTCAATCTACGACGCCCATTAACAACTGTGTCTCTCTGTTCCTCTTTGTCCCCCGACTCCTCATGTATTTCCTCTTGATATATCTCGCGTTTTGTCTCATAACGTGTTGTCTCATTGTCCTTTCTCCTGCCTCCGCACAGGCTACGTATCAATATTTGTTTCTGTCTCTCTGCATGACCACATGCATACCTTTGTTTTTGAGAGTGTCTCTCCTTTTGTTCAGTTCTATCTCCAGTTCTATCACTGGCTTTGAATGAAGGAATTAGAAGGTGATGAATCAAAGTTTCAGAGTCTCTTTCTGTATGTCCCTCATGTCTTTAAGGTGACATCATGCCACCCTCTGGCCTCATTACGTCACTATGCAAACACAAACGTCGTTTTGTTTGGGGATAGTATCAAAGTCTCTGCATATCCCAGGTCACCTCTATAGATTAACATTTGTTTTTGTTTTGTGCATTGGTTTGGCCCGTATATATTATTCATCCCTAATTGTCCAGATGATAGTTAAGAATCCATTACATAGCTGTGGGTGTGGAGTCACACATCGACGCAAAAAGGTAAGGGTGACAGTTTCCTTCCCGAAAACGCGATAGTGAATTCAAGTTTTGTTTTCTGACAATCGAAACACATTCATCTAATGATCATCATTTAACTGCAGCTACAAGAGCAGGTGAGAGACTGGGAAGTCTGCAGTGATTAACTCACCTTCTCATTGCAATAAACTGTCCATTATCAATAAGTTGTAAGCAATGATTATGATGGAATAATCTCCACTTGCCTGCATTGGTACAAAACTAACAAAGTTCAATAAGCTTATTACAGTTCACGATTAAATACAGCCCTGGTCTCCATAGTCCTCTTTCAGACGACACTGAGAGGACTGTGTGTAGTTCTGGTCTACTTCGCCCTCAGTTACACTTCACTGAATGTAGTTTTCAATGATGTTTTATTCGTTCCAAACTCATGTTGCCACCTACACACACCACAGGCTAATTTTGGTTCATGTTTTTAGCCCGGAACACAGACTGGACCCACCTTTCTTCCTGTCTGACAACCTTAGACAAGGGGATTTTACAGGAATGGATCATCCAGGCCAAGATTCAACGTCACCGACTTCCCTCACACCTTGTGCCAACTTGAAAACCAAGAGCATGAGATGCAGGGGAGCACTGTGATCTGAGTGATCCTCAGTGCCCCACCCACACCACTCCAACTTGCAACTCTTTCCTCATGTATCACTCTATATCTTTGCATTCCGATTATCCCTCCTGTGTTTTAATACCGTCTGCTGATACTGTACTGCCAGTGGGGATAGCACGCAGATGATAGATGAGATAATGATATTGGCTGGAATGTGAGAATTCGTGAGCATGTCTCCATCGGATCGACTAGATGTCCATGTGGTTATTCTTTTTTTCTAGCATGCCAACATTCCTGGGCTACACAGCAACATTCTGATCTAAGTGAGCAATGAGTGATGGCAAGAGATGGTGAACAATTCAATGAGGTTTATTCCCAAATTTCAGAAAGTAGGGGTTCATTGTATCGGTCAATGGAGCGGGGCGTGAATTTGAGAACAGAAGGTGAGCCTCACTCTCGATGACTCAGACCTGTCTGTCACTGGGATGCGTCCCTTTTTTACTGCACATTCAGCATGCAGCACTTGAGTAAACCCATAACCAAGCTGTCCAATGTGCGTCAGAATCACACAGTGAGAAGGACTTCGAGCTTGTTCTTAACAAGTGATGACAGGGTCACAACGGCAAGCAGATCTCCGAGGCTGACCTCTCGAATCCAATTCGATAATTTCATAGCTGATTCAAAATTCCTTGCATCCACTTTCTGGTCATTTCCTTCTAAATCTTGATTCCCTGACTGATCGTGAATCTATACACGCAAGAACTCTGTACTCACTGCTCTCTTGTGGTGAGGAGTTCCAAAAACTCAGCACCCTCTAACAGAAGGTGTTCCTCGTCATCACAGTCTCTTTTTGTGTTGCTCCTTTGTTCGAAGTCTATGTTGCTTTGTCCTCGAGTCTCCATGGACAGAAATCTCCTCTCAGTATTTTTCCTGACAAGACATTAAAAATACAATATATTTCAATGAGTGCACCTCTCATAATTTTTAATTCCAGTAAATATATTGGTAGCGTGTTAAATGTTAGTTCACGATTCAATCACTTCACACCAGGGGTAGTCCCAATATATACATCTGAAATAATTTTAGGGAAAGGTACTTCTCCTGAACAAGATGACCTCTGACTACTGAACGGGTACAGGCAGCATATTCGGCAGTTCTCGGCTGGGTCAGCGAAAAGAGAGCAAAGACGAAGAGTAGTATTGTTATTATACTTCACTCATCATCATCACAGTGTGAATGAATCGGCGGAAGATTGGGTGTTCGTTGTGTGAAACGCAAGAGAGTGAAGTCACGACACAAATAAGATTGAAAATCATAGCAGCGCGCATTTGAAATGCCGAAGGGACATTCCCGTATCTGGGAAAGGTTCTGCAGATATATTTCAGAAATATTGACTCACAGATTATGGACCATGTGCTCACCTCCCCATCATGACTGATGGGCTCAAGGAGCACCAGGTCGAAGAAGAGCAAAAAAGTGCCTTCGTCATTCTGCTCAGAGTCCTCAAAGGCATGCTGAGATTATTGGAGCAGGAAGGCTTTTCTGGAGGTAATGAACACTGACCAACGTTGAGGATTATGTCTTTATAAAGACAGTTCACTCACTGAGACCAAACCTAACTGGAATAATAGATGAAATGTTTCCGCCAGGCAAGTTATTTATCACTGTTTAAGAGACTCCGAAATGTACGATGGTTGATAAGCTAAAAACTTTGCGGTTGAACAAATTATTGTTCCGTATTTATGGAGACCACATGGACCAAAATTCGTCTGATGCCTCTTTGAACAAATAACACTGTTTGCCAAAACAATAAAAGCAGTGAAGACCAGCACCTTGAAAAAGAAGGGCAGAAAGAATGCCGACAGGTTCCACTTCAGAGGTAAACATTGAAGAATGCAGCAACAGCTCCTGAGAAATGTTTAACCAATGGGAGAACAACAACGGTTGTTTCAACCTCAGAGTCGCATCACCTCTGGTGACTGGAGAACTTCACAATATGGTATATCTGCGTGATATTCATGATGACACAAGGAGGCGGGCGTTCTCTCATCAAAATTGCTGTAGAAATGAAAATACAAGGAATCACAGGTTGTGCGAGGAATATTAATAGTTAACATGGAGTGTTTGGATCAGGGCCAGACCACCACATAATATTGTAGAATGGTAGCCCACACTCTAATATTTCAAATTACATGAGTTTGAGAGGAGAACTGCCCAAGGTTAACAAGGTAAACGGACTGAAATGTATGTTTACAAATGCACAGTGGGTTAAATGTGAAGTAACTCAACAAAAGGAAACTCCTTTGAAATAGACAAAACATTAGCAAGAAAAACTCACCCGTCCCTCAGCCAAACCAATTTGGATCATGTTACATTATGAGGCTTAGAAGATAGACAAAAAGTGCTAACAATTCTGAAACAAGAGAGTATTTCGCAAGAAAATGTTAAAGCGATTTCAAAGGATTTCCCAGCAGGAGGAGGGCATTGGGAAGAGGAATCATTATCAGTGTTTCATAACACAATAGGACAAGTGAGGGTTGAAGATGCTGAAGGTGTTGAGAGCGTTACAAAGAGTGGCCAGGGCCTAAACGGTGTTACAAAGACAGTGCGAGTTTCTGCAGCTGGAGGTATTTACAAAGACAGGCAGGGAAGTATGTACTTTTGTTTGTTCATTCATGGGATGTGGAATCTCGAATTGGAACAGCATTGACTGCTGATCATCCAGAGGGCAGCTCACAGTCAGCCACAATGTTGTGGGTCTAGAGTCACAAATTGGCCAGACCGGGTAAGAGTGTCAGATGTCCTTCCCTAAAGGACGTAAGTGAACCGAATGAGTACTTCCCAATGATCAACAATGCCTTTATGCTGGCCTCACCAATATCGTGTACAGCCGCAATATGACATCACGACTGCTATTCTCCATGCTCTGACAAATGAAGGTAAGAGTCCCAAATGGTTGCTTCAGCAGCATGTACACGTGTGAAGCAACATTCGAAGAATTGTGTACCTGTATCCCTCTGTCTCTGATTGACAACACTCCCCAGGGCGCGTACACTAAATGTACAAGCTCCACCGTCGTTTGTTTTACCAAAATGGAACACTTCGCAGTTATCTGATTAAACTCCATTTGCTAATCTTCAGCCCACTTTTACCTATCAATCTACTATTCACGCTACTGTTTAGCCTGACATATCACAGAAAACTTTCTTCGCTGTTCACTATATTGTCAATTTCAATGTCACCATCAAAACCAAATTACCAGGAACCAATACTTCCATCCAAATCATTTATCCAAATTATAAATAAGAATGCATCGACGACAGCGATGGTCACTTGCCTCCAGTCAGAAATGCAAAAATGTGTCCAATCACTCTCTGTCTCCTTCCAACCAGCCAAATTTATACCCCATTTACTATCTCCTCCTGGATGCCATATAATTTTATATTGGTCTGAACTTATTACACAGTCTAACATATGGAAAGTGGAACACAGAACGTAGAACAGTGCTGAACAAGACCCTTTGGCCTTTCATGACATGCTGATCTGTTATATTAGTCTAAGATCAAACGTACAGACATACTCTTCATGTTACGATCCCCCATGTGCCAATCCAAGAGTCTATTAAATATCCCTAATGCATCATAACTACTAACACCACTGGTAATGCATTCCACCCATCTTCCACTCTGTGTGCAGAACCAAACTCTGAAATCCCCCCTTAAATTTCAACCTATTACATTAAAAGTATGTCCTCTCATGATAGACATTTCTGCTATGGGGAAACAGTCGCTGATATATTCACTCTATATCTGTTCCTCTCATCATCTTGTTCCCCTCTTCCAAATGGCCGCTCACCCTTCTTCGCTCCAATGAGAATAGACTTCGCTCCCTCAACCGGGCTCCATACGAAATGCCGCCAGTCTAGGCAGAATCCTGGTAAATCTCCACTGTACACACTCTAAAGCTTCCACATTCCTCCTTTAATGAGGGGGGCACCCAGAACTGAACAAAATATTCCAAGTGTGGTCTTACCAGGGCTCCATTGAGTTGCAGCATAATTCATGGTGCAATTCCACTGATAATGATAGCCAAAACACGATGCACCTTTTTATCAACCTATCAACTTGGGTGGCAACGATAAACGATCTATGGACATGGACACTAACATTCCTTTTTTTCCTCCACACTGTCAAGAATCCTCTCTTTAACTCTGTATTCTGCATTCAAATTCGACCTTCCAAAATGATTCACTTCACATTTTACCAGGTTGAACTCCACCTGCCAATTCTCAGGCCAGCTCTGCATCCTGCGGATGTCATGTTGTAACCTACAACAGCCCTCCACACTATGCTTTATTCCACCAACCCTGCTGTCATCGCCAAACTTACTAACCCACTCTTACACGTCCACATACAAGTCATTTATAAAAATCACAAAATGCAGGGGTGCCATAACCGAACTCTGTGGAACACCACTGTTCACTACGCTCCAAGTTGAATGCTTTCCATCTGCTACCAACCTCTGTCTTTTATGGGCCAGACAATTCTGCATTCAGTCAGTCATATTTCATGTATCTCATGCCCCTGTACTTTCCAGACGAGTAGCAAACGAGTAGAAACATTGAGTCCATATCGCCTAGCCTGGGGATTGCCTATCCTTATCTTTCTCAAAGTTTTCAGCACACCATCCTTCTTTACGTCAACCTGTTCACATATCAACTGGTTTCACGCTGTCCTCACAAACGACAACGTCCCTCTCAGTACTGAATACTGAGCCAAAGTATTGATTAACGACCGTCCCTACCTCCACTGACTCCAGGCACAACAACCCTCCACTATCCCTGATCGGCCCTTCCCTCACACTAGCCATCGTCTTGTTCTTCACAAAAGTGTAGAATGCGTTACGGGTTTCCTTAGCCTTACACACAAAAACGTTTTCCTACTTCTTTAAGTGCATCCTTCAATTCCTTCCTTGCTACCATCATACAATCCCTACAGTGTGGAATCAGGCCATTTGGCCCAACAACTCCACACCAACGTTCCAAAGTGTATTCCACCTGGACACATTCCCCCACCCGATTACTATACATTTCCCCTGACTAATAACCCCAACTTACACATCTCTGAACTTTATGGTTAATTTAGCATGGCTGATTTAACTAACCTACACCTCCTTGGACAGTGGTCAGACACCGGAGCACCCACAGGAAACCCGTGCAGACCCGGGGAGAATGTGCAATTCCTCACAATCGCCCAACACTGGAAGCGAACCCTGGAATCGAATCGAAAGTTATCATTTTCAGAAGCTTTTAGACAAGTTTCAATTAGGGCTAAAATGTAACTCGGGAGTGAATAGGGCCTATTAAAGTTTACAGAGGTCGTCCACGTGTCGAACCAGA
This sequence comes from Chiloscyllium punctatum, assembly GCF_047496795.1. Lineage (NCBI taxonomy): Eukaryota > Metazoa > Chordata > Chondrichthyes > Orectolobiformes > Hemiscylliidae > Chiloscyllium > Chiloscyllium punctatum. The sequence goes on along the minus strand of NC_092789.1, from coordinate 1,424,217 downwards.
AGAAATGGGTAAGATGGGTGGTGCTATGAGGCAGCAGTGATAACGATTGAGCCATCATGCAGACCCATGTAATCCTCTGGAGCGCTGTCTGATCATTGCTTCCTCAACCTGTAGTAATCTTCTTTCTTCGTCTTGACCAGATGTTCAACATTCCTTGGAACCTTGTCAAATGCTTTGCTGGTGTCCATGTAGACAACCTTGACCGTTCTGCCTTCAACCATCTCTTAACCGCCACATCAAAGAGTCAATCAGATTAGTGAAACGCAAATTTCCGCTCACAAAGCCATGCTGACTATCTCTCATCAGCCCTTGCCTTTCCAAATATACGTAGCTACCTTCTCTCAGAATCTCCTTCAACAACTTACCCATCACTGGTTTGTTGTTTCTTGTCTTTTTACTCCAGTCCTCAGTCTTCTTGCACCTCACCGGGTCTGTTGATGACACAAGCCTCTTTGTTCGGTGCAATGCAGCATCTTCCCTACATTACCACAAAATGCCGGGATTCACCTGATTAGTTCCTGTGGATAGGTCCACTTTTATTAATTTTTAATTCCAGAAACTTCACTTCTTCATTGTGGTTTCATTCCAGACATCACTCTTTATTTTTCCAAGTTCCCGAGTTTCCATGTCATTCTCCACAGTAAATACTGACAGGACTTTTTTTGTTCAATGTCTCACCCACCTCCTGTGCTTCCACACGTGGACGATCTCATTGATCTTTAATAGGCCCTATTCTCTCCCAAATTACTCATTCGTTCGAATTGAAACTTGTCTAAAGGCTTCTGAAAATGCAAACAAACCATATCCTCCGACCACCACACAGCTCCCTCACTCTTTTCTATTCTGTCATTTGTGTTCACACCGACTGATAAAATACAACCGGCTCAAAAGAAAACTCTCTTTTAGAAAATGTACCTCTCATTGTTACCACAGGTTCATTTATTGTTGATTGCCATATCATTTAAAAAATGGTATCTTACAGGTTCAGCAGGAAATAGAGAAGACAAATCAAACGCTGGTGTTTATTACAAAAGGATTGGAGTATATAATAGGAATGTCATGCCAAATCTATGCAAAGGGAGAGTTAAACCATATCTACATTATTATGAACAGTATGAATGCCATAAGGAAATACATACTTGCATTGGAAGCAGGCCAGAGAAAATGGGCTCGGCTGATTCTGGAAATGAAAGGATTTCCCCATGAGAAGAGATGGATTGAACGATTTTGACGTCATTGGAACTTTGAATAATGAGAGTGAATTGACTGAAGCGTTAAATATTCTGAGGAACTTTGGCACCGTTGATGCTGCGAAGTGAGCAAACAGAACAGCACAGCACAGCAACAGGCCCTTCGGCCCAACATGTCTGTGCTGACGATGATGCTATTCTAAATGAATCCCATCTGCTTGCACATAGTCCATATCCCTTTATACTCCGCCTGTTCACATGTCTGTCTAAGTGCCACTTCAAATATTTGCTAATGTTTCTACTTCTATTGCCTCCCTTCCCACTGTCCAAACTTTCTGTAAAAATAGTTGATTAGCACATCTCATTTAAACCTTTCCAATATCCCTTAATTTTATGTATTTTTCCATTTGACATTTTACAATGGAAAAAAAAATTCGAATATCCACATTATACTTGCCTCTTCTAATTTTATATACTTGAACCATTTCGCCCCTCAGCCTCTGACACTCTTACAAAACAATCCAAGTTTGTTCAATCTCGTCCTATAGCTAACAGATTCTTAAAACATCTAATACAGGTAACATGTTGGTAATGTATTTTTCTACCCTTCACAAATGCTCTTCAACATGACATGCAATCTGGTTGGTTGGAGCGACAGTTACAGGCAATGAGGATTTTACAAGAGCTGGGGGTGTGATGGATGGCAGTTCTGAGAAGGGAGAGAATCCTTAGACGAGTTAACTCCAAGTAAGGTAGGAGGGATAGGTAGCTAGTCTTCTGTGGCTAACCCAATTTCAAACAAGTATGCTTTGTTGGAAAATATAGGGGGTGATAGACTTTCAGGGAAATTTAGACCGAAGAACCAAGTTTCTGGTATCAAGGCAGGCGATAATGTAATGAGGGCTACGTCGGATTCAACTGATCGATCGTGTTAGGGGCCACTTTAGTCAAAAGCACAGACAGACATATCTGCGGCCAACAGCGAAAAATCAGAATAATGTGTTGCCTCCCTGCTGTCAGGATCAAGGATGTGACAGACAGCTAGCAAAATGCTCTCATAGAGGAGAGGGAACAGCAGAAGGTCATTTTGCATATTGGTGACAACGACTTAAGAAGAGAAAAGAATGACATTCTGAAAGTAGAATTTAGCGAGTTAGGCAGGAATTTCAAAATGAGGTCCTCGAGGGGCGTATTATCTGGATTCCTCCTGGTGGGACGAGCTGGTGATGTTCGGGATAGTTGGATAGAGAAGATGAAGCGTGCCGAAGAAGCTGGTTTATGGTAGAAGGGTTCATATTTTTGGACCATTGCAATCTCTTCTGAGGTAAATGTCACCTGTACGAGAAGGATGGATTGCGTCTGAATTGCAAGGGAACTAACATACTGGCAGGGACGTTTCCTAAAATGCCTCGGGGAATGACAAACTAGGAAGGGGCGGTTTGGGAACCAGGTAGAGATTGAGGAATGACAACACTCTGAGACTGGGACAGTGGAGAAAAGCAGCAAGTCAAACAGTCATGGCAGGCAAGAACAAAGCGGAGAACAATGTAGTCTTGATCAATTAAACAGCATTTAATTATGCAAGAGAACTAACAGGGAAGTCAGATGAACTCAGGGCATGGCTACGAACAGGGACTGCGACATCACAGCAATTACAGAATCTTGGTTTAGGGATGTAAATGAATGGCAGCTTAATGTTGTAGTATATAAATGCTATCGTAGGATAGAAAGGGGTGCAAGATAGGAGGGGGAGTGGCGTTTTTCATAAGGGATAGCAATGTAGCTCTACTTTGGGAAACTGTTTCCAGAAAGACAACCAGTGAAATCATTTGCACGGAACTGAGAGCTAAGAAAGGAATGATCACCTTGAAGAGATTGTATTATAGGCCCCATAATAATCAGCAGGAAACTGAGAAATAATTTTGTGACGAGATTTCAGTTATCTGCAAGATTAATAGGGTGGTTTTGGTAGGTAATTTGAACTGTGCAAACATAGACTGGACCTGCCATAGTGTAAAAAGTTTAGATGGAGACGAGTTTGTTAAGAGTATACAAGAAAATGTTCTGAGGCAGTATGTGAATACACCTATCAGAGAAAGTGACGAACTTGACCTACTCTTGGGAAATAAGGCAGGGCGGTTGACTGAGTTGTCAGTGGGGAAGCACTTTGGGGTCAGCGACCATAATTTTGTTAGCTTAAAAACAGTAATAGAAAAGGATCAACCAGATCGAACATTTGAAACTCTAATTTGGAGGAAGTCTAATTTTGGCGGCATTAAGCTAGAACTTAGAAAAGCTGGTTGGGTCGCATGTAAGGGGACGGCTGGAAAATGGGAAGTCTTCAGAAATGAGAAAACGAGAGTCCAAAGACACTATGTTCCTGTGAGGTTGAAAGAAAAGGCCGGTAGGTGTCGGGAATGCTGGCCGACTACAGACAATGAGGGTTTAGTGAAGAAAAAGAAGGAAGCAGACATCACGGACAGACATGAGCAATCGAGTGGATCCCTGGAAGAGTACAAATGCAGCAGGAGTATGCTTGTGAGGGAAATCAGAATGGCAAAAAGGGGACATGAGGTAGTTTTGGCAAATAGCGTTTAGGAGAATTCAAAAGCTTTTTATGAATACACTAAGGACGAAAGGGTAACTCGGGAGCGAATTGGGCCCCACAAAAATCAGCAAGGCAGCCTTCGAGTGGAGCAGAAGGATGTGGGAAAGATAGTAAACGAGTACTTTGCCTTCGTGTTTATTGTGGACAAAGACATGGACGACATAGAATGTGGCCGAATAGATGGCGACATCATGAAAATGTCCATAGTACAGAGGACGAACTGCTGGATATTCTGAAATGCATAAAGTTGGACAAATCCACAGGACCTGATCAGGTGGAAACCAGAGCTCTTTGGGAAGCTACGGAAGTGATTATTGTGTCCCTTGCTGAGATATTTGTAATATCGATATTCGCAGGTGAAGTACCAGACGACTGGAGGTTCGGTAACGTGGCGCCAAATTTGAAAGGTTGTAAGGACAAGCCAGAGAACTACTGACCCGATAGCCTGACGTCGCTGGTGGTCGAATTGTTGGAGGGAACCCTGAGGGACAGGAATTACACATATTGGAAAGGCAAGGACTCATTTGGGTTAATCGACATTGCTTTGTACTTGGGAAATCATGTCTCACAACTATGATTGAGTTTCCTGAAGAAGTAATGAAGAGGATCGATGAGGGCAGAGCTGTGGACGTGATCTCTATGGACCTAAATAAGGCATACAAATACAAGGTTTCCCACAGGACACTGGTTCGCCCAGTTAAATCTGATGGAATGCAGGGAGAACTAGCAATTTGGTACAAGACTGGCTGGAAGTTAACGAAACAGGGTGCTGGTGAAGAGTTGTTTTTCGGGCTGGAGGCCTGTGTTCAGTGGTGAGCCACAAGAATCGATGCTGGGTCCACTACGTTTCGTTATTGAGAGAAATGTTTTGGATATTAACATAGGAGATATAGTTACTAAGTTTGCACATGACACCAAAAGTGGGAGTGCAGTGGATAGCGAAGAAGGTTACATCAGATTGCAACGTGATCTTGATCAGATGGGCGAATGGAATTAGGAGTGGCGAATGGAATTAGGAATGTTTAATTTAGAGAAATGTGAGGTGCTACATTTTGAGAAAGCAAATCCTAGCAGGACTTCGGCAGTTAATGGTAAGTTCCTGGGAGTCTTACTGAACAAAGAGACATTGAAGTGTAGTTCAGCGTTATTTGATTGTAGAGCTGAAAGAAGGAGAGTGAGGATGGCGAGTGGTATGCCTTCGTTTATGGATCACGGCACTGAGTATAGGAATTGGGAGGTCATGTCGCAGGTGGACTGGATATCGGGGAGGAAGTTTTGGAATATTGCGTGCAATTCTGGTCTCCTTCTATCTGAAGGATCTTTGAAACTGGTAAGGGTTCAGAAAAGATTTACAAGTCGATTATAATATACATAAATGTTGGAGCGTCAGATCTATTGGAGGAGTCTGAAAAGGCTGGGGCTGGCGTCTCTGGATCATCGAATGCTGAGGGATGTCCTCATAGAGCCATATAAAATCATGAGGGTCGTGGATAGGATAAGCAGACAAACTAGTTTCCCTGTGTTGGGAGGAGTCAGGAACTAGATGGCATCGCTCTAGGTTGAGAAGATAAAGATAAAAAGATGCCTAAGGTGCAACATTTTTCACGCAGGAGGTGGTTCGTCTGTGTAATGAGCTGCCAGAGGAGATGGTGGATGCTCGTATAATTGCAACATTTAAAAGGCATCTGGATGGGTATGTGAATGGGGATCTGGACCAAGTGATGGCAAACGGAATTAGATTAGGTTGAGCTATCTGGTCAGCATGGACTAGATGATCCGAAAGGTTAGTTTCCGTGCTGTACATCTTTATGACTATCAAAAATAAAGAGAAACCATCACTGTAATACGGTCGCATTAGAACGCTTCAAACATGGTTTGACACGCTTTCTTACAGGTCATTCATGGATAAATAACGATCTGATCGAAATGGCATCTCCAAAGTAAGCATGTGTAAAGGTTACAAGCTCTTGTCAAGCTTTACTCAAACATGTATGTACAGATCACAGACATACAGAAGAAAACAATTGGTGGATGCATTCATAAATTAACATGATATAAATAAAAATATCAACAAATCAATCATGTGAAACCTGTAATTTCCATTGATCTCATAAAGTGACAGAACTTCTCATTCCATACGAGACTCATTCCGAGATGTGGGGCAAGGTTGTTTCTGATGTTTTCTGCATACGTGGACAAGATTTCATTCTGATGAATATTGCACTCAATTCTCCCCTTTGTAAGAAATCAGATCGAACTTGTGCATGGGTTGTTTTCACATTGACTGCTGTATTCAGGGCTTCATGTTAGGCAGTCTGGAAAAGGACAAGAATGGTCCAGAAGTGAAAGTTATACATTGGGCAAGGCCAATTTTGATGTTATTAGGTAGAAACTTTCCAAAGTTGTTTGGGGAAGCTCCTGCAGACAAAACATAGTCTCGAAAGTGTGAGTCTTTGATAAGTAGGATAAAGGGAGTTCAGGGACAGCACGTGCCTGCACATGTGCTGGGAAATACAGGCAGGAGTGTGGAACAGTACATGACAGGGGATATTGAGACACTATCAAGAAGAAAAAAGGAAGTAGGAAAATTTCAGGTGTCAGCGACAGGGATCAAGTGAATCCCTTGACGTGCATACGGTGTGTAGGAGTTCACTTACAAAGGAAATCAGGACGGCAAAATGGGGGCATGAGATGACTTTGCAAAAAGGCTGAGGAGAATAGAACGGGGATTTGAAAATTATGTTAAGGGCAAAGAGAAACTAGGTGAAGAATAGGTTCCGTTAAAAATCAAAGATCTATCTACGTGTGAAACCCCAGGAGCAGAATTAGATTCATTAGTTTTATTGTCATATACCCACATGAATACAGTAAAATGTTTGCAAGACTCCACCAGTGACACAATCTTACCTTCTATGGTAGGCCCAGGTACAAAATCGTTTTACAAAGCAAAACAAAACCCAAAACAAGCTAAAATATAAAGCGTTACACTCCTTCCAGTAATTAAGGAAAAACAAAGAAACACAAGTTAACAGTTCAACAACAGACTCCATATGCATCTGTGCATGCTGGGTTCATAATCCTCACACAGTCACAACATGCTCCATTCCCCTGCCTTAGAGGTTGCTCCTGCTGGATGGGTGAGATCCTACACAAATATATTGGTCAATATTTACCGTGTAAGAATACATGGAAGTGAGAAAACGTCGATTCTCCTGCTACTCGGATGCTCCCTGAACTGCTGTGCTTTTCCATCACCACGCTCTGGAGGCTGATGTCCAGCATCTGCAGTCCTCACTATCTCCCAGGGCAGTGCCGTTGAACAGAGAGAGACTTCGGGTTGCAGGTGCATAGTTCTTTAAAAAGTCGCATCACAGCTAGATGCAGCAATGAAGACGGTGTAAGACACGTTTACCTTTATCAGCCCGAGCATTGAGGGTAGAAGTTGAGACATCGTCTTGTGGCTGTAGAAGACAATAATAAGGCCACATTTGCAGCCTGAGTACAACTTTTGTCGCATTCTGGATGAGGGATGGTTTAAGCTAAAAAAGGGTGCAAAAACAATTAAAATGTTGTGACGGAGTCTGAGATATGAGGATAAGTTTTTCTGAATTTTGCATAGTATGTGAAGAGGTGACCTGAAAGAATGTTACAAAATTATGAGGGTCATGGATAGGATGTAGAGCGCAGTCTTTTCTCCACAGTAGAGGAGTCCAAGACGAGAGGGCATAGACTTAAACTCAGGGAAGAAGGATTGAAGTAAACCTGAGGGCTACCTCTTCCACATAGAGGTTGATGCATACACGGAACAAGCTGCCACAGGAAGTGTTATAGGTGAGTACATTTGTAACATTGAACAGATGTGGATTGGAAAGATTTACAGGGTATGGATCAAACTTGTGCACTTGAGATTTGTGTGGTTTAAGAAATCTGTGTTTCGAAGGGTCTGTTTCCATATTATATGATTCAACATCGCTCTGACGCTCACTCCTGTACCATGATCAATTAATTGTGGCCCTCAATGAAATTATAAGTCAAAAACCCTCTTTAAATGCGAACCATGATGTAGCTGTCTGACCTTTCTTCAATAGAATATTCCTGACATTGACTTGACGCTTTAGACCGCAGCAGTAGCTGAAGCAGAGTTGTGTTAAACCACAATGCGTAACGTTTTGCGTGGGACGATCTTAGTCTAATAAAACCATCAAGCCGATTGATGGTTCAGTGGCGAGTGTGTGTAAACATGCCAGGGGCAAAACCATGTTTATCTAAAACTGACGACAACCAGTCAAATGTACCACATTTGATGGTAGCAGAAGTAACATCCGATAGAGAAGGTGAAATGATCCCAAGACCAACAGACCCGATCGAAGCTCAGCAGTCCTGTCACATCCAGTCATAATTTGTGATCGACAATTAAGCAATTAATTGAAGGAGAGGCCGCCACAAATATCCTCATCATGATAATGGAACAGCCATGCACATCGGTATAAAAGTCAGGGATGTAATATCTGTACCATCGTAAGCCAGAGTGTTGAGTGAATAATTCAACTCACAGTTGAATCCCAGATGGCCGTCTTTAACCAATTCGATTCACTGCACGTGAAACCAAGACACACCTCAACACAATAGATACGACAAAGAAAACAAAAAGTTAACTCGAGTGTCAGAGATGCACACACTTTGAGCTGGTTGTAAGGAAGCTTGATTAGTGTGTGAAGGACTCTCCATTTGTGTTGGGAGGGGGTGACCTCTGAACTGTCTGGATCACACAGCCAGAAAAAGAAAGAAAAATAGATAATATAATGGCAATGTTCGCTGACACTATTCCTGCAATAGGACTGAATGTTTGCACAGCACAATAAGCCGTGTTCCTGTGGAAATTCATTCATTGCAGCTCCTACTCTGACATGTCCCTGGCAATGTGAAAACTTACTCAACTATGTCCAACCCACTCAGTGGAGAATAGTTTCAGTCTGACCAACTTCCGAACACTCAGTCCCATCACGATAGCCAAATTAGTTAAAGTTCTTTTTGACAGTGCTGTTCAGGCAGCACAGATATAACCTGCTTAGTTGGATTTCAGATAGGTCCCCATATGAAGATCGTGCTGTTTTGTAAATATTAATAATCGAGAACAGGCGAATGCTTTGGCAGCTGGTGGAAGTTAAAAACAATGTATAAAGTACCGGGATCTAAAATCTGTTGTAAGTAATACTGACCTTGAAACCAATGTTGATTGTAAATATCAATTTGCTTCTTCAAAATACTTTCAACAAGCAAATCTCCCTTACTTTCCGGGTCTGGCCGAAACCTGACTACAAACACACAGACGTGTGATAAACTGTTGTGGTTCTGTTCGCCGAGCTTAGAATTTGTCTTGCAAACGTTTCGTCCCCTGTCTTGGTGACATCCTCAGTGCTTGGGAGCCTCCTGTGAAGCGGTTGTGTGCTGTTTCCTCCGGCATTTATAGTGGCTTGTCTCTGCCGCTTCCGGTTGTCAGTTCCAGCTGTCCGCTGTCGTGGCCGGTATATTGGGTCCAGGTCGATGTGTTTGTTGATAGAGTCTGTGGATGAGTGCCATGTCTCTAGGCCACTACAGACTGGCGGGCGAATATTATCTCTAAATACTTCCATTGATTTAGGCTCCACAATTATCTGTGTTAAGGAGTTCCAGGTACTTATTGCCTTCTGGAACGCAAAACGTCTTTGAATCTCAGTTTTAAATCGATGTCGATAATTCTGTATCAATGTCCCTGAGTTTGTGACTCCGCTAAGGAATGGAAACACCTTCCTAAATTCTATCTTTTTTAAGCCCCCTCTGTATTTTGTATGTTTCAGTAATATCCCTAAACATTCATTTCGATTACAGTGAATACACAAGGAACATAGAACATAGAACATTACAGCGCAGTACAGGCCCTTCGGCCCTCGATGTTGCACCGCCCTGTCATACCACTCTGAAGCCCATCCCACCTACACTATTCCATGTACGTTCATTTGCCAGTTCAATGACAACTTAAATGCACTTAAACTTGGCGAATTTACTACTGTTGAGGGCAAAGCATTCCATGCCCATTTTAAAAGCACAATTTTAAAAGTTATTTATAAGTCAACATTTCCATCCCAGGAATCAGCCAGTTACTTGTTACACAAGCATGATAAACTTATGTTTGAAACACAGTTACACCACAATCCCATTGTACTGCACTTTGCTGCACTTCGTTTTGATTCCTCTCCATTTTTAGAACTCATTTGTTGGTCTTGCACGTCGCTGGTTGACCAGTATTGATATCACAACCCTATTTGATCTTGAGAAGGTGGTGTTGAGTTGCCGACTTTTTTCACTGGAGTCCACCTGCTGTGGGTTGACCCAGAATGCCGTTAGGGAAGGGAATTCAAGGATTTTGACACAATGACTGTGAAGAAACCGGGGTGTGGATGGGTGGGTACATTTCTAAGTCAGGGTAGTGAGTGATGTTGAAGTGTTCTGAGGCAGAAGATGAGGCATTCTTCTTCAGGTGTAAGGATTTAAGGGAGTGGCGGTGGAGGAGGCCCAGGACCTGCATGTCCTCGGCAGAGTGCGAGGCGGAGTTGAAATGTTGAGCCACAGGGCGGTTGGGTTGATTAGTGCAGATGTTCCTTGAAATGCTCTGCGAGGAGGCGTCCAGTCTCCCCAATGTAGAGGAGACCCCATCAGGAGCAACGGATACAATAAATGATATTGGTGGATGTGCTGTGAAACTTTAATGGATGTGGAATGCTGCTTTGGGGCCTCGGATGGAGATGAGGGAGGAGGTGTGGGCGCAGGTTTTGCAATTCCTGCGGTGGCAGGGGACGGTGCCAGGATGGGAGGGTGGGTTGTAGGGGACCGTGGACCTGACCGGGTAATCACGGAGGGAACGGTCTTTGTGGAAAGGGGTGGGGAAAGAAATATATCCCTCGTGGTGCGGTCCATTTGGAGGTGGCAGAGATGCAGTTAATGCAAAGGTTGGTTGAGTGGAAGGTGAGGACCAGGAGGGTTCTGTCCTTGTTACCGTTTGGGGTGGTGCAGTTTGAGGGCGGAGGCGTGGGTTGTGGATGAGATGCGTTGGAGGGCATCTACAACCACGTTGGAAGGGAAATTGCAGTCTCTAAAGAAGGAGACCATCTGCTGTATTCTGTCGGGGAACTGGTCCTACTGGGAGCAGATACGGCGGAGGCGGTGGAATTGGGAGTAGGGTTGGCATTTTAGCATGAGGTAGGGTGGGAAGAGGCGTAATCGAGGTAGCTATAGGAGTCGGTGGGTTCGTTAAAAATGTCAGTATCAAGTCGGTCGTCATTAATGTAGTTGGAAAGGTCCAGTAAAGGGTGGGCGGTGTTAGAGTGGGTCCATGTGAATATAAGGTTGGTGTGGAATGTGTTGATGAAGTTGATGAATTGCTCAACTTCCTCGCGGGAGCACGAGCTGGCGCTGATACAGTCATCAATGTAGCGGAGGAAGAGGTGGGGTGTGGAACCAGTGTAACTACGGAAGATTGACTGTTCTACGCAGCTGACAAAGAGCCAGGCACAACTGGGGCCTATTCAGTTGCCCATGGATACCCCTTTGGTCTGGAGGAAGTGGGAGGATTCAAAGGAGAAATTGGTAATGGTGAGGACCAGTTCGGCCAAACGAATGAGAGTGTCGTGGAAGGGTACCTTTGGGGAACTTCTGGAGAGGAAAAAACGGAGGGCTTGGAGGCCCTGGTCATGGCGGATGGAGGTGTAGAGGGATTGGATATCGATGGTGAAGAGGAGGCGTTCGGGGCCGGGAAAACAGAAGTCTTGGAGGAGGTGGAGGGTGTGGGTGGTGTCTCGAACGTATGTGGGGAGTTCCTGGACTAGCGGGAATAGGAAAGTATACACGTAGGTGGAGATGCGTTCGGTGGGGCAGGAGCATGCTGAGACAATGGGTCAGCGACGTTGGTCAGGCCTGTGGATCTTGGGAAGGAGTTAGAATCGGGCAATGCAGGTACCCTGGACAACGGGTTTGGAAGCTTTTCATGGGTCATCTCCTCAGGTGATCAGGTTCTGTGTGGTCTGGGAGATGATGGTTTGGTGATGGTGGGTGGGATCATGGTCGAGGTTCGAAGAGAAAGATGTGTCTTCGAGTTGGCATCTGGCTTCGGCGTTGTAGAGGTCAGTGCGGCAAACTACCACTGCACCCCCTTTATCAGCTGGCTTGAGAGTGAGGTTGGGATTGGAGCACAGGGATTGGAGGGCTGTGCGTTGTCAGGATGAGAGGTTGGAGAGGGGGAGGGGGTAGACAGGTTCAGGTGGTTAATGTCTCGGTGGCACTTGGAAATGAAGAGAGCGAGGGCGGGTAATAGGCCTGCGCAGGGCATTCAGGTAGGTGGATTGTGTTGATCTAATACCCATTTGAATTTACAAAACTGAAATATATTTACATGGGACGCTTGAAGGAGTTAGCAACAGGAACCAACTACACAGAAAGTGGAAAATCCATTCCCTTTCTCCAGCCTGTTACACAGGAACTGCAGAGGTTATCTAGGCCATTTGGCACAGTCACATCAGAAAAAGGTAGCGCTGCACAGCCCCTGGAGCCTGACACACAGTTTCACGAGAACACCAACAAGCCCCTCGTGTCTATAATACTGGACCCAGAGTAGGACATGCAGTACCAATATTCTGTTACACAGCAACAGGATCAGTCCATTCTGTTTCTGAAAGTCTGAACCACAGGAACTGTAAGTGGCCACAACGTAATTGGAGATTGGTAAACTGGAATAAGAGAAGGGCAATCAGCCTTTCGAACCTGTTGCACAGAAAACGGAGAAAGGCATGAAAGTATTTGCGATGTTTTTGTTGGAAAGGAGGAGGTAATTCGGCCACTTGTCTGGTGATAGGGGAAGACCAATCACACACTAGACCTCAATACAGGGATACAGGAGGAGACCCTTCAGTACCTAGAAAATGTTGTGGAGAAATATGTGAAGACTCTTCAGCTCCATAAACTGAAACTTTAGGAAAACCATCTGATAATTCACTTCAGAAGCTTGTAGCCCAAACGCCTGAATGTCGACTTCACCAGCTTCAAAATCCCTCCATCGCTAGCCTTTTCCGATGTCCCCACTCCCTGACTTGACCTACCCTGTTCATCTTCTCACTCACATATTTGCTGCATCCTTCCAACTGACCAATCGTAAGAACCTACTTCATGCATCCAAATATCACCATTCCTCCTACTCTTCCCCGATCCTCACACGGCTCTCTCTCTGCATCCTTCTGGGTTCCTTTCACCTCCCCAGCCCTGACATAGTGTCTTGGCCAGAAATGTAGACTCTGATGCTGTCATACCTGCTGTGCCTTTCCAGTTTCACATCTATTGAGTGCCTAGTTTCACGTTGTGACCTCCATAGCAACTTTGTAATTTTGATTTTCATAGATTTTTAAAAACATTATTTACTGGCATGTTGTTCCCACAATTTAACTACAAGAAATAGGTAACACATAATTTGCCATGTCTGCTTCTGTCTGCTTCGAACTGATTTCCTTTGTTTCAACCGCACTTGAAAATAACTCTTCTTATGCTGCAGCTCATTCATACTATTTCCAGTATACTCAATAGCTTCCTTGCTTTTATACTCTGTATGTCTATTCATAAACCCAATGATCCATGAGCTTTCTTCATAAACCTTTCCACTTGCCCGGCCACCTATCATTTCCTGTCTTCTGTAGCCCTCTCTCCTTAAGCAAGGGTATTATATTTACCAGTACTCCCTCACTCCGGTGATTACTGTAAGATAGGCAGCAATGCCTACAAAATTTCCTAAGCATTCTCAGAACTCTATCTGGACGGGATCATTTTTCATCTTCAGATCTTCCAACCTCCCCAGAACCTTCTCTGTCGTGGTGGTCACGGGACAGAACCTGCCCCTTGATTCTCTAGAACTTCTGGCAGACTGCTTGTTTCTTTCACAAGAAGACAGAGACAATGTATCTGTTCAACTTCTCTGCCATTTCTTTGTTTCCCATAGCTCCTCCCACCTCATTTATCAACAGTCTAATATTTGCTCTGGCCTTCCACCCCTCCCTGTTACATATGAATTTAATTGAATTGAAATTAATTGAATTGAATTGAATTTAGTGTCACGTGTAGGGAGGCACAGTGAAAAGTTTTGTCTTGCGAGCAATACAGGCAGATCACACAGTCAATATGATAGATAACTAAGTACTAGGTAAACAGCGGCAAAAATAAAAAAAAACACAGGTGCAGGCCAATGCTAAGAGTATGTGAGTCTATTCACTATTCGAACAACAGTCGGGTAGAAACTGTTTCCAAACCGGCTGGTGCGTGTGCTCAAGCTTATGTCGCTTCTCCCCGAGGGGAGAGATTGTAGAAAAAGCATAACAAGGGTGGGATGGATCTTTGCGAAAATTGGCGGCCTTTCCTTGTCAGTAGTCCTGATAGATGGATTCGAGCGAAGGGAGGTCGGACTACAAACCTCTTGCAATCTTCTTTTATATTAACAAAATTACTGTCGTATTTCATCTTCTCCTCTTTGTTGCTTTTATTAGTTATCCTCCACCGCTATTTATAGGCTTCCTAATGCTTTGGATTACCAACAATCATCACCACATAATATGTTTGCTGCTTCCTTTTCATGATGTCCCTGTCTTCCCTTTTCATTGACGGTAGCCTTGACCTTCACTGAATATGTTTCCTCATCCTTGGGATGGGTTTCAGTTGGGCCACTAAATTAACCCCAGGAACCCTTGCTCGTGCCGCTTCTATATCTTCCCTGCTCAGCTCCCTTTCCAATCAACTCTCCCATGTCATTGAAGGTACATTACTCAATTATAATCACATCACATCAACAAGAGTCCAATAGGTATAAACTTAAATAAAGAGGTTTCAGACATGGGACACTGAAAGCAATTGGAGCATTTATTAACTAAATACAAAGAAACAGAGATAACATGAATGAAGAGATGTAAAAAATAGAGAAATTAGATTATTGATAGAAGTAGATGTACTTCAATACTTCTGCCAATTGTTGTGTGCAGTGATCTCCTGTACAGTGTGTCCACAACAGATTTTATATGCTCAAGTGCTGGGTCTAATGCCAGACCTTTTGTCTCCAATGACATTACAGATATCAGCTGTTGACAAAACCAAGCAGGATAATATATTTATGTCCCCGAAGAAATGGATTAATTGAAATAAGACGAGCCGACCAGAAACAGGAATATATAACAGACTGGGAGACTAGAACAGGGAATTCCAGAAAAGTGCGGGTGGGACGTTGAGAGAAGGGAACATAACACCCCAGCAAAGGATTAAATAACGTTTTAATATTTTATAAATGTTGAATGCCATATCCGTCCTAAATGTTGTTCACTGTGTCGCCGTTGTTCATATGTGCACAACAGATTGAGAATGAACTGTATTATCTGTCTGCACACACTGATGACACCGTTTTTCTTAACCTATTTACGTACATTCAATTTCAGATTGCCCTGCTTTTTTTGACATCGTCACGCGCCTTTACTTCTACCAAATGTGTTCTGTTCCTTTCTGTTTTTCAGTTTAATCTGTCCATCAAGAAGTAATTGGTGACTGGGTAATATAACTTTACACCTCTACAGTCTCCACAGCGACTGTTTCCTATTTCTTTCAGTTTCTTAATGAATGACACATACAAACCCTCTCTGACCCTTTAATGCCAATAAGTAAGGCAATTGTAAATGTAGCTCTTACTTTTGGATGAAGGCCAAAATATCTGAAAAAGAAGACACTGTGCGATAAGATGATTCCAGCCATACAAACATATTATTGAAGTGCATGGTGTTAAAGAATTTTTAAAAAGACTTATGAGAGCTGTGAGAGTAAATCCCTTTATGTGTTCCGAACAGTTGCACACAGAGACAGTTTTTTAGATTGGTAGTTGTTGTTGGTGGATGAAACTTCAGTGTAGTAACAAACTGTCGATTAGTACTTGTGACCGCGGATACACAGAGCACTCATGTGGATAACACAGCAGAATAATGGAGACAGTGAAGAGCGATCATTACATTTCACCTTTACTTCTAACATTGTTGGAGGAATTGGAGCTCAGCAAAAAGGCCAATAGCAGGCGATGCCAATATCTCAGGTAGAGCAATATTGTTGTTACATTAAATTGTTTGTTATGAAAGAGGTTATCTGGAGCTTTTTGTTCAGTGACTGTGATCGACTTCAGTCTCCATGAATCCAAACTGCAGAATTTCCCTCTATTCTTCATAAGAGGCTTCTTTCAATGTGTTATCCCATAGTATCCGTGGCAGCGTCATCCTCAACATGACTGTACTCAACAGCTCCACAGTGAGGGAGAGATCAAAATCTGAGAACATTGGACTGGAATGATCTAACAATTGATCAGATCCTGAGAACACTAACTTGGAATGTTACAAAAATGGACAACAATTTACCTGATGGTTTTTACGATCTCTGATAATTGGGCATGCTTAACTTTGTGGATACAATGTATATTGATAACTGTTCAGGCAGGTTACTCTCTCATCCTTGCTACTTGGATTTCCTGATAAGTCCAAGTGTAAAATAAAACACCAGGTTATAATCCAACAGGTTTATTTCGAAATAGTCGCTTTCAGAGCGCTCCAAAAGCTAATGCTTCCAACTAAGGCTTTTGGACAATTACTTGGTGTTGTGTGATTTTTGACTTTGACCACCTCAGTTCAGCATCGTCATCTCCACATGATATATCTGTCTACTTATTACTCTTGCCAACCATTGTGAACGCTATCGTTATTTCTGTTATCTATATTTGGCAAATATGTAAACTATGATTCTCACTTTCAGTAACAAACCTCATTCCTGTTTCATACCATTCACTGACAAACATCTGAGGAATCACAAAAGTGTTCATAACTATGATTACACCATTTTTTCCTCGTCTGACTTGTATCTGAATCATTCCTTCATCACCCAACCTGACCACTACCACCTCCAAAATATTTCCAGTCTTCATTTACTCCTCAGTGTTGTTTTGAATAAATCACCATCTACACTTTTCTAGTTGCAGCTGCTTCTGACCAGCCTTCCAGTTATAAAATTTTTGATCCCAAATTTTTCCTTATCTCTTCCTGGAGCTACGTCATTCACATTGACGATCAAGTGACAGATTCATTAAACTATGCGGATTCTGGAACTTTCCCAGCAGGACTGTTATCTCCTGAGTTCAGTCCTCTGATGCACTCACTCAGTGAGGGAGGCCATTTCTGCTGCAGAGATGAAGATACAGAAAATCTTCCAGAAATACTATTGACAAAGTAACTGCCGAAAATGAGAAACTGTGACACGTTAGAATTAATTTAGTGTAATTACTCTAAAAGGCGATTCAATTGAAGTTTCGTAAATTGCTGCATCAGATAAGCTCCATAACACAGAGTTTTCCTGCAGGTGGGAATACAGGTAGTGAAAGAAATATACAGTCATTCCAAACAGAAACAGCAATTCTCTCCAGCAATTCCACGCTGCCCATAATCCCAAACTAACCTAGTCCAAACTGCCTGGACTTGAACCATATCGCTCTAAACTTTTCAGATTCACGTACATATCCAAATGCATTTTAAACGTTGAAACTACAAGAATGAATTCCTTATTATTATTCAAATGCCTTCAGTTCTGAAAATTCTATTTCTTGCAGAATGAAAAAGTAGCCATGCAATTCTGCTGTCTGGAACGTAGCTACAGGAACTGGAACTGAAAACAAACAAAACACAAATACTGGACAACATCATGTCATTTATCAGGAAAATATTATAATTTTGAGAAGGAACATGATACCGAGACACTTGCGGAATCATGATATGACTCGAAAAAATGTGGAATTCTTTGGTGAGTCTTCCACAAATTAGCACCAGTGGGAGTTTTGTGCTTGAATTTGTAACGTTTTTGACATGGTTACTGACAGGTGAGCGAAAGTCCATGGCTTAGGAGAGAATATACTACTTGGATTAAGAATTAGTTAATGGAGACAGTACAGAGAGCAGCACACTTTTCTGGACTAAAGGCTGTTACTCATGAGTGATCACACGTATCAATGTTTGGAAATACAGCAAATTGAAAGTCAGACAAATGTCTGGAGTATAAGAAAGAAATAGCATGCATCTTATTTTGTATCTATTAAATTGTGCGTGGTTAGGAAGTGTGGTTGTCCAAAAGGACCTTCATGTCTAAGCCATGAATCATCAAAATAGTCCATACTCAGCCGTACGTGAAGGGTCATTGAACGTTGTGTTGTTTTTCATTCTAAGATGATTCAAGAACATAAGTAAAGGCAACTTCCTGCAGCAGTAGAACCTTGCTCAGAGAGTTTTAAAATACTGTGTGCAGAATTGATCTCCTTTTCATGGAGTGACCTCCTTGCACAGGCAAAAGCAATAGTTCCAGAAGGAGAGAGTGCAGAAGCTGAGTGATTAGTTTATTGCGCTCTGAGAGAAGACAAAATGGTGACATTGAAATTTGGGTGTTGGTGAGGATCATTTATTTCCCAAGGAAACATTGATGGGGTGATAAATTCCAAACTTTACCCAGGTATGATTGGTTTGCTTTGTTGTCACGTGTAACTCAGTCCACGGAACAGCTTTGTGAGTAGTGCCGGCATAACTTAATAACATATACAGATAGGGAATGGATGCAGGAGTAGATGATTCGGGCCATCGAGACCACATCACTGTTCAATTAGATCTTGAATGATTATGCAATCTCAGTATCCAATTCTGGCTTTCTCTCCATACTCATTGATCCTTTAAGCCACAATGGCCACCTCTCGCTCCCTATTGGATATTTCTACTGATTGACCCCAACAGCTTCCTGTAGGAAAGACTTCTTCAGGTTCACAACTCTTCAAGTGAAAAACGTCTTCCGCATCCCTGTCCTGAATGGGCTATCCCTTATGGTTAGAGTGTGGACCCTCGTTCTGGAGTTCCCCAATATTAGGAACATTCTTCCTGCATGTAATCTGTCCAATTCCACTTGGAGGTTATATGCTTCAATGAGATTCCTCCTCATACTTCTAATTCCGACAAGTCCTATCCCAGTTCATCTAGTCTTTCCTTGTGTATCAGGTATGTAAAAACAATGACTGCAGATGCTGGAAACCAGATTCTGGACCGGTGGTGCTGGATGAGCACAGCAGTTCACGCAGCATCCGAGGAGCAGCGAAATCGACGTTTCGGGTAAAATGCCTTCATCAGGAATAAAGGCAGTAAGCTGAAAGGGTGGAGAGATAAGAGAGATGAGGGTGGGGATGGGGAGAAAGAAGCATAGAGTACAATAGGTGAGTGGGGGGAGGGGATGAAGGTGATTGGTCGGGGGGTGAGGGTGGAGTGGAAAGGTGGAAAAGAAGATAGGCAGGTAGGACAAGTCATGGAGACAGTGCTGAGCTGGAAGTTTGGAAGTGGGAGTGGGGTCAGGTGGGGGAAGGGAAATGAGGAAACTGTTGAAGTCCACCTTGGTGTCCTGGGGTTGAAGTGTTCTGAGGCGGAAGATGAGGCGTTCTTCCTCCAGGCGTCTGGTGGTGAGGGAATGGCGGTGAAGGAGGCCCAGGTCCTCCATGTCGGCGGCGGAATGGGAGGGAGAGTTGAAAGGTTGGGCCACAGGGCGGTGTGGTTGATTGGTTCGGCTGTCCCAGAGATGTTCCCTAAAGCGCTCTACATTGGCGTCCAGTCTCCCCAATGCAGAGGAGACCGCATTGAGAGCAACGGATATTGGTGGATGTGCAGGTAAAACTTTGATGGATGTAGAAGGCTCCTTTAGGGACTTGGGATAGAGGTGATGTAGGAGGTGTGGGCGCAGGTTTTACAGTTCCTGCGTTGGCAGGGGAACGTGCCAGGATGTGAGGGTGGGTTTTAGGGGGGCGTGGATTGGACCAGGTAGTCATGGAGGGAACGATCTTTATGTAAACGGGTGGAGAGGGAAATATATCCCTGGTGGTGGGGTCTTTTTTGGAGGTGGCAGAAATGTCGATGGATGATTTGGTTGAAGCAAAGGTTGGTTGGGTGTAAGGTGAGCACCAGGGGCGTTCTGTCCTTGTTACGGTTGGAGGAGTGGGGTCTGAGGGCGGATGTGCAGGATGTGGACGAGATGCGTTGGAGGGCATCTTTAACCACATGGGAAGCGAAATTGCTGTCTCTAAAGAAGGAGGCCATCTGGTTTGTTCTGTGGTGGAACTGGTCCTCCTGGGAGAAGATACGGTGGAGGCGGAGGAATTGGGAATACGGGATGGCATTTTCGCTAGGAGGTAGGGTGGGAAGTGGTATAATCCAGGTTGCTGTGGGAGTCGGTGTGTTTGTACTGACATTGCTACCAGTTTGATTCGAGCAATAAATACGTAGATTGAAGTCTTCCATAATGACGGCTGTAACTTCTAATTTTGATCATGTCCCCGACTTCAGAACTACTATTTGGTGATCTGTGCACCAAATGCCTTTTTTTCCCATTTGGTGCAGCTCCACTCATGCAGAAACCAACTGGTCCCAGATAATGTCCTCCCTTTCTGTTGTGTTAATCTCCTCCTGAACAGCAACGCCACCCAACTCCATTTCCAATCTTCGAAATTTCCTGAAAGTTGAATAAATTTTCACTTTGAGTTCCCATCCTTGGTCCCCTTGAAGACAGGTCTGCTTGATTCCAATACATCATATCCATGAATGACTGTCTGCACAGATATTTCAGCCATCTTATTATCAATACTCCTCGCTTTGAGATACAAACTTTAGTCTTTTTCTTGTGAGAGATTTACCGCTCCTTTAGAATCATGGTATAATGAGGATCTTTTTGATTTTTGTTACACTTTGATATGGATTGCTTAATTATCTGAGAAGTCATGAATGGTGCTGAACAGTGTGCAATCATCACTGAGCATTCCCGAAATCTGACCTTATGATGGAGTGAAGATCATTGATGACGCAGCTAAAGATGACTGGCCCTGGGCACTTTCCTGGGAAAGTCCTGCAGCCATAGCCTGTATCTGAGAAGATGTACCTCAGCCATATTCCTATGTGAAACCTGCACATCCAGAGTGGAAAAGTGTGTCGCTGGAATAGCATAGCCGGCCAGGCAACACCAAGGAATAGGTAACGATCATAGGGTGGAAAGAAACTTGGACAGAGCAAGGCATACAGGACGTACACTAGACAAGCTCAGCATGAGGGAAGTGGGTACTGAAGATGATGAAGATCAGAGTCAAGATTAGAGTGGCGCTGGAGAAGCACAGCAGGTCAGGCTGCATCTGAGGAACAGGAAAAGTCGACGTTTCTGGCAAAAAGCTCTTCATCATGACGAACTAGATTACGATTAGTCGAATTTCGAGAGTCCATTTATCAATCTCATGGGGCATTCATAATAGTTGATGTGCCTCTGCAGAACCCCAAGGCGATTGATCTGAATGTACACTCCTCACATTAATGTGCAGTCGGTGTGTGATCTTGGACTGAATGTCTTGTTTTACACAAACCCCAAATCAGCCACCATATCTTGCTTCTGAAACAGTAAGACATGTCCGCCAGCCTCTGTCTTCCGTAGGGAACACAGGTATGTCTTCTCGGAGATGGAAGATGCCTCCTTGATATTTATGGACTCGACCACACCCCCTCAAAAATATCTTAAGAAGGTCGTCTAGATTCTAACGCTTTATTCTTTTAAAGGCAGATGTAAAGTCTCTGATCCAGATGCAATGTGACTAGTCAAACTACTCAGTAATAAGTTATGCACAATCTATTTAAGCCTTATAGTCAAAATATGACAAACAACGTGAAATTCAGAATATCTTTATTGGAATACATCACACAATAATAGATGCAGTAACTATTGCTAACTAGCTGTTCAAATATTAGAACATCCCATAAATAGTCTCTTGTTAAAAAGGAAAGTTCAGACACAGATTCTCATAAACACTTCTCCCATTCAGGAGGAAAAAACAAAGAAAGAACACCAAGAGAAAATTCGCAGTCAGTACCAGTAAGGAGACATTCACTGAAGCCTCTAACTCTGATGAGACCCCAATAGCTTCCGATGTTACTGAGAAACGAAAACCAAGAAATCCTAACCTGTGTTAGCTGGCCACATCAATTCAAGCTGCATTACAATAAACGCAAGGCCTCCAAAGTTGTTCACTCATGTGTTCTAACTGGACAGCTTGGTACCTTTCGTTCAATCTCTCTCAGAAAAAATCAGCAGAAAATCACTTCTTAATGCTGCAGTTTTGTCACACAAGTCAGCACATGGAGCTGTTAAACAGAAACCGGGGTAACCCAATCAGCCCCTTGGCCCTTCCGAATCGAACGAGGAAGTAGCGCTTCAATACATTGATTCAAATTCACAGGAGCTGTACGAGGCCATTTAGCCCCTCGAGTCAGTTACACAGGAAAAGGATGTAGTTTCAAATTTAATTGTGATACTTTCCATCTTAATGAAGAATTCTACTGCGAAAGGTCGCGCACCACAGTGTTTTTAATTAATACTTTTTATTACACTATATTTATCCTTAGTAAAGACAGATCCAAACTATTTTTAAACTGTTCTGCCATGACTTTGCTGTCCATTATGAGTTCACCTGATTCTAAGTGCATTGGACCATCATTTGTCTTCATCAGTCTTTCTCTTCACATGTCAACAGAGACTTTTGCTATCAGTTATTAAGTTCCCTGCAGGCTTAGTTCCTTCGGCATATTGTGTGAGGAAACCATTCCAAACACAGTCAAGGAGATCCCCCTCCCTCACATTGCTACCAGTTTTGTGAGGCCAATTAATATGTAGTTTCGAATCTTCAAACAAAATCTGCTGGAACTTCATGGCCTTCATCTCGAATTTCGATATAACCCGTTTTATCATACATACTGTTTGGCGGTCTGTACAACAAATGACTTTTTCCTTTTGGTGTTCGGCAGCTCCACTCATGCAGTTTTCACTCCGATGAATTGGACTGAAGGTGCTGAATCATTTCTTCCTTGTCCGATTGGACAGGGTCTGATTGAGTAACTTCTGGTTCCTGTTTAGCAGCTCGATGTGCTGTCTAGTGGGACAATGCCGTCGTTTTAAGAAGTGATTTTGACCGGATTCTGTTCTCAGGGAGAGATGGGACGAGATGTACTAAGCTGTCTCGTAAAGAACACTTGAGTAAGCAGCTTGGGAGACCTTGTTTTGAACGGTGTAGCCACGTCTCACACGTTAGGATTTCTGGGTGTTCGTTTCTCAATAAAATCAGAAACTTTTGGAGTCTCAACAGAGATAACAGTTTTCAGTGAATGTCTACTGGCTGCTACCGTCCCTGAATTTTCTCCTTGTGTACTTTTTTTTAACCTACTTATTTGGAGAAATGTTTGTGAGAATCTGTATCTGAGCTTTCCATTGTGCCATTTTTATATGTGATGTTCCTATACAGTTGCAGCATCTATTATTAGTCTGAATTACTCTTTATTTCGTTGAATGTTAACTGCACTGCTTAAATAATTTATGTGTATCTCATTACCGAGTAGTTTGATAAGTCACATTGCATCTGGATCAGAGATTTTACGTCTACATAATAAGAGACTGTCAGAACCTAGGCTACCTTCTTAATATAGTTTTGAGGAGGTCTTGTCTGGTCTGGTCCATAACACCCGTCTCCTTCTCTTGTTGTGTAATAGGCTGGAGGCACTAAATGGGCTATCCCTGCTCATTTCCAATTATTTCATTCGGCGGAATGGCTTCCTCATTTTCCTGTGAAAGCAGTGTGAGAAGCTGAATGAACTCTTCATTTCTAACTGTAGAATTGTGCAGTGACTAGCAGTACTGTTACATGAATGTTGCCTGCATTTTAATACCACAAGCTTCAATATTGCCCAGGTCTTATTGCACATGGACACACACTGTTTCAGGAGCAGATGGGAACACAATATTCTGAACACTGTGTGAGAATCTGTGTCCATCCCAACTTCTGATCTTATGATGAGGGAAAGACATTGATGAAGCAGCAGAAGATATTTGTGCTGAAAATTATACCCTGAGCATCTTCGACAGAGATTTCCCAGGACTGAAAGGATAGACATCCACGAACCACAAACATCTTCCTTTTTGCTTTGATTCGATTCAACTAGTATGGAGTTTACACTGATTCCCAATAATCCAATTGTGTTTCGCTCAATGATTTCATTGTCAGTCAACCTTGATATCAGGACCAGTCACGCTTACCTGAACCCTTGTATTTATCTCTTTTATTCATATTCATGGATCGTGGTATAGGAACAGTGAAGATTTCCTTCAAGTAGAGTATAGTGAATTTCAGGAATTATTCCTTCCAGAGTGTCAGAGGAGCTAGGTCACTGAGAATAATGAGAGAGAAGTGAGACGGATTCTGACATTACATAGAGTTGAGAGCTCTGGGGATTTATCATCAAAGAGTAGTTGAGACCGAAAGCAGATCTGCCATTATCTATTAAAGGGCAAGGCACGTGTGTGTGTGTGTGTGTGTGTGTGTGTGTGTGTGTGTGTGTGTGTGTGTGTGTGTGTGTGTGTGTGTGTGTGTGTGTGTGTGTGTGTGTGGTGGGGGCGTGGTGGTGTTGGAGAGGTGAACAACATGCTCCTGTTTCTGATGTTGTCACATTTTGTTATTGCAAACTTAGTGGGTGTTATTTTCCTGGAAGTTCTGTTATTGAATGTTGCAGTCAGGGAGACCAGAGGAATTTGTGATTTCTAGGTGTAATAAGGGGGCTATATTCACAGTGAATATGGGTCTACAAAATTACCACCAAATGAAGCATGAGCAGGTTTTTGAAGCTCTGTAAAGACAGATGAGGTGCGTCTTTTGTACCAAACTTGGGTTTTCCAATTTAATTTTCCAAACGAACCCAAACTGTGCCTGACAGTTCTTCAGGACTGAATGGTCTTCTCTGTTTCTGTGCACCAGCTTACCGAAGGAAGTGGCCAGCTACTGCTCCTGTCGATCAGATCTGAAGGGCTGAATGGATCAGAGAAACATCAGACTGAGGAGCAGGAGTGGGCAGTGAGATATGTTGAGCGGTGTTCACCAGCCAATAAGATCAAGATTGACCAGTTTGGGGTCTCAGCCCACTTTCCTATCTGTCTCCCATTATTTGTAACTCACTTTTCTGTCAAATATTGAACATACTCAGCTTGGAATAAATATAAACAGAAAAGCACCATAAACTTCTGCAGAAGAGCATTCCCACTTTAAAGTCACTTTTATAATTTCTCCTCATCCCTCGTATAGAGTTGGAGAGTCATGCATTTCACAAACGGACAATTTAGTACAGCTTGACCACGTGGACCTCTTATACCAAGATATACCAATCATATTTTACAGGATTTTGCCCATATCCATCGAAATTCCTCCCATTCATGTACCTATGCCGATGCCTATTAAATGTTGAAATTGGACCAATTCCTCTGTCAGTGCGCTCCATACACGCCTCACTATTTACATGAAAATGTTGCCACTAAGGTCCGTGTAAAATATTTCCTCTTTCACGTAAACCCATGCCTCTATTTGTGGACCCCCCTATCCTGGCAATGAACATGTTAGCTATTAATGTCATCCATGCATTTCATGATTTGTACACCTCGATAAAGTCATCCATCAATTTCCGATGCTCCAAGTTATTAAAGAAGCGCCAGTCCGTCCACACTCTCCCTTTGACTTAAACGCTACATTCCCAGCAATATCTTGGAAATCTTTTCTAAATTTTCTCAAGTCTAAAAATATCCTTTCTGTAGCAGGGCGAATCAGATTAACCAAATTATTCCAAATGTGGCCTCACCAACATCTTGTACATCCGCAACATGGCATTGCAACTCCAATACTCAATGCACTGCAGAATGAAGGTAAGCGCATCAAATGTGTCCTTCACTGTCCTATCTACCGCCAATTTCAAGGAACTGCGTCTGCACCCCGAGGTCTACTTGTTCGACAACAGTCTCTGGGTTCCAGGATAAAGTTTATAATTCCTGCCAAGCTCCACCCTACCAGAACGCACGCCTCACTTTTATCTAAATTAAAATCCATCTTCAACTCCTTGACCTATTGGTATATCTGATCAAGGGCCCGTTCAATTCTGAGGCACACCACTTTTCCAAAAAATTGTGTCATCTGTTAAAGGTACTAACCAGGCTCATATTCACTTTTACATTATTTATACAATTAATGAAAAGCAGGAGACTCAGCACAGATCATTGTGGCACACTGTTATTTGCAGGTTTCCATTCTGAAAAGCAATCTGCTTCCACCACACTCTGTTGCCTACTGACAATCCAATTTTGCATTCAATTGGTAAGCTAGTCCTAAATCCAGTTATGATCTACCATACCAACCTGTCCACCAAGCGGTATCTTGTGGAACGTCCTGCTGAAGTCCATAAGGTTTACATAATTCCGTCACCTTTCGTCTTTTGCACATCTTCAAAAAAACGGAAAACACAATAGTGAGACACGATTTCCTGTGAAAACATGTGTTGACTGTCCATAAGAAGTGTGGCCTTTGAAAATTCCTCAGAACCTCCTGTAGCCACTTCCCCAGTAGCTCACTGATCAGTAATTTTGTGGCTTTTTCAGATCAATGTTTCTTTTTCTAGTCCCACTTTTCCCTTTGGCCATATATGGTTGGTGAAATGCCCAGTGGTATCGTTCTCAGAATGGATCATGGTCAGTGTTAGGAACACATTCAAGCTGGTTTCTTTACTCTCCAAAAATAAGAATACATGAACAAACAGAGTAAGAAAAGCAATAACACAGTTAATACATTGCAAATGTGTACATCAATATTGAAACACATGCACGCATGTACGTACACCATTCCCGCTCTTCCCAACCAATCCTCGCCATCTCCTTGATGGTGTATACCAGACCTTCTAAAAGAATCCCATTTCCAACTGGAACAGTTGGAAATGAATGAGAAAATGGGGAGATTCCAATGAAAACACCTCAGGAATTTCCATGAATGGTAAAGATGCATGAGGAATTTGCAGATCACACACATTACTGAAAGGGGGAACACATCGAGAGCGGGAACACCAGGCTGTTCCTTTTCAGGAAGATTACATTCTCTCTCTGTTTGAGTTTAACCATGCAATAATGTTCTCCAATTCCAAACTGGACTACGTGAGGTATCCTGTCATTTACCCTGCTCCCTGTAGGTACGTCTTTGTTGCTGTAATACACGGAGCCAGTACCTTAGCAACAAATGACATTTCTTGTTAAGTGCCTTCATATTAAAAAAAGGTTAATGTTTTCCCAAGTCATGTATTAAAATGAAAGTGTCTTACTCTTAAATTGCATCTCCACATTTGTTCACCCATGTAAGAGAAATGTCAATCAAGTGTTCACCAGCTGTACTCTCCTCAAGATTGTACATCGTCAATATATAGCCTCCCCTTTTCAAGTCAAAACTGCTAATCCTTCATAACATAACGCTATCATCCCAGGAACTAGCAAATAGAAACATCTTTGAAAGTGTCGAAAGTAATTGTGTTTTGTCTTCCAGTTCAGCGATTTATGACGACACATAATACATCAGATTTGGTCTCAGGAATGTACTGTACAAATGCGTAATGAAATGTCTAAGGTTATGCCTGAAACCCCTTGCATGAACTATCATCGTTCCACTTACCTTGCAAAAACACTTGCGACAAACGCAAACTAACTCAAAGTGATTCCTGTACTAGGACACACAAAATCATTTGCATTTTCCCTCCATTTCAATAAATTCCTTTTGTTTCATTTATTTCCCAAGAAAACGTCCAATGATCAACACAGTATTTTTTTCTTCTGAAGTTTTACCCACTACCCTACCCGTCTTCATCCCATTGCAGAAGCTTTGTCTCCAATCACATCTTATTGAATGACTATCGTGATGCGTCAGTAAATGTAGCTCCAAAGCACAAATCTAGATTGTAAATGGTGATGAACTAACACCAAAGCTTGAGGAATTCCATTAGTTACAGCTTTCTTTCCTTAAAATAAGTATCGATCTCTACTCTGTATTTTCTGATAGCTAACCCGGGCTCCCTGTTCCTGAATAGCATTCTTGGAACATTGTATGGATTCATCCTGTGCTGTGTTATGTACTCATAAGACTGAAAACGTGGAAATGTGCCTGTGTAACAACTTAGAGGGGCAGAATGGTCTCCCACTGTTCCATTGAATTAATTATGACTGGCTGAAAGGTATGTTCCTCTACCCTGTAACAGCATTAAGTGTTTGAGTGAGAGACTAACACCTGGGATGTACAACCCAAGTAAAGTACAAGTAAAGTACAACCCAACCAGTCGGACAAAAGGGTGTCCTTATCTCAATCTTATTAAGCGAATCACTTAAGTCTAAGGTGCATTCACGACATAGCAAGTCTCTTTTTTCAGGTATTTAGGCACAACAAATAAGAAGACCCTTCGATCATTCAGCCCTCAGACCTATCCCACATGAAGTATTTATCAAACACAGCCTCCACCGTTTTCTGAAAACGACTTTTCCAATACATTTTCAAAAATCATAAGATTTTGGAGCAGAATTAGGCCAGTTGGCCCATCGACCCTGCTGATCAGACATGGATGACATATTTTAACACATTTTTCTTGCATTCTCGCTCTTACCTTAGAACCCTTACCAAGTAGAAATTGTTGATCTCTGTCTTCAACACAGAACCGTGCTTCAGTGTCTCCGAGTCGTGTGTGTGTGTGTGTGTGTGTGTGTGTGTGCGTCTGTGTGTGTGTGTGCGTCTGTGTGTGTGTGTGTCTGTCTGTGTGTGTCTGTCTGTGTGTGTCACTGTGTGTGTGTGTTTCTGGTTAACAGCAGGAGACAGAGGGTTGTCTTTTGTACTGGAGTACTGCAACCAGTGGTATTCCAGAGGCATTGGTGGTGGATCCACTTTTGGTTGTCTTTTATAACAATGAATTAGATAAGAATTACAGAAGGCATCGTTAGCAAAATTTTCCATGACACCAACGTTGGTTATATAGTGGAGAGTAAAGAAGCTTATATAAGATTGCAAAGAGATTTGATCAATGGATCTCAGAGTGGTACAGCACGGGAAAGACCATTTGATTCAATCGTCCTTGACAAACGGATATTCTAATTTAATCTAGTTTCATTTACCAGTGTTTGGTAATATTGGTCCCAATCCTTCTAATTCATATACACTAACAGATGCCTTTTAAATGTTGTAATTGTACCAGCCTCCTACACTTCTTGTGCCAGATTATTCTAAACACATCACACAGTGTAAAAATGTCGCTACTTAGGTATTTTTAAAATCCTTCCTAAACGCTTCTGTACCTCATTCAAGTCTCTACAACGCATCGGCACTTATATTTGCGCGACATGCCACATACACAATTGTCAAATTGAATGACTGCACCAAAAAGTTCCATTTAAACAGCCTGGTATTTTTGTCCTTAAATTTTTCCCCAAATGTCAATGGGTTGTGATCAGTGTACAGGATTATATCTCATGCATTGCCGGCAATACAAACATTGAAATGTTGTTCGGCCAACACCAAGCTTAAAGTCTCTTTCTCCACCGTTTAATACGCTTTGTTGATGAACGTTCAACTTCCTTCAAAAAATAACCGATGGGCCTTTCTGTCCCTTCGTCATCCTCCTGCAGAATCACCCCGCCGACACCCTCATCTATGACATCGTTAGCCAGCTTGAAAGGCTTCATGTAATCGGCTGTGTCTAATACAGGTGCAGTGGTTATACCTGTCTTTATGTTGTCAATTGCCCTTTGACAGTCCGCTATGCACTGAGACTTCTTGCCCTTTTTTAACAATTCAGTCAGTGGAGCAGCCACAAATGAAAAAATTCGTTAAAATCCATTCAATCCCATGCACGATAGAACTGCGTTTTCTTTTGTGGTCAGTTGGGGAAATTACAAAATTTCTTTCGTTTTTGCATCTCGTGGGGCCATTTGTCCATGCTCATTAACATGGCCGAGGAAGGTGACTTAGGAAATGGCAATTTCACTTTTAGCCACATTTAGCACAAAATCTGTCTTTCGAAGTTGATCAAACGTGTCCGGTCAATGCTGTAAATATTCCTTCCATGAATGAGCAACATTCACCAGAATCTCAATATACAGTTGGGAAATCCGGCAATGACCGTAATAGCCAGTCTCTGAAATGTGGCTGGATCGTTTTTCATACCAAATGGCATGACTTTGAACTGATACAGTCTATTTGGCGATGGAAAACCAAAATTTGCTGTCTCTTACTTGTCAGTCGCCTCTGAGCAAGTCCAATATAGAAAAATGATTTGAGTGTCCCACGGTTTAGAATCAGACCTCCAACATTGGAATTGGATGTGCATGAGTCGTTTTAATGGCTTTGACTTTGCGATAGTCCACACACAATTGTTGGGTTATTTCTGGCTTTGTTACCATGAGTATGAGTGTGGTCCAGCCACTGTACCCTACTTCGATTATGCCATTTGGATTATGCGCTCTGTGTCGTTCTGAACCTGTGCCAACTTGAGAGAGTTATGCCTATAAGGATGTTGATTAATCGGAACAGCATCTCCTTTTCCTTCATCATGCACATTTAGGTTAGAACTTCCCAATTGTATCTCCCCATGTGGTTGTTGTAATTCTTTCAAGTCAATTCGATTTTCCTGTGGAAGGTAATTTAGTCTTTATCCCAATTTTTGACAACGTCCTGGTTGTCCAATGTGATTTGAAGACGGTCCAATTCAGAATCCTCTGAACTTGATTCTTCCTTCTGTGTTGTCGTCTTTAATACCTTCTCCTCTTACTTTCATTCCCTGTCACAATACTTCTTGGGCATATTCACACGACACAGCCTGCGAGATTTCTTCGTGTCTGGAGTCCTTATCAAGTAGTTCACATCACTCAATTTCTTCTCAATTTGATATGGTTCACTAAACCTTGTTTTTAAAACCACACTTGTTCCTGGAAGAAACACCAATACCTTATCCCAGATTCCAAAATTTCGAATTTGTGATTTCTTATCCGTGTCCTGTCTCATTGTATGCTGTGATACTTTTAAATGCTGTCTAGCCAACTCTCCAACTCTATTTGAGTGATATCTAAGAATTGATAGATAGTCCACATGGGTGGTCTCTGCATCCTGACATTAATTTCTTATTAGTCAATTTTAACGGTACTCTTAATTCATGCTCAAACATTAATTCAAACGGACTGAATTTGGTCGATTCTTTCGGTGCAGTTCTGATTACAAATGATACAAACGGAATTCTCTCATCAGAACCATCAGATAATCCTGACCATAAGCTCCTAAAATGGTATTTACTGTTTGATTGCATCTTCCTTGCGCTTCCCGCGATTCCAGATGATACACAGTAGATTTGAGTTGCTTTATTTCCCAAGTCATCCACAACCTCGTTGAATAGTTTAGAAGTTTGATCTTGATCTGACTGGATCTCGATTCGTTGTCCGTACCGAGTTAAAAAAAAAAGTCATTCTTTTACAATCCATTCTATGGCACCTCCATTCTGTAATGTGTTCAGGAATAACACACAGGAAGGCAAACACTTTCTTTCTCTGTATATGCATTTTGATATAACTGGTTTAACTGCTCTATGAATATTTTGCAATAGTATTTACTATGTAAAAGGATATGGAAGATATAGACTGTAGGTACATGGATGGTGATATGTTGCAAAATTTCCAGATTACAGAGGAGTAAGTGCAGGATGTCTTGAAACGGTTAAAGGTGGATAAATCCCCAGGACCTGATCGGGTGTACCCGAGAATTCTGTGGGAAGCTAGAGAAGTGATTGCTATAACTCTTGCTCAGATATTTGTATCATCGATAGTCACAGGTGAGGTGCTGGAAGACTGGAGGTTGGCTAACGTGGTACCACTGTTTAAGAAGGGTGGTAAGGACAAGCCACAGAACTATAGACCAATGAGCCTGAACTCGGTGATGGGCAAGTTGTTGGGAATCCTGAGGGACAGGATGTACATGTATTTGGAAAGGCAAGGACTGATTCGTGATAGTCAACATGGCTTTATGCGTGGGAAATCATTTCTCACAAACTTGATTGAGTTTTTTGAAGAAGTAACAAAGAAAATTGATGAGGGCAGAGCAGTAGATGTGATCTATATGGACTTCAGTACGGTGTTCATCAAGGTTCCCCATGGGAGACTTATTAGCAAGGTTAGACCTCATGCAATACAGGGAGAACTAGCCATTTGGATATAGAACTGGCTCAAAGATAGAAGACAGAGGGTGGTGGTGGAGGGGTGTTTTTCAGACTGGAGGCCTATGACCAGTGGAGTGCCACAAGGATCGGTGCTGAGGCCTCTTCTTTTTGTCATTTACATAAATGATTTGGATGCGAGCATAAGAGGTACAGTTAGTAAGTTTGCAAATGACACCAAAATTTGAGTTGTAGTGGACAGCGAAGAGGGTTAACTCAGATTACAACAGAATCAGGACCAGATGGGCCAATGGGCTGAGGAGTGGCAGATGGAGTTTAATTCAGATAAATGAGAGGTGCTGCATTTTGGGAAAGCAAACCTTAGCAGGACTTATGCACTTAATGGTAAGGTTCTAGGGAGTGTTGCTGAACAAAGAGACCTTGGAGTGCAGGTTCACCTTGAAAGTGGTGTCGCAGGTAGATACGATAGTGAAGAAAACGTTTGGTCTGCTTTCCTTTATTGGTCAGAGTATTGAGTACAAGAGTTGGGAGGTCATGTTGCGGCTGTACAGGACATTGGTTAGGCCACTGTTGGAATATTGCGTGCAATTCTGGTCTCCTTCCTATGGGAAAGATGTTGTGAAACTTGAAAGGGTTCAGAAAAGATTTATAAGGATGTTGCCAGGGTTGGAGGATCTGAGTACAGGGAGAGGCTGAACAGGCTGGGGCTGTTTTCCCTGGAGCTTCGGAGGCTGAGGGGTGACCTTATAGAGGTTTACAAAATTATGTGGGGCAATGATAGGATAAATGGGCAAAGTCTTTTCCCTGGTGTTGGGGAGTCCAGAACTAGAGGGCATAGGTTTAGGGTGCGAGGCGAAAGCTATAAAAGAGACCGAAGGTGCAACTTCTTCACGCAGAGGGTGGTACGTGTATGGAATGAGCTGCAAGAGGATGTGGTGGAGGCTGGTACAATTGCAACGTTTAAGAGGCATTTGGATGAGAATATGAATAGGAAGGGTTTGGAGCGATATGTGCCAGGTGCTGGCGAGTAGGACTAGATTGAGTTGGGATATCTGGTTCGGCATGAACGTGTTGGACTGAAGGGTCTGCTTCAATGCTGTACATCTCTATGACTCTATAACTCTATCTTCCTGCTGGAATTATATCAGCTTAATAGGGCTAAAGATAATGGAATGCTTACCTATTTACTCCTTTGTTCCACTTATCTGATCGAAGAAGGTCTGGGATACCACTTTGTCAGCTTCCTTATTTGTGCCTTTTGATCTCCCCTGCTTCCGCTTGTGTCGCTGTGATCTTGTGATCACACAATCTTAGAAAACTCCTGGATGAAGATCCTTCAATTCTTTAGTTGCCTTCGTTGACACTGGCTTTTCAGCAGAGTAGGCAACACACCGACCTTTGAATTAGCTATGGCATTAGCAGGCATTTGTGTTCCTGGAGTTGAGTGTTTGCCCTGTACACGTAACATAAATTCTCAACTCTTCTATGAGCACTTTTTGACTTACCTGTTACCAGTATCATTTTTGCCACTAGTTACTGAGTAGTGCGTACGTCATCGTTCTTCAGCATTACAGACTGAGAGGATCTTGTATACCTTAATCTTGTGACCTCTTTGCCTACTGCTCCTGGCCTATGTGAATAAACCTCACCCTTGCATGCATATTTCTAAGCAGATCTAGTACTTCCTCCATTATCAACTTCTGATTGTATTGAACACTCCGAGGCAGATGTCTAACTTATCCTCTGCTTTTTGATCCTAGTACAACATAATTTCCAGGCTTGTCCGGCTTTCATATATCTGACTTTCGTCTAGACCACCAACGTTTTAATTTTGGGTTGACCATTTTATTATAATGGAAACACCGGAGATGTTTAAATTCTTTGCCCCCACCATAGGGTTCTTTTAACACTGTGGTACGTTATCCTGATGATCTTCACTAATATCTGCCTTTTCCTTTCCATGTAATGATTTTTCTTTGCCCAATTTCCTTCCGTCATGGACTGAAATTCATTCTGGAAGCCAAACCAAGCTTTATGGAACCGCTTTGGGAAATTCCCTACCTACATCTCTGTGCAATAGGAATTGTTTTGGTTTGGAGGTAAATCATCGAAATAAGATTCAAAACCTCCCGCCCTTCCTCCCCCTCTGTTCCTCTTTTGTTTAAAGTGATGCAATTGCACCCACTGGCCTATTTCACGACTTTGCAATTCCTTTGTACATGCAAGATCACTTGTAGGAGTAAGTTCAAAAGCATTGCGCGTTCCAGAAATTGCCATCAAATTCATCTTAACTCCGAACAAAATGACTCAGATTGAGGGTCCTGAGTATAATTGCAATGGACACCACCCTCCTCCAGCTTATCTCTCCACGCT
Organism: Chiloscyllium punctatum; assembly: GCF_047496795.1. Classification (NCBI taxonomy): domain Eukaryota; kingdom Metazoa; phylum Chordata; class Chondrichthyes; order Orectolobiformes; family Hemiscylliidae; genus Chiloscyllium; species Chiloscyllium punctatum. The sequence continues at coordinate 1,389,877 of NC_092789.1, read as the reverse complement.
TCAGGCTCACTGCCTTTATTCCTGATGAAGGGATTTTGCCCGAAAAGTCGATTTCGCTGCTCTTTGGATGCTGCTTGAAATGCTGTGCTCTTCCAGCACCACTAATCAAGTTTTTGGTTTCCAGCATCTGCAGTTATTGTTTTTACCTCGTTGATTTTAACCCTACTACGAATCATCTTGCAGGGGTGCCTGCCTTGAAGACGTTTTCCTCCTCTCTCTACAAGAATCTCAGGGAGTCCCTCTCCCACCACAACTCCCAGGTCATTTCCTACTCTATGCTACTCTCTCTCCACCCCCACCCTCCTCTAGCTTATCTCTCCACGCTTCAGGCTCACTGCCTTTAATCCTGATGAAGGGCTTTTGCCCGAAACGTCGATTTCGCTGCTCGTTGGATACTGCCTGAACTGCTGTGCTCTTCCAGCACCACTAATCTAATACTTGTCAATGTGAGCACTGTTTATCAGGAGTAGAACATAGAACATAGAACTTGGAACATTACAGCGCAGTACAGGCCCTTTGGCCCTTGATGTTGCGCTGACACATCATACCAATCTGAAGCCATCGAAACTACACTGTTCCTTGTACGTCCATTTGCCTGACCAATGACGACTTAAATGAACTTAAAATTGGCGAATCAACTACCGTTGCAGGCACAGCATTCCATACCCTTACGACTCTATGAGTACCACCCAAAGACAAATCACTTCCACATTGCAGAGGGAGCATGGACATTTTCTCAGTGTGATTGGAATCAGGTGTGTGTGTGTGTGTATGTGTGTGTGTATGTGTGTGTGTATTTGTGTATGTGTATATGTGTGTGTGTGTGTGTGTGTGTTGATGGTGCTGTCAGTATGGTTGGTGCTGTGGGTGCTGCCCTCACCCTCTTCCTTTCTGTGAATGAGTCCAATTGCTTTTTTTCTCCTGCTGCCGCTGCCTGTGCAAGATCACATAAAAGATAGCAGATACTGCCGGAACATGCAGCACACAAAAACACACCGAGATATCCGCAGATCACAATACAGACACCCGAATAGACACATTAATCCGATGGAACTAACACCAACATGTGGAATCTGTCAGTATTTCTCTTTTCCCGCAGGGCATTTGTCAGTATTTAACTAACACTTCCTCCTGAGTTATAGTACTCTTGTTGCTCAGTTGGTACCGTGTCAATATTTGACTGGCTCAGTGGGCCGTGTGTCAATCTTTCAGTCACTCCGTGGGAAGAGTTTCAAACTTCACTTCCTCACACACGTGAGAGTATCAGTATTTCAGCTGTTCTGTCTGGAGTGTGATTTGTAGATTTAAAATGAACCGGAAGAACTCGGCAGCTTGTGGGTGATAATGTGAAATTCCAATTGTACAGCGACAATTTCGTGCAGTGTTTAGGCATGTGACAGATAGGGATCAATGCAGAGGACTATTAGGTGATGCACTTTGTCAGGAAGAGCATTGAAAGACAATATAAACAGGCTGCACAGTTATGAAGTGGGTGAAGGAGAAAAAGGTGAAATGTGTAAGTGAGCGCAGATTGCTGAAGATCTAAGGATAAGTGGAGAGCAGTAACTATCACCATTAGTTTCAGTATCCGCTGTTTTTAGAAGGAAGTGTCAGAGGGAACCACCGTGCTTCCCTTCGGAGAGCTGGAAGAGATGGTGTGTTGTGAGCCCAGCCTCATGCCCATAAGACCATGGGGATTCCATTTGCACCAGCTCGACAAATAAGGGGTCATAGCATCATGGACACGGCTTCTAAGTTGTACCAGGTGGAAACAGAACTGACAGTGGCTTTAAGTAAGACTTACCCTTCACTGAACATTGTTCCTTACTTGATTTGAAGAACGCAGACGCTTCAGAATCTCCCAGTTGTCCCAGCACGTGACAGTCCTACTAACATGATGGTAGTATGGGGTGAGAGAACGGTTATCGGGCATTCTACCACACGGCTTGGCCCTTTCTGTCTTATTACAGGTTGTCTCTTTTGGAATAGGAGGAAGGAAGAGAGGGAGGGTCGAGGTGTGTCCTTGCTGTTAGTGCTTCTGTACATAGGGAGAAAATGGTGAGGTGTAGAGATTGAGTCAGTCCACAGTGTTGTATCCATGCAGTGAATTATTGTGGGGGTGCAGTGGTGATGAGACAGAAGGGGAAGGTGCTGCATGAATTGGCGACAGTAGTGGAGGATGAGCCGCGTTCTGATGTCGATGCAATAATAAATATACACTGAATTTGAGGAAGCAAAAATAAAACGGCGACACTTATCCTGGCAGAGCAGGGAAGGTTATTGATGCTTACCCTGTATTTTTGCACATTTGGTTCTGAGCTCAGATACCGTACTGATTTGGGTGGTGAGTTCAGACCATGCTTCACGGGTATGATCATGTGGCCTCTCTAGGAAGAAAATTGTCGCCCTCTGTACTAGCCCATCTGTGATCCGTCGACAAATCGTGGTTAATTTGCCAATTAACTGCCATGTTCGGGGTAAACTGTGAAGTGCAGCTCCGAGCTGAGAAAGCTCAACCGTGTATCTATTGCCCTTTTAAGAATGGCGCCAATTACAGTGATCGTGGAATTTACCGGGGCATCTGGGCGATGGTGATGGGTGCGAGATTCGAGATGGATTTGAATGAGAGGGAGACATCATGGTGTTGGGTACGTAATTAATGGGGTACCTTCGATAAGCTGGCACCAGGAAGATAGTTCGGCCTCTTGCAACTGATATATCTGTCACACTCAATGAAAATGACACTGAGACAAATTATTGTTGGATTCTGCCCAGTGAGTCAAATACTCTGCCAGCCCCACTCCTAGTTATAAAGCTGCAAACAAATGCTCATCCAACAGGCCCACCATCTTAACTCATATCAATATCGCGCACACCCAGCAGTCCTAGAAACACTGACTCATGTTGCAGGATGAAATTGAAACGTCTTTGTGTCAGTATTGAAACGTGTGAACATATTCTTCCATGAAACTATCTCTAAGTTTCCTCCCTCTCTGGCTATTGGTTTGCATGTGAAGGATTCCCCCGCCATCTTTCTCTGGCAGTGATTTTTACAGCCATAGCACCCCCTTTCATGCAACAGTGGAGGTATGGAGCTGGAAATAGATGAGAGTTGCACTTCCTGTTAGTTCCAGCATTGCCTGCAAGTTTCCCCACGCTGGGCAGCGATCTGACACAGTGTTATCAAGCCATGCACTGTGTTGGTGTATACCGAGCCAAACGCTGGTCAGACATCTTTTCATTATAAAATTGTAGATCAGTGCTTTCTGGATAGATTGTCAGTTGTCTTGAGTGGTGCACTAGCCTGGTCTGCTCGTTGCTCCGTGCTGCTTGGTATTTCATGGTGTCTAGGCTGGTTCTGTGAGGTGGATTAAGCATGTGATATAACTAATAATTTCAGCTGAACTGGTAATGCTTTTATTTAGTTTTGTTACTCCCGTGATTACAACCTACAAATTCTGCCTCCTCTGGACAGTCCCAATCTTCAGTCTGACATCTTCAGTCTGACATAGTTTGACATATTGTTGTCAATAAAGTCATTTACCATTTGAAACGTGAATAACTGCCTTGTATACTTGCCTGGCCTTTGATGTTGCTCATCCTGGAGCATCGGAATCCACCCTGTAAACCTGCATAATGTTATTCCGCTTCATCACCGTTCCAGCCCCAGCCCCAGCCCCAGCCCCAGCGTATTTAAACTCTCCATGCAACTGCATCCCATCCCTAACCAACACCAGCACCATACTTGTAAAGCTGTTGTGCATCATTCCAAGTTTAACAAAATCTGTCCTGTAGCAGGGAGACCAGATAAGACCATATAATGTCTGTAATAAAGGCTGTATTACAGTAGTGGCTGAACAAATATCCTGTACAGCAGCAATATGCCATCCAAACGCTTTGCCAATAAAGACAAGTGCTAAAAAATGCCTTCTTCTCAACCCTGATTAGCTTTAACGGCACTTTCAAGGAGCTTTGAACCTGCACCATAAGGCAACATGTTGGCTCAATGGTTAGCATTGCTGCCTCACAGCACCAGGGATCTTCTTCATTACTCCCTTGCAAGACACTCTGTGCGATGTTTTCACATTCTCCCCGTGTATGCATCGGTTTCTGCTGGATGCTCTGGTTTCCTGCCGCAGTCCAAATATGTCCAGTTAGGTGGATTGGTCATGCAACAGTAACTATTATGCCCAGGGATGTGTCGTTTAGGTGAATTAGCCATAGGAATGGAGTCACAAGGAGAGCGTCGGGGTATGTCTAGTGGCATGCTCTCCGGAGGTTCGGTGTAGACTCGAGGCGCCAAATAGTCTGTTTCCACACTGTAGGCACTCTATAATTTCTATGAACATCTCTTTATTTGGCAACACTCGGCAGAATCCTACCGATATGCCTTGTCCTGATTTTCTTTCCCAAAATGCAACATGGCTCATCTATCTAAAATAAATTCCATTTGCCAATCCTCAGCCTTTCTAATCAAAGTCCCATATTATTCTGAGATAACCATTTTCACTGTCAACTAGAAGATCAATATTACAATTGTCTGCAAACTTTCTAGCTGTACCTTGTATTTTCAAATCCAAATTATTTGCATGAATGGAACAAATTAGTGGATATAGCTCTGATTCTTGTGGAACACCACTAGTCACAGGCCTCAAATCCGATATTTAAACCTCAAGGGTCACTCTGTCTCCCCTACCTTCGAGCTAGTTTGTTTCCAAATACTCAGTTCTCCCTGGATTGCAGACGATCTAAGCTTGCTAACCAGTCTACTATGTTGAACCTTGTCGAATGCCTTACTGAATTCCACAAAGATAACATCCACTGCTCTGCCTTCATCAATCTCCTTCTTGAATTCCAGATCTCAGTCAAATTAATGAGACAAGCACAAACTCTCTTCAACCGCTGCCTTTCCGAACACATATAAATCCTTTCCTGCAGAACACCCTCCAACAACTGAGTCATCATTGATGTCGGGTTCACTGGTCCGTAGTTGTCTCGTTTTACCATATATTTATTTTTAAAAAGTGTCAGTACATTAGCTATTCTCCAGTCTTTTTGGCATTTCACCCGTGGCAATTGATGACACAAACGTATCAGCAAAGCGATTAGCGATCACTTCCCTAGCTTCCCACAAAATTCTGGGATATAACTCATCAGATCCGAGTGATTTATTCACATTTATGCATATCAAGATGTCCAGCACTTCTTGTAATTTTGAAACTTTTCACGATATCACTATATACTTTTCCAAAGTCTCTCACTCGTGTAGCCTACTCCACAGTGAATGCTGAGAACAAATGCTCGCTTACTATCTTACCCACCTCCTACGGTTCCACAAATCGACAAGGGTCTTATTCTCTCCCTCGTTAGTCTTCTCGCTTTTAATGAATCCGTGGCATTTCTTCACTCTCTAGTTAACCCTATTTCCAAAGCCATGTTATGTCTCCTGTTTTTCCGCCCTGATTTCCTTCTTGACTCTATTCCTCTTACTCTTGTACTCATCTAGGGATTCCCTCGATCCCAGCTCTGTTTACCTAAATAGATTCCTCCTTAATTTTCTTGACCAGAGCATCAATCTCACTAGTCATCCCGCACTTCCTGCACCTACCATCCTTGTCCGTCTCACTATTTGGAACAGATTGCCTCAGGACTGTCTGAATCCAATGTTTGAAGGTCTTCCATTTTCCAAACACCCCTTTAACTGTGAATTGCATTTCTCAATGAGCCTTTAAAAGAACTTGCCTAACACTTTCAAAATTGCCCTTTATCTAAATTAAAACATTAACATTTCATCAAGTCTATACTTTTCCATAATTATTTTGAATCTAATGGTTACTGTGAAACAGACTTGAAAGTTTATGTGAAATCCCCCTGTCCCTCTGTAATAGGCTCGCGAGACTGAATGGCCTCCTCTTATCTCTCTGTAACATGAGAGGATGAATCGCCTCGTCTTGTCCATCTCTTAAATGTCCATGATATTACATAATATACCATCGCGTGGATTATGGGCAGCCATTAAACTGCATCTGATGGAGATCCCTCCATCCTCAATTGCAAAAACAGAAGCAGAGTACTCCAGTTGTGTCAATAACAACTCGTACAGCAGCAGGAACACTTCTCTGTGTGTAGAATGATTCTCTTTGCAAAATGTGCAAACATCCCAGCTTTTAGCACTTCATGCAGTAATGCTCCAATGTGCACCGAATGGCCTACTCCTATCCCTCTGTAACAGACAAAAAGGGACAGAATTGATATCTCCTCTTTCTGTGCAGCAATCCCAATGTTATGTGTCAAGGTTATGAAAGAATTTCATAACAGGACTTTTAAAATGAAAAGTATCCTCACCCAAAGTCACTTGGCAATAAGTATAGTGCCTCTGGATAAGGTATATAGAAAATTCCCCACCGGATATTTTATGCAGTTAGTCTGTTATTATATCACTGTGTCACTTTTTAAATGGGGTTTAACATATGCAATCCTGAAGTGCTGTGGCAATACGCTCAAATACAAGGAAAATAAGAAGATTGACAGATTTATTGGTCCATACCCCAGGAAATCTCTTACCATCCATCCACACAACGAAAATGTTTCCTTTTATTGTAATATGAAAAGTGATGTAAGGAAGGAGTTAACTTAACCTGTTTTGTTCGGTGACTGTGATTCAGACGGTCTCCATAGATTCTCATTATCCCAGTGGAGTGACTCTATCTTTTATTGATGAACGGGTCCCATTGAATGTGGAATTCAGTAGCATGAGCAGGAGGATCACTGACAGCACTCACAGGGATCAGCAGCTTCAGAGAGAAGGGGAGGAGAGGTCAGAGTCTGAGAAATTTCGACTGGAATGGTCCAGCAATGTATCAGAATCTGAGAACATTAAACTGGAATGTTTCAACAATGGACAAGAGTTTATCCATTTATTTTTGGATTCTGACTAAAAGATATTGGATGGGATTATCATCGCGAATCTATTATGCTCTTCGCCTTATTCAATATTTTTACTATCCTATCCTGGCTATGGTTGGTGTCCCTGGTAAGTCTCAATGTGCAAATATTATTTCTATAAATCTTTTATGACTGTATTACCGTTATTTCATATAGTCGACGCTTATTGCCAGTATTACTGTTGTTGTTGAGACACTGAATCCAGGTAGTCACTCTACAGATCACTACTAAATGCATTAGAGAACCTGATCAATTAGGGTCTCCATCCTTGCTTCTGGTTGTATTGCTCATGGATCACTTTGTTGAGCTATTCAGCTTCAGCTCCGGACTACGATTCAGTGTCTCACTGCCTTTGTTGTTTTTACATTCGGAGCATGGAGGTCACTGTCCTCTGTTCTATTTACAAATACCATTTCCTTCCTCTAATTGCATCCAATTCCTGATCTAAATCTGAGACTGAAGCAGACGAGTCACAACTGTGTTGATCCCATTGACCATGACCGGATCCCTGACACCATGCCCTGACCATTTAATTACTCAGCCCTCCAGAATATATGTCATTGATTCATCCCATCTGCTCCTTCAACCTTGAGCAATATAAGAACAACGATCTTCATGTTGCCAATAATCTGCTGCTGTCACTGCCGGTTACTAAGGTGCAGAAGCAAATCTAATTCGAGTTGACACCAAAATCACATCCACTTGTGTTTCGTGTATACACTGCTCTATATTGCTATTGAGCTTGGCAGTGCCTTTAGTTTAATATTCTCAAGCACTTTATCACTTCTATCCGTGTAACGTCCCTTGGTCTCTCTCTGTCGATTACCCAAAGTTCTAATGGATGTGTATTCTCTCAAGTAATGATTTTCACATTCAAACAGCCCGAGTGTACGGGCGTGCACACACAATCTCTCTCTCTCTCTCAGGCACACACACACTCACACACACACATTCAGACACACACACACTCTCATACACACACTCACACACACACTCTCACACACACACTCTCTCACACACACTCACACCCCCGCCACACACACACACTCTCTCTCACACACTTTCCCTGCATTTGCATTTCTTCACTACAGATTATTGACCACTATTTAAGACAAAAGACAGAAAGTTCCTACCCATTTTCTTTTCAAGGAACTGGTAGAGATTCGTTCAGAACAGCAACGTTTTCAGCCTCAATATTACGACATGTAAAGAAGTCATGTGTGGCTGCTCTCGAGTGACAACGTTCGGAAACTCATCGGTTATGATGGATGTGTCTATTTGCGAAAGGGGGGATTCTTTTGTTTTATGAGGCATTTTGTTAATAATTCAGACTTTCCCATTTGTTATTTCGGCTGCAATTAATTTAACAAATCTCTGAATAAATTAACACATTTAAAAATGTCACTGGTTCCTCAATAAAACTGTTAAATTTTCCTCCAGGCTGATGTATAATTTGTTTCTTTTCCTTCCTCACAGTTAACATAGTGACGGTCTACGTCCTGCTTTATAAAGATTGTGGTTTGTCTCCATGTGTCAGACGTTACCTCGGGGCCATGGCAGTAGCTGATCTACTGGTCATTATCTTCGACCTGATATTGAGACACATTCCCATTGTTTATCGGGAACAGCTTTATTTCCTGAAGGACTCCATCCCCGTGTGTAATATCCACGCCGTCCTGCTCTATGCAGCTACTGACTGCTCTGTCTGGTTCACCGTCAGTTTCACCTTTGATCGGTGTGTGGCCATTTGTTGCCAGAACCTGAAAAGTAAATATTGCAGTGAGAAAACGGCGGCTGTGGTTCTGGGAGCAGTGACTGTGCTGAGCTGTTTAAAGAACATTTTCTGGTATTTTATGCTCTCAGCTTGGTACACACTGAGGAACCTCCCCTGGTTTTGTGATATAACAGATGATGTTGTATACTCCAGTGTGTGGAGCACAATAGAGTTCCTCCACAATATTTTAACTCCAGCTCTCCCTTTCCTCTTGATTCTGTTGCTCAATGTTTTCACCGTCAGACATATTTTAGTGACCAGCAGAGCCCGCAGGAGGCTCCGAGCTCACACGAAAGGGGACGCTCAATGTGACACAGAAATGAGAAACCGAAAAAAATCCATCATTTTACTGTTTGTGATCTCGGCCAATTTCATCCTGTTATGGTCAATGTTAATGGTCTTTTCTATATGGTACCGGATGCGGTTTATTGCGGATTCCCATGTATATATCCATCCCGTTGTTCGGGAATTCGGCTTCATGCTGCAGCTCCTCAGTTGCTGCACAAATACCGCGATTTATGCCGTGACCCAGAATAAGTTCAGGCAACAAATGAAGTATGTGCTGAAATATCCCTTTACCCAAAGTCAAAAATCAATTAAATTCCCTCATTAATCTATCCATCCGGGGTTTTCTCATTTCAGTTCAGTGCTTCAGCGATGGAACAACCTGTCGCTATGACAACTGACTGAGGATAGTGCTTGTATGTCCAGTCTTATCACACAAGGACACGTTTTAATGTTTCTCTCAATTCAAAGGTCAGTAGAAAAGGCACCATCCCAGTGTCTGCATCTGTCATTTCAGTTTGTAAAGAATAAAAATGTTCATTAAAATGTGCCAAATAGCCGAGTGAAATTTTTTGTTGTTTCTCTTTGTGTTGATGAAACGGAACTGGAGAGTGACAGATGCAGACCCAGGTCCTGGTCTTCAGGAAAGGGGAAAGCACCGCGGTGGAGAATAGCAGTTGGGTTTCCGTTACTCTGCCCTAGCTTTAACCTCGAAGTTTCCAACTCTGCCCTGTCCTGAGGCTGAAGTCATCTCCGCCCCTTTGTCCTGCTTCCTCCACATCTCCCTCCCATTCTCACACTGCCCCTCTCACTCTATCTTTTATTCTCTCTTGCCCTTTCAATTTCCACATTCCATTTCAGGACCATTCCAGTCCTTATTATCCTTCACTCCCTCTCTGGCTTGAATCTCTAAATCCCAATTTCCCTCTTTCCAAACATCTCTTCTTTGAATCACGTCTCATCTTAAAATTCTGATGTAAAAGAGGGGTGTGTGGAGCTTCAGGCCGGTGTTAGGCGAACAGAGGAGAATGGTGCAGCTTCACGCCTTTGCTCGTGAAAGAGAGGGGGAGTGTGGAGCTTCAGGCTGTTGGTCAGGTAACAGAGGAGGGTGCTGAGCTTTAGGATGTTGCGCGGGGAACATATTGGTTTGTTGAGACTTAGGTCGTTCTTTGGGGAACAGAGGGAGAGTTTGGAGCTGAAGACGGTTACTAGGGAGCATCGTCCGGGGCTTGGGCCGAAAGCCGTTGCTTGGCAACACAATATGTGCATTGGTCCAAATTCTGTTGGCAGATGACACAGTTAGTGTGAGAAAACCGCGCGTTACTCGAGGGTAAGTGTGATGTAGGAACACAAGATGTGGCTGGTGCTAACGGGTATGGATGGGACAACGGTTGATTACACATCGAACAGTTTGTGTGTGACACAGTGTCATTTAATAAGAAAACAGAGTGGGTATGGGGACAACGGCAATTTATCGGGGATTAACTGGGCAGGAGTTCGATGGCCAGTGCTCATGGCAGGGAGTGTGTGAGGTATAAGCAGTACGGGGGGAGAATGAAGGGGAAGTGAGTGTGGTGGTGGGGTGTGTGTGTGGGAATGTGATGGTTGGGAAGGATGCAAAGGAGTGAACAGGACAATGGGGCAGTCGGTGCGGAATGAGTGAGACGGTGGGGGAGACAGTAGGGAGTTATTTGTCACAGTGTGTGAGGGCGTGGGTGAGTGAGCGTGACGGTATATGAGCATCATGGTTGGTAGACTGTGGCTGTGTGAGGGTGAAGTGGAAGCAGTTTGCAAAGAGTATGCATGATGGTGGGAGAGTGAAGGGAACAGTGGGGGTGTGTGTAGGGAGTGACCATCATCGTGAGCGAGTGTGCAGAGGAGGGAGATTGACAGTGAGGGAGAGATGAGATGCATGAGTTTGATAACGGGTAAGTGCATGGAACAGACTGTGTGACGGTGAGGGACTGTGCAGGGAGTAAGTGTGATGACTGGGAAGTGCGTGAGAGAGTGAGTATGCTTTTGGGGGAGTGCGTGATGGAGTAAGTCCAGCTGTTGGGGAGTGTGCGGGGGAGTGAGCAATGCAATGGGGGAGTGTGCGGGAAGTGAAGCTGATGGCGTGGGTGTGTGGTGGGAGGCATTTTTACAGTGGGAGAATGTTTCTGGTGTGTGTTTGGCGATGTTCGACTGTATTAGGCAGTGGGTTTGATAGTGCGGGAGCGAGGGAGGGAGTCAGAGTGACTTTGGGGAAGTGTGTGGAGGCGTGAGTTTGCCACTTGCAGAGTGTGTGGGAGAACGAGTGTGACGGCGCGTAGAGTATACTGAGTGAGTGTGACGGTGTGGGAGTTTGTGGGAATGTGGGCATGACGATCGAGGAGTGTGTGGGGAACTGAACACGATGGATGAAGAGAGTGTAGCTGTGTAAGCGTGCTGGTGCAGCAGTGCACAGAGCGTGGCAGATGGTGTTTGAGTGAAAGTAACAATGGGGTGAGTGTGTGGGGAGTGTGCAGACGAGGGAGTTTGACAAAGCAGAGAGGTCGAGGCATGAGTATGACTATGTGTCATTGCATGGAGGAGACTGTGTGACGGTTTGGAACTGCGCAAGGGAGTGCGTTTTATGCCGGGGAAGTACGTGGGGGAGTGAATGCGTTGATGAGGGACTGTGCATGCCAGTGAATGTGACAGAGGGCAGTGGGCATTGGAATTAGGGTGCAGCTGTGGGGTATGCAGCCGTAAGAACCACAGCGGGGTGTTTGCGTGATAGTGGGCGAGTTGCGGGGAGTGGGTGTGATGATGTAGCATTTGTGTGGGCCGGTGAGTTTGAAGACAGGTGGTGTGAGTGTGATGGTGTAGAAATGTGTGGCGTCCTGAGGTTGACGTTGGGGGAGGCTGTTGGGGAGTGAGTGAGACAATGTGGGAGTGTGAGAGGAATGAGTGTGAATTTGGCGCAGTGTGCTGGGAGTGAGCATGATACGGTGGAAGTTTAGGGAGGAGTCAGCGTGATGTTGGGGAAATATATGGCGGCGTGAAGTTGACACTGGGGGATTGTGTGTGACAGTGAGCGTGCAGGTGGTGGTTTCTGCAGGGGATTGTCTGAGCCAGTAGTTATGAATAGGGAAATGAGAATGACTAAGTGGGAGTGCTTTGTGGACTGCGTGTGACAGGGGAGAATGTGCAGGGGAGGGACCCTGACAGTAGTGGATTGTGCGGGCTGGTGAGCATGATGGTGTTGGAGTGTTAAAGGGACCGAGCAGGACGGTGTCCAGAGGTGTGAGCGTGGTGATGGGCAAGTTAGGGTGAAACTGTAGGAGTGTGCGGGGCAGTGAGTGTCATCATCAGGGAGCATGCCATGGAGTGAATGGGGCAATGGGGCAGGGTTGCAGGAGTGAGTGTGATGGTAGAGAGTGTGTGGGGAGGGAATGTTACGGTGTGTGCACTGCGTGGGAGAGTGAACATCGTGGTCAAGTTGTCTGATGGGAACTGAGCATTGTTGTGGGGGTGATTGCAGCGGTGTCAGGTTGATGGTAGGCAGTGCAGGGGGAGTGGAGATGATGGTGGGAGAGTGAAATTAAGAGTGGCAGTATGTGGGCAGTGAGCATCATGGTGAGGGATGTTTCAGGGAGTGTGTTTGGTGGCAGGGATGTGCACGGGAGAATGAGTGTGACTGTGGCTGGATGCGTGATGGAGTGTAAACGTTGGGGAGTGTGCAGGGGAGTGAGCAATTCAATGGGGGAATGTGCAGGGAAAGGAGCCCGATGTTGTGGGATTGTGTGGGAGAGTCAGTTTGACGGTGGGGAAGTGCATGGGAGTGTGAGTGTGACAGTGTTGGATGGCATTGAGCTGGACAGTACGGGAGTGCATGGTTAGTCAGCATAATGGAGGGAAAGCGTGCCAGTGTGAAGTTAACGATGGGCGAGCTTTGGGGGCGTGAGTGTGGGTGGGTAGAGTGTAGAAAGTGGGTGTGATGGCGTGGGAGTGTGTGGGAGAGTGAGAATAACAATCGATGTGAGTTTGGCGAACTGAGCATGATGGTTGTGGAGTGTGGAAGTGTGGGCGTGATGGTGGGGCAGCACACGGGGAGTGACATGATTGTGGGTGTGCAAAAGTAACAGGGGAGGAGTATGCAAGGAGTGAGAATGATGGTGTGGGAGTCTGCAGAGACGGCAGGAGTGAGATCGGGGGCATGTGTGTGACTGTGGGTGATCGCACGGAGGACATTGCATGATGTGGCGGTCGATGCATGAGCGTGAGTTTAATGGCGGGGAATTGCGCAGGAGATTGAGTGTGACGGTAGGGGAATGTGTGGGGAAATGAGTGTGACGGTGGGGGAATGTGTGGGGAAGTGAGTGTGACGGTGGGGGAATGTGTGGGGAAATGAGTGTGACGGTGGGGGAATGTGTGGGGAAGTGAGTGTGATAGTGGGGGAATGTGTGGGGAAGTGAGTATGACGGTGAGGGAATGTGTGGGGAAATGAGTGTGACGGTGGGGGAATGTGTGGGAAAGTGAGTGTGACGGTGGGGGAATGTGTGGGGAAGTGAGTGTGACGGTGGGGGAATGTGTGGGGAAGTGAGTGTGACGGTGGGGGAATGTGTGGGGAAGTGAGTGTGAAGGTGGGGGAATGTGTAGGAAAGTGAGTTTGGCGGTGGGGAGATGTATGGGGAATTGGGTGTGATGGTGGGGGAATGTGTGGTGAAGTGATTGTTACGGTGGGGGAATGTGTGGGGAAGTGAGTGTGACGTTGGGGAAATGTGCGGGGAAGTGAGTGTGAAGGTGGGGGAGTGTGCAGGGGAGTGTGTGCAATTTTGAGTGAGAGTGAGGTGGAGGGCACATGGCAGTTGGGGTGCAAGCAGGGGAGTGAGCCCGATGGTGATTTTGATGGTGGGTTTGCATGAGGGTTAGCAAACGAGTCAGTGGAGAATGTTGTGAGGGAGTTAGTGTAATAACGGAGGGCTATGCGGGGGAGTCGGTTTGACAGCGTGGGAGTGCACAGGGATCGGAGTCTAATAGTTGGACAGTGCATAGGGTAGTGAGTGCGACGGTGTGGGACTGTGTAGAGGAGTGAGTTTGTTGGCAGGGGAGTATGTGATAGTATCAGCGTGACAGCTGGGACGTTTGTGGTACCGTGAGATTGATATTGGTCGTATATGCAGGAGTGAACATGACGTTGGTGAATATGTTGATAAATGACTGATTCGGTGAATGTGACAACAGCAAAGCGTAATGGTGGAGAAGTTTGTGATGGATTGATGGTGACAGTGGGGGAGAGTGAGGGGGAGTGAGCGTCATGGTGGGGGAGTATGCTTTAATGTGAGAGAGTGTGTGAGACTGTGCACGGGTTACTGAATGTAATGGTGAGGAAGTTTCTGGGGGAGTCAACGTGAGTGGGAATGTGCGGGGGAGTAATTGTGACTGTGGAATAGAGTGTGTCAGGAATGAGCATTACTGTGGGGTATGTGGGGAGGAGTAAGTGTGACAGTGGTGTGTGTGTCACGGTGAGCATGATGGGTAGGGTGTGTGTGGGGGAGTGAGTGTTACCCCATTCCCACACTGTTCCCCTTGGTACAGCCTGCGACCCCAACACCACACCTTTCAACTGTCAACAGCCATTAACACAATCCCCGCTTTGTTCCCCTAGTAATCAACTCCGCAAGTATTCCCATACTGTACTTTTAGCAATGGCCTCAATACCAATCTCATGCTGTTCACCTAGCACTGGCCTTTGAATGAAGCCTCAATATGCTCTCCTAGCGTCCCGAGTGGTGGGAGAGTTTGTGAGTGTTGAGAGTGATTGTGTGTAAGGGTGCAATAGAGTTAACAGGACAGTCGATCAGTGTCCGGGGGAGTAATGAGGCAAGTGCAGGGATGTGGGCAGGATAAATGGGGCAATGTGTGGGAAAGTCATCATGCTGGTTGAGGGTATGTGGGGGAATGAGCATGTCAGTGTATGGGCGAGTTTGTGGAGGCGTGAGCGCGATGGTTTTGTAGTGTATTAGGTAGTGAGATTAACGGTGGTCGAGGAGGCAGAGGAGCGAGCGTGACGGTGGGTGTGATGTTGACACTGGGGGGAGAGTGCCGGGGAGTGAGCAGAACAGTTGGGAGAGTGGGGGGAGTGAGTGTTGCGGTGGCAGCTTATGCAGTGAAATGAGCGTGATGGTGGGTGCAATTGCGATGGTCTGAGGGTGATGGTGAGGGGGTGTGGCGGGAGTGAGCGTGACAGTGGTGAAATGTGCGAGGGATTGCGCATGGCAGTGTGAAAGTGTGTGAGTGAGGGAGCGTGAAGGTGTGGGATTGTGTGGGGGAATAAGGGCGAAGGTCAGGAGTGTGTCAGGGAGTGAAGTTGATGTTGGTGAGTCTGTGGGGAGGTTACTGAAATGGAAGGGTGCGTGCGAGGGAGCGAGTGAGATGGTGGTTTAGTTAAAGGGGTGAAACAGATTCGGCCCAACGTCCAGGTTGACAGAAGGGGAGGGAACGAACGTCGAACTCAGGTGTTGGGTTTAAGTTACTCAAAACTTGCTTTCACTTCTGATGATCTGCACCCTGCCCCATTTCCTTCACTTTCCCCCTCTGGCACTATTTGCATCTCCCAATATCTCTCTCACTGTTTTAATTCACGCTTGTGTTTCATTCTCGGGTGATGAGTGGACAAGTTGTTGCTCAGAGAGCACAGTGTGTATTGGCGTCACAATCCATTGCTCACGGAATAGAGTGGAGATGGGATCACAGGCCATTGCTCAGCCGACAGAGTGGAATTGGGTCACCGGCTAAGGTAACAGACTGGGCATAGCCGTTGCTAGGGCCACAGATAGAGGATGAAGTCACAGGTCATTGCTCCGAGAACAGCGCAGGGACAAGGTCACAGACCATTGAACGGGAAGAGTGTTGGAATAGGATCACAGGCTTTTTGTTGGGAAATAGAGTGGGTATGGGTAATAACCCGTTGCAAGGGGAATAGTTTGGGGATGGATTCACATTCTGTTACAAAGAGTACCTGGTTGGGATATGGTGACAGGCTTTGTTCGTGGAACACTTTCGTAATCTGTTCACAGTCTGTTGCAAGTTCAACAGCGTGTGGATGGGTCCGGACGCCGTTGGGAGTGGTATAAAGTCGGGAATGCTACAGAGACCGTTACTTGGGGAGAGTAGAGACAGATTGTCAGTCCGTTGCTGGGAGAACGGTGTTGGGGTGGGTTCTAGAAGAGAGAGGGAACGGGTTCAAGGGCTGTTGCTAGGTAAACAGAGTGAGGAAGCTGTCACGGGCTATGGCAAGGGGAACAGACCAGGGATGGGTTCACAGGCTATCGCGAAGAGAACAGATTGGTGATGGGATCAGAGTCCATTGCTTGGACCACAGATTGGTGGAGTGTTCTCAGGCGTTTGCTTTGGGAATAAGGTGGGGATTGTGTCACGAGCGTTTATGAGGAAGTAAAGTTAGGAATCGGGTCACGGGACGTTGCTACGGAAGCAGACTGGTGATGGGTGCACAGGTGCTTTAGGCAACAAACTGCCGATGAGTTCAAAGGCTGTTGCTAGGAGTAAAGAGTCGGGATGGGGTCACAGGTAGTTGCTCGGAGAACAGAGCAATGAAAGGTCATAGGCAGTTGCTAGGACAACAGTGTGGTGATGGAGTCAGAGGATGTTCCAAGGGGCACACTGTGGAGATGTGTTCAGAGGCCGCTACGAGGACATAAGAGTGGGGATGGGATCACAGACATGTGCTACGGGAACAGAGCGAAGATTGGGTCACTGGCTCGTGCTGGACAACAGAGTGGGAATGGCTTCCGAGACCGTTTCTGGTAGTACAGAGTGAGGATGCTATCACAGTCCATTATTTGGGAAACAGAGTGAGGATGAGTTCACAGGTGCTTTCTCGGGGAACAGACTGAGGATGGGATCACTGGCGATTGCTAGGTGAATAAAGCAGGAATTGGGTCACAAGATGCTTCTGGAAGAAACGAGTAAAGGGATTGAGGATGGGATTAGCGGCCATTGTTACAAGAATAAAGTGCAGATACTTGCTCAGGTCGCTTCTAGGGGAATAAAGTGGTGATGAGTTCAGATACAATTGCTTCAATAACAGATTAGGGATGTTTAATCAGTCATTTTTCGTGAAACAGAGTGGGAATGGAGTCACTGGCTGTTGTTAGGAGTACAGATTTGTGATGCGTTGACAGGTCGTGAATACTGGAGCAAACACATACTGCAAACGCCTTTGCAGGTCCTTGCGCGGAAAACGGAGCAGAGACAGAATCACATGCTGTTGCTAAGGAATCAAGGTGTCAGTGGGTTCACAGGCTGTTTTTGGGAACATAGAGTGAGGACCTATTACAGGCCTTTGCTCAGGGAGTAGACTCGGGACGCTAGGAGAACATAGTGAGGTTGCGTTCAAAGGCCAGTGCTAGATGAACAGCATGTTAATGGTATTGTTCCATTGCTAAAAGTACAGAATGGGAATACTTGCGGACTCCATTGCAAGGGGAACACAGCGGGGATTGTGTTAATGGCCGTTGAGAGCTGAAAGGTGTGGTGTTGGGGTCGCAGGCTGTAGCAAGTGGAACAGTGTGGGAATGGGGCAACAGGCCCTTCCTGGGAGAGGAGAGTGAGGATGGGTTCACTGACGTTTCTCTGACAACAGATTTGGGATGTGGCTTTGTCAGTTGCGAGGGGAATAAAGTGGGAATGGGTTCCTGGGAGAACAAAGTGAATATAGCATCAGTGCGTTGAAAGGGAAACAGTGTTGCGGTGTGTTCACAGGCCGTTGCTTCCAGAGGAGCGTTGGGATTGAATCATCGGTGTTTGCGAAGGGAACAGATTGAGGCGGGAATGAGAGACGGTTGCAAGGAGAACAGTGACGATGCCTTTACAGGCTGTTGCTAAGGCAATAATGTAGCGGTGGGTTCACTGGTCTTTGCTTGGTGAAGAGAGGGAGAATCAATTCACAGGCCTTTGTTACGGAAGCAGACGGGGGATGTGGCCAAAGGCTTTTGCTAGAAGACCATAGTGGGATGAGTTCAGAGGCCTTTCCAACGAAAGAATCGCAGGATGGGTGCACAGACCCTCGCGAGTAGAACACAGTGAGAATGGGTTCACAGGACGTTGCGGGAAGAAGAGAGTGGAGATGCGTTGAAAGGCCATTGCGAGCATAATACGTTGAGAATGAGTTCACGGCCATTGCTATAGGAACAGGTGGCAGATGTGTATGGAATTTGATTTTTCAGAAGTTGGTTGAGTGGAGTACATTGAAAATGTTTAAGGTAGAGTTAGACTGTTAACGAATCATAGTGGATATGGGTTTGGAGATCAAAACTCAAAATCATTAACCATTCTCATTGAATGATAAGGATACTTTGTGGAGTTGAATGGCATTCTTACTCTTCCCTATTCATGTGTTTGTATACTCACCCGTTATCCTTCAACACATCCCACTCTCTCCAACATCGCCCTTCCATTCCCAATATGTCTTGCTCTCTACCAAACCACATTCCCCAGACACAATTCAGCTCCTCCCATATACTCGTAACTGAAGTGTGAACACATAAACACAGTTCGAAAGAAGTCACTCCGAGCTTGAAATGTTAACTCTGATTCTCTCTGGACAAACTCTGTAGACCTAATAGCTTTCCTAACATTTTCTGTGTTGGTTACGTTTTCTGCATTAATAAATAGATTTCAGGCCAGGGCAAACATTGTTAGTCTTTCTGAGAACATAGGCATAAGAGGATTGGACAGGGAAGTAGAGTTTAAATCGGGGAGCAGTCACATTCACACTGAACAGTAAACCAGTCTCAAAGGACCGATGGGTCCTATTTACTGCATTCTCTAGTGTGTAGGAATGGGCCTGGATGCTGTATTTTTCTTTCATTGGAGACATCATTCCTAGATTTGGTAAAATTGTACGTTTGCAACAGAGGGATAATTACCCAAATCTGAAAATTTCTGATTAAAAGTTTGTGTATCTTGTTAGTCATGAGAGGCATAGACAAGTTTGATAGCCAGCGTGATCGGGGAGTCTATTTCCAGACGGCATAGGTTGAAGGTGAGAGGGAAAAATAACAATGGGTTGTTGATAACTGTTTTCATGTACAGGGTCGTCAGTGTCTGGAACAGGCTGCGAGAGGTATTGGTGAACTTGAGGACAGTTTTGTTGCTTAAAAAGAATTGCGACATGTGTATGGATAGGAGTGGTGGGACATGGACCAAATGCAGGAAAATGGGACCAGTTTATATTGTGAAAAATGTTCAGTATGGACACCTTGAGCGAAAGGGCCTTTTTCCATGCTATGCATTCCGAGACATCTAATTGCATACCCCTCAATATCATGATGTTAATTTCCTCTGACTGCAGAAACTGTTGTTCTGAATTGGGCATTGACGAACAGGTTGAAGAATGGGATCATGTTTCAGTTGGTCAGTGAAATGCCATAAGCATTTCCGCGGGCGGGGTTGGGGGTGGAGACGGAATATGGAAGTAATATTTGTGATCCACACCTGATCGAATGAAAGTCCAGATTCCCCCCTTGACAGAGAGTCTCTCCTTTGTGACAAATATCCCAGAAAGGAATCAGGAGGCCTGCTTCCTAAAGTCATAACGTCTCATTTCCACGGGTGGATTGGGGTGGACATGGTCATGGTGTCATGGCTGACCGTTAAAATGTTTCCCATGACATACAAAATCCAACTGGACTCTCGGTGAAGTTTAAATGACTGGGAGTAGCAGCACTTCAGTTTGATACTACATCTACAAGAGAAACAGTTTCACCATTCTCAAACAGGATCAGTAATGAGAAACTATTAATCCTCTCAACGTATTCTCAGAATGCATTCATGTCGAACTCTGAGCTCAAAAACTACATGAATTTATTTAGAATCAATCTAAACATCATGGCATAGACAGAGAACACAGGGGGCCAACGCCTTCAACATATTGTCTAGCTATCACGATTATTAACAGCTAACCCGAGAATGCAACTTTTAAAAAAAGGTTTTGTGATTTACACATGAAAGAAGTGAAACGATCACTGTGTTCTAACAGATGAATGGCTTAACAGACAATCAATTTTTCAATGTATAATTTCAGTTACATCACACTCTAAATTTTTACTATAAATTCTGTGTTACGATCGAGCTCTCGACTATCACCTGATGAAGGAGTGTCGCTCCGAAAGCTAGTCTGCTTCCAATTAAACCTGTTGGATTATAACCTGGTGTTGTGTGATTTTTAACTTTATTCTCAGAATGTGAGTACTGTTTGATCAGAGACAAATTTACTGCCTGTCTGTAATTACTCCTGGGATTATAGACTTCTTTTTTGTCACAGGTTTACAGCAAGGTATGACATTAAAGCAAATGTGACCAAACAGGTAGATGAGAATAAATCGGTTGATGTGGTGTTAATGGATTTCAGCAAGGAATTCGATAATGTTCCCCACAGTAGGCTATTGTACAAAATGCGGAAGAATGGGATTGTGGGAAATATAACAGTTTGGATCAGTAATTGGCTTGCTGAAAGAAGACAGAGCATGATGGCTAGTGGGAAATGTTTATCCTGGAGTCCATTTACCGGTGGTGTACCGCAAGGATCGGTGTTGGTTTCCTTGTTTTTATAAACGACCTGGATGAGGGCGTAGAAGGGTGGGTTAGTAAATTTGCAGATGACACTAAAGTTGGTGGAGTTGTGGATAGTGACACAGGATGTTGTACATTACAGAGAGACATTGATAAGCTGTAGAGCTGGGCTGAGAGTTGCCAAACGGAGGTTAATGTGGACAAGTGTGAGGTGATTCACTTTGGTCGGAGTTACCGGAATGCAAAGTACTGGGCTAATGGTAAGATGCTTGGTAGTGTAGATGAGCAGAGAGTTCTCATTGTCCAGGTACACAGATCTTTGAACGTTACCACCCAGGTTGACAGGGTGAGTAAGAAGGCATACAGTGTTTTATCATTAATTAATAGAGGGCTTGAGTTCCAGAACCAGGAGAGTATACTTCAGCTGTACAAAACTCTAGTGCTGCCACACTTGGTGTATTGTGTACAGTTCTGGTCACCACATTATAAGAAAGATGTAGAAGTTTTGGAAAGGGTGCAGATGAGATTTACTAGGATGTTGCCTGGTATGGAGGGAAGGTCTTACGAGGAAAGGCTGAGGGACTTGAGGCTGTTCTCGCAATAGAGGAGAAAGTTTAGAGGTGACTTAATCAAGACATATAAGTTAATCAGAGGGTTAGATAGGGTGGACAGGGAGAGCCTTTTTCCAAGAATTGTGACGGCGAGCACGAGGGGGCATAGCTTTAAATTGAGGGGTGATAGACATAGGACAGATGTCAGAGGTAGTTTCTTTACTCAGAAGGTAGTAAGGGTATGGAATGCTTTGCCTGCTAGGGTAGTAGATTCGCCAACTTTAAATACATTTAAGTCGTCATTGGACAAGCATATGGACGTACATGGAACAGTGTAGGTTAGATGGGCTTCAGATTGGTATGACAGTTCGGCGCAACATCGAGGGCCATAGGGCCTGTACTGCTCTGTAATGTTCTATGTTCTATGTAAGCAATTTCTGAGGGCTTTTACTGGTCAAGCCAGAATAAAGCAGACCAGGTAAGGATGTCAATTGAGTACAAGAGTCAGGATATCTTGTTGCCGTTTTATGAACTTTGGTTTGGCTGCCCTGAGATTATTGCATTTATTTCTGGTCATCACATTAGGAAGATTAAGAAGGCTTTGAGGAGAATGCAGAAGAGCTTTTCCAGGATGCTGACTGAATTGGAGGGCATAAGATTTAAGGAGAGGTTAGGAAAATCGAATACACTTGTATATTCAGCAGTCTCAATTCCAGCTCTATATACCTTGCTATCTCTAACCTGCTCCAGCCCATGCAGCCCATTCTACATCCATCATAGAGACATAGACGTCTGAAGCATACAAACAGGCCATTTGGTCCGACTTTCCTTTGTCGTCCATTTTTCACAATTTAAACCAATTGTGTTTACCTGCATTTGGTCCATATCCGTCCGTGCATATCCTTCCCACAAACTTGTCTAAATGCATCTTAAATGACAAAATAGTAGTTAATTCCACCACTAACTCCAGCTGCAAGTTCCAGACTATGATCACGCTCTGTGTGAAGAACATTGCACCGCTGGTCCGATCTGCATCTCTCATTCTCACCTTAAAACTTTTCCCTACCATGGGGAAAAGCTGTCTAGAATTGAACTGATCTGTGCCTCCCATGATTTTGTATATCTGTACCATGCAACGGTACAATCCTTAATCAATCCTTAATTTCCTTTGCTGCAGGGAAAAATGTTCCAGCCTACCCAACCTCTCTTTGTAACTCAACCCTTCCAGTACAACTCACATCCTAGTTGATCTATTCTGCACTCTTTCGAGTTTTATAATATCCTTTCTTTGGCGGAGCGACAAGAACTGTACACAGTAAGCTAAATGTGTCCTCAACAACGTATTGTACAGCTTCAGTAAGACGTACCATCCCCTATGCTCAATGCTCTGACAGATGAAACGTAGCTTGCCAAGTGCATTTTTTACTGTCCTGTCTACTCGTGACTCTACATTAGTGTTTGTCGATAGGAACGTGGGTCCTATGAAGGATTCGATCGCTTACAGGAAACTTGGATAGTCTCAGTGAGGTTTTTATGTTAGTCACTCCTGAGCAGTAGACATTACAGGATACACCATTATCCGGCGAAGTAATGGCCTCGAAGTAGTATTTCTACTAGAATCTAATGTTCTTAGAAGACTGGTTTAAATCCCAACACGGCACATTGTGGAAATTGAATTCAACAAAAAGAAAATGAATTGTGAATCTACTGATAAACACATTACCGATTGTCAGAAAGCTGTATCTGTCTCAGTCAGAAGAAAGGAAGGAAATCTACCTTCACACATGGTCTGGCCTCCGTGTAAACCCAGATCCACAACAATGTAGTTGAATCTCACCTGCCCGGTCAAATGACTAAGGAAACCAACAATCACCGTGACGTCTCGCCTTGACTGCAGCAGTTCTACAAAGCAGCTCAGCACCACCATCTCTAGAAAACGAGGAAATAAAAATAAACACAGGCCATTGTCCCACAGTGAATTAATAAAAGTATTTCCCATCTTTGTTTGCCCGCTGGAGGTGGTGCTGAGCTGCCTTGCTGACTCAAAGCAATCCTTTTGTGATGGGGAAACCACAGTGCTAGGAGGATTGAGCGTGACTTGGAGCGGTAGTTGAAAAGACTGTGGGTAACATACACATGCTGCCTTTTCCCTTCCTGCATGCAGTGCGTTTGAGTGTGTGAACTGTTTCTGAAAGAGTCTTGTTGATTCGTTGCATCCGTTGCATGGTACACACTGCTGTCATTGTGTGATAGACTGAAGTGAGTGAATCTTGAATTTAATAAATGAGGTGTCAAGTACGGGGCTGCTTTGTCTGGGTGGTGTCAGGCTTGTCGAGTTTTTGGAGCTGCATTCTTCCTGGCAAATAGGAATTACTTTATCACCTTGGGCGGTGTCAACGGTGGACATGTATTCTATACGGTGCAGTTTTATGAAGTGTTCAGTGGATTACGAGATCAGTTCTGTTTTTGTGAAGATTGGTTTGATTCTGAGATAGATGAATGATAATGTGTGCATTTGGAGCTGTTTATTCTCCTTCCTCTGGATGGTGAGTACCCAGTGCTCTGTGTGTGTGCGTGTGTGGGTGTGTGTGAGTGAGTGTGTGTGTGAGAGTGTGTGTGTGAGTGTGAGTATATGTGAGTGTGAGCGTGTGTGTGTGAGTGTGTGTGAGAGTGTGTGTGTGTGAGTCTGAGTATGTGTGTGAGTGTGAGTGTGTGTGCGCATGAGTGTGTGTGTGATAGTGTGTGTGTGGAAGTGTGTATGAGTGAGTGTGAGTGTGTGAGTGTGTGTGTGAGTGTGCGTGAGTGCGTGTGTGAGAGCGTGTGTTTATGTGCGTGAGTGTGTGTGTGAGTGTGAGTATGTATGTGTTTGAGTGAGTGTGCGTGTGTGAGTGTGTGTGTGCGTGAGAGACTTGTGTGAGTGAGTGTGTGTGTGCTTGAGTGTGTGTGTGAGTGAGTGTGTGTGTGTGCATGAGTGTGTGTGTGAGTGTGAGTCTGTGAGAGTGTGTGTGTGAGTGAGTGTGTGAGTGTGAGTGTGTGTATGTGAGTGTGTGTGTGTTGAGTTTGTTTTTAGTCTGTGGACTGCAGACACTTGTTTCAGTGGAAGGGCCTGTTTTTCTTCCATCCTGCGCACTGCACATGGCCAGGGACTGTGTGGGGGACTGGGTTTGTCACTTGTCAGATTTGAATGATCAGTTCCCTGATTGGAGCAGACTACTATCTTTGTTCTGTGCACTGGGAGTTTTCACTCCCCAATTGAGGGTTGGTAATTATACTTTGGTCTGCAGATGGTCAGTTCTGGTGTGAGGAGCTACTTCCTTACAATTGCCTGCAGATAGTCAAACGCTGTGTTGGGAACAGCTCCTAAACTGTGGCCTGCAGATAATCAGTTTCTTCATTACGAGGAGTAGTTATCCTGTCGCCTTCAGGTGGTCATTCCCTGTGTGGGGGCTGGTTATTATCCTGTGGGCTGTCGATGGTTAATCCCTGTTTGTGAGCTCTTAATTATCCTATGGGTTGTCGATGGTCAGTCCCTATGCGGGGGAGTGATGTTATCCGGTGGCCTCTCGGTGATCTGTCCCTGTGTGGGGAACTGTTTCCAAGGTGTGGACAGCAGATCGTCATTACCTGTGTAGGGGAAAGTTATTTTCCCGTGACCTGCACATTGTCCGTCCCTGTGTGGGCGTTGTTCCAACCTAAGTCTCACAGATGGTCAGTCACTGTGTGGGCTGGATAATATCCTATGGGCTGCAAATGATTAGTCTCTGTCTGGGAGTCTGATTATTATCCTGTGAGCTGCAGCTGGTCAGTCTCTGTTTGGGGGCCTTTTATCTTCATATGAATTGCACATTGTCCCTCCCTGTGTGAGCAAAGTTACAACCTGTGGCTCGCAGATGGTCAATCTCCTGTGTGGGAGCTGATTATTTTCCTGTGGCCTGGAGTTGATCAGGACCTGTGTGGGAAGCTGTTTCCAACCTGTGGCCTGCAGATGGTCAGTGCCTGTGTGGTGAACCAGTCCCAACCAGTGGGCGGAAGATGGTCAGTCTCTACGTGAGGGTCGGTAATTAACCTATGGCCAGTCCCTCTCTGGGGGTTGTAGATTGTCGCTGCTTGTGCAGGTGCAATTAGAAACTGTGGCCTTCAGCTGATCAGTCCCTGTGTGAGGACCAGTTGTTAGCCAGTGAGCTGCAGATGGCCAGTTGCCGTGTTGGGGGTCTTTATTGTCTTGTGGCCTGCAGATGGTCAGTCCCTTTGCGGAGGTGTTTATTAACCTGTGGACTGTAGTTGTTCAGTCTCCGGTGGGGGAGCTGTCTCCAACCTGTGGCTTTTTGGTGGTCAGTCTCTGTTTGAGGAGACTGTTTGTGCAGGGAGTTGTGATAAGTATTATGGTCTTGAAATGGTCAATGTTGT
The DNA here is from genome assembly GCF_047496795.1 of Chiloscyllium punctatum. Classification (NCBI taxonomy): domain Eukaryota; kingdom Metazoa; phylum Chordata; class Chondrichthyes; order Orectolobiformes; family Hemiscylliidae; genus Chiloscyllium; species Chiloscyllium punctatum. The sequence continues at coordinate 1,364,356 of NC_092789.1, read as the reverse complement.
TTTGGTAGCAGTATATTATGTTACGGTCTATGAATGGTCAGTTTTGTATAAGGAAGCTGTGTTTAGAATTATGATTTGTGAATTGTCATTATCGTGTCAGGAGCTGTGCTTGACATTACAATCTATAAATGATCAGTATTGTATGGGTGAACTGTATTTATGTTGATTGTAGATGAATGTTCAGTTTTCCATAAGGGAGGTATGGAGTAATATTGTATTCTGAAAATAATCAGTGTTGCTGAGGTAAGCACTGTGTATAATGTTACTGTCTATGAATGGTCAGTTTGGTGAGAGTCAGCTGTGTTTAATATTGTGGTCAATGTCGCAAAGTCAGCTATGTTTAATGTTGCCACCTATGAATACTCTGTTTTGTTTGGGCGAGCTATTTCTAATAGTACCGGCTATTAATGTCCAGCTTTGTTTGGATGCTCTATGTTTAATATTATGATCTAAGAATGGTCAGTTTTGCACTGGGAGCTGTGTTTAATATTGGTGTATGAATGGTCTAATTGAATGGGGTGCTGTGTTTAATATTACAATGTATAGTGTCATAGTCATAGAGATGTACAGCATGGAAACAGACCCTTCGGTCCGACCCGTCCATGCCGACCAGATATCCCAATCCAATCTAGTCCCACCTGCCAGCACCCGGTCCATATCCCTCCAAACCCTTCCTATTCAGATAGCCATACAATTGATTATTAAATGTTGCACTTGTACCAGCCTCCACCACATCCTCTGACAGCTCATTCCATACACATACCGCGCTCTGTGTGAAAAAAATTCCCCTTAGGTCTCTTTTATATCTTTCCCCTTTCAACCTAAACCTATGCCCTCTAGTTCTGGACTCACCGACCCCAGGGAACAGACTTTGTCTATTTATCCTGTCTATGCCCGTCATAATTTCGCAAACCTCGACAAGGCCACGCCTCAGCCTCTGACGCTCCAAGGAAAACAGCTGCAGCCTGTTAAGCCTCACCCTGCAGCTCAGATCCTCCAAACCTGGCAACATCCTTGTAAATCTTTACTGAACACTTTCAAGTTTCACAACATTTTTCGGATAGGAAGGAGACAAGAATTGCATGCAATATTCCAACAGTGGACTAACCCATGTCCTGAACAGCCGCAACATGACCTCCCAACTCCTGTACTCAATACTCTGACCAATAAAGGAAAGCACACCAAACGCCTGCTTCACTATCCAATCTACCTGACTCCACTTTCAAGGAGCTATGAACCTGCACTCCAAGGTCTCTTTGTTCAGCAACACTCCCTGGGACCTTTCCATTAAGTGTATAAGTCCTGCTAAGATTTGCTTTCCCAAAATGCAGCATCTCGCATTTATCTGAATTAAACTCCATCTGCTACTTAGCCCATTGGCCCATTTGGCACAGACCCTGTTGTAATCTGAGGTAACCCTCTTCGCTGTCCACTACGCCTCAAATTTTGGTGTCATCTGCAAACTTACTAACTGTACCTCTTATGCTCGCATCCAAATCATTTATGTAGATGACCCAACACCGATCTTTGTGGCACTCCACTGCTCACAGAACTCCAGTCTGAAAAAACAAACCTCCACAACTACCCTCTGTCTTCTACCTCTGCGCCACTTCTGTATCCAAATGGCTAGTTCTCCCTCTATTCCATGAGCTCTAAACTGGCTAATCAGTCTCCCATGGGGAACCTTGTCGAACGCCTTAATGAAGTCCATATCGATCACATCTTCTACTCTGCCCTCATCAATCTTCTTTGTTACTTCAAAAAACTCAAATTTGTGAGACATGATTTCCAACGCACAAAGCCATGTTGACGATCCCGAATCGGTCCTTGCCTTTCCAAATACAAATACATCCTGTCCCTCAGGATTCCCTCCAACAACCTGCCCACCACCGAGTCAGGCTCACCGACCCATTGTTCCCTGGCTTGTCTTTACCGCCCTTCTTAAAAAGTGGCCGCCTTGCAAATCTTTGATGGGTAAAAACAATGACTGCAGATGCTGAAAACCAAATACTGGATTAGTGGTGCTGGAAGAGCACAGCAGTTCAGGCAGCATCCAACGAGCAGCGAAATCGACGTTTCGGTCAAAAGCCATTCATCAGGAATAAAGGTAGTGAGCCTGAAGCATGGAGAGATAAGCTAGAGGAGGGTGAGGGTGGGGAGAGAGTAGCATAGAGTACAATGGGTGAGTGGGGGAGGGGATGAAGGTGATAGGTCAAGGAGGAGAGGTTGCAGTGGATAGGTGGAAAAGCAGATAGGCAGGTCAGACAAGTCAAGGAGACAGTAATTGAGCTGGAAGTTTGAAACTAGGATGAGGTGGGGGAAGGGGAAATGAAGAAGCTGTTGAAGTCCACATTGATGCCCTGGGGTTGAAGTGTTCTGAGGCGGAAGATGAGGCGTTCTTCCTCCAGGCGTCTGGTGGTGAGGGAGCGGAGGTGAAGGAGGCCCAGGACCTCCATGTCCTCGGCAGAGTGGGAGGGGGAGTTGAAATGTTGGGCCACGGGGCGGTTTGGTTGATTGGTGCTGGTGTCTCGGAGATGTTCCCTAAAGCGCTCTGCTAGGAGGCGCCCAGTCTCCCCAATGTAGAGGAGACCACATCGGGAGCAACGGATACAATAAATGATATTGGTGGATGTGCAGGTGAAACTTTGATGGATGTGGAAGGCCTCTTTAGGGCCTTGGATAGAGGTGAGGGAGGAGGTGTGGGCACAGGATTTAGAGTTCCTGCGGTGGCAGGGGAAAGTGCCAGAATGGGAGGGTGGGTCGTAGGGGGGTGTGGACCTGACCAGGTAGTCACGGAGGGAACGGTCTTTGCGGAAGGCGGAAAGGGGTGGAGAGGGAAATATATCCCTGGTGGTGGGGCCTTTTTGGAGGTGGCGGAAATGTCGGTGGATGATTTGGTTGATGCGAAGGTTTGTAGGGTGGAAGGTGAGCACCAGGGGCGTTATGTCCTTGTTACGGTTGGAGGGGTGGGGTCTGAGGGCGGAGGTGCGGGATGTGGACGAGATGCGTTGGAGGGCATCTTTAACCACGTGGGAAGGGAAATTGCGGTCTCTAAAGAAGGAGGCCATCTGGTGTGTCCTATGGTGGAACTGGTCCTCCTGGGAGCAGATACGGCGGAGGTGGAGAAATTGAGAATACGGGATGGCATTTTTGCAAGCGATAGGGTGTGAAGAGGTGTATTCCAGGTAGCTATGGGAGTCGGTGGGTTTGTAAAAAGTGTCAGTGTCAAGTCGGTCGTCACTAATGGAGATGGAGAGGTCCAGGAAGGGGAGCGAGGTGTCAGAGATAGTCCAGGTAAATTTAAGGTCAGTGTGGAATGTGTTGGTGAAGTTGATGAATTGCTCAACCTCCTCGTGGGAGCACGAGGTGGCGCAAATGCAGTCATCAATGTAGCGGAGGAAGAGGTGGGGAGTGGTGCCAGTGTAATTACGGAAGATCAACTGTTCTACATAGCCAACAAAGAGACAGTCATAGCTGGGGCCCATACGTGTGCCCATGGCTACGCCTTTGGTCTGGAGGAAGTGGGAGGATTCAAAGGAGAAATTGTTTAGGGTGAGGACCAGTTCGGCCAAACGAATGAGAGTGTCAGTGGAAGGGTACTGTTGGGGACGTCTGGAGAGGAAGAAACGGAGGGCTTGGAGGCCCTGGTCATGGCGAATGGAGGTGTAGAGGGATTGGACATCCATGGTGAAGATAAGGCGTTGGGGGCCGGGGAAACGGAAGTCTTGGAGGAGGTGGAGGGCGTGGGTGGTGTCTCGAACGTATGTGGGGAGTTCCTGGACTAGGGGGGATAGGACAGTGTCAAGGTAGGTAGAGATGAGTTCAGAGGGGCAGGAGCATGCTGAGACAATGGGTCGGCCAGGGGGTTCAGGCTTGTGGATCTTGGGAAGGAGGTAGAACCGGGCAGTGCGGGGTTCCCGGACTATGACGTTAGGAGCTGTGGGTGGGAGATCTCCTAAGGTGATGAGGTTCTGTATGGTCTGGGAGATGATGGTTTGGTGATGGGGGGTGGGGTCATGGTCGAGGGAGCAGTAGGAAGAGGTGTCCTCGAGTTGGCGTTTGGCTTCAGCGGTGTAGAGGTCAGTGCGCCAGAAGACCACTGCACCCCCTTTATCCGCTGGCTTGATGGTGATGTTGTGATTGGAGCAGAGGGATTGCAGGGCTGCGCGTTGTGAGGGTGAGAGGTTGGAGTGGGGGAGGGGGGACGACAGGTTGAGGTGGTTAATGTCCCGGCGGCAGTTGGAAATGAAGAGTTCGAGGGCAGGTAATAGGCCAGCGCGGGGTCTCCAAAGCGCCCTGTAGCCCGACGTTTCAACTCCCCCTCCCACTCTGCCGAGGACATGGAGGTCCTGGGCATCCTTCACCGCCGCTCCCTCACCAACAGACGCCTGAAGGAAGAACGCCTCATCTTCCGCCTCGAAACACTTCAACCCCAGGGCATCAATGTGGACTTCAACAGCTTCTTCATTTCCCCTTCCCCCACCTCATCCTAGTTTCAAACTTCCAGCTCAGTTACTGTCTCCTTGACTTGTCCGACCTGCCTATCTTCTTTTCCACCTGTCCACTCCAACCTCTACTCCTTGACCTATCACCTTCATCTCCTCCCCCACTCACCCATTGTACTCTATGCTCCTCTCTCCCCACCCCCACCCTCCTCTAGCTTATCTCTCCATGCTTCAGGCTCACTACCTTTATTCCTGATGAAGGGCTTTTGCCCGAAACGTCGATTTCGCTGCTCGTTGGATGCTGCCTGAACTGCTGTGCTCTTCCAGCACCACTAATCCAGTAATCTTTGATGGGCCCTATTCTCTCCCTAGTTAGCCTTTTGTCCTTAATATATTTGTAAAAGCCGATGGATTCTCCTTAATTCTATTTTTCAAAGCTATCTCAAGTCCCCATTTTGCCCTCCTGATTTCCGTCTTCAGTATCCTCCTATTTCCTTGATACATTTCTAAGGATTCACTCGATCTATCCTGGCTATACCTGGCATATGCTTCCTTCATTTTCTAAACCAAACCCTCAATTTCTTCAGTCATCCGCATTCCCTGTACCTATCAGCCTTCCCTTTCACAGTGAAAGGAATACACTTTCTCTGGATTCTCATCATCTCATTTCTGAAGGCTTCCCATTTTCCAGCTGTCCCTTTACCTGCAAACATCTACCCCCAATCAGCTTTTGAAAGTTCTTGCCTAATTCAGTCAAAATCGACCTTTCTCTTATTTAGAACTTCAATTTGTAGGTCTGTTCTATCCTTTTCCATCACTAATTTAAATCTAATAGAATTATGGTTGCTGGCCCCAAAGTGCTCCCCCAGTGACACCTCAGTCACCTTCCCAGCCTTATTTCCCAAGAGTAGGCCAGGTTTTGCACCTTCTCTGGTAGGTACATCCACATACTGAATCAGAAAATTATCTTGTACACACTTAAGAAATTCCGCTCCATCTAAACCTTTAACACTATGGCAGTCCTAGTCTATATTTCGAAAGTTAAAATCCCCAAACATAATTACCGTAATATTCTTACAGATAGCTGAGATCTCCTTACAAGTTTGTTTCTCATTTTCCCTCTGACTATTGGGGGGTCTATAATACAATCCCAATACGGTGATCATCCCTTTCGTATTTCTCAGTTCCACCCAAATCACTTCCCTGGATGTATTTCCGGGGAGATCCTCCCTTTGCACAGCTGTAATGCTATCTCTGATCAAAAATGCCACTCCCCCTCCTCTCTCGCCTCCCTTTTTAACCTTCCTGCAGCATTTGTGTCCTGGAACATTAAGCTGCCAGTCCTGCCCATCCATGAGCCATGTTTCTGTAATTGCTGTGATACCCCAGTCCCGTGTTCCTAATCATACCCTGAGTTCATCTGCCTTCCCTGTTAGCCCTCTTGCGTTGAAATAAATACAGTTTACTTTATTAGTCAGATCTTGTCCCTGCCTGCCCTGTCTGTTTGAATCACTTCTGTTCTCAGCTGTGCCCGTCTCTATTCGATCACTTTCCTCACTCTCTCCCTGGGTGCACCCCATCTTACGAGTTTAAATCTTCCAAAGCAGTTCTTGCACATTTCCCTGACAGTATATTAGTCCCCTTCCAATTTAGGTGCAATCCGACCTTCTTGTACAGGTCACTTCTACCCCAAATGAGATTCCAACGATCCACAAATGTGAAGCCTTCTCCCATACACCAGCTCGTTAGCCATGTATTCATCTGCTCTAACCTCTTTTTCCTGCTCCTAATAACTCGTAACACTGGGATTAATCCAGATATATATGGTTGGTCACCTTTGAGTGGGGAGCTGTGTTTATTATTGTGGTCTATGAATGGTCAGTTTTGTACGGGGAATTACGTTTACCATAAGGGTGTATGATTGTTCTTTTTTTAATAAGTAAGCTGTGATTTGTATTATTGTCTATGATTGATCTGTTTTGTTTTGGGTGTTGTTTTTAATATTATGGTCCATGGATGTTCTGTTTTGCATGGTTGAGCCATATCTTTTATCACGATCTCTGAATGCTCATTTTTTGTTTGGACTGTATTTAATATTCTGGTCAACCAATGGTCGGTTTTGTATGGGTGAGCTGCGTTTTACATTCTGGTGTATGAGTAGGCAGTTTCATGCCAGGAGCTGTGTTTAAATTTATGGACCAGGAATGGCTCGTTTTTATGCATGTAACCGTATTTCATTCTAGTCAATGAATGGCCAGTTTTGAGAGGGGAGCTGTGTTTATCATTAGTCTTCTAATGGTCAGTTTCGTGTGGGGCAGGTGTGTTTAATATTGTGGTATATAAATAGTCAGTTTTCTTTCGGGAGCTGTGTTTAATGTCACAGTCTATGAATGCCCAGTTTTATGTCGGTGAGCTGTATTTAATATTACGGTCTGCGAGTGGTGAATGTCTCGAAGTCAGCAGTGTTTAATACTTGACACTATCAATGGTCAGTTTTGTGTGAGTGAGCTGTGTTTCATGTTGGAGTCGCGAATTGGTCAGTGTCGTGAAGTCAGTTGTGTTTGACATTACAGTTTATGAATGGTAATTTTAGCGTGTGAAGCTGTGTTTAATATTATGATCTATGCACGGTCAGTTATGAATGGGGAGCGACATTTACCATAACGGTCATTGACTGGTCAGTTTTGTGTGGGGAGCTGTGTTACATATTCCAGTATATAAAAAGCCCGTTTTGTGTGGGAGCTGTGTTTAATATTACTGTCAATTAGTCGTTCTTTTTGAGTGTGGAGTTGTGTTCAATATTGCAGTCTATGAATGGTCAGTTTTGTTTGGGTGAGCTATTTCTAGGTGAGCCGTGTTTAATATCACAGTCTTTCAATTGTCACCTTTTTTGCATGGGCTTTGATTAATATTATCATCGACGAATGATGAGTTTTCAGTGGTTTGCTGTGTTTAATCTCATCGCTAAGAATGGCCAGTTTTTGTGGGTGAGCTGCGTTTAATATTAGTGTATATGAATGGTCAGTTTGTGCAGGGAACCGTGTTTAATCTTTTTTGTGCAAAGCTGTTTGTAATATTACGGTGTATGAATTGTCACTTTTGTGTTCGTGAACTGTGTTTAATATTACAATCTGAGCGGAAATTCTTGTTTGGGACAGTTGTATTTAATATTAGTCTCTGAAAGATAACTTATATGTGAGTGAGCTGTGATTCATGTTGTGGTCTTAGAATGGTCAGTTTTGTGTCAGTGAGATGTGTTTAATATTTTGGTCTTGGAATGGTCAGTACTCTGCAGGAAATTGTGTTTACTATTAGTCTATTGAATGTTCAGTTTTGCACGTGGAGCTTTGTTTAATAGTACAGTCTATGATTGTTCAATTTTGTGTGGGTGAGTTTTGTTTAATATTGAGATCCGTGTGTCCTGAACATAGCCGTGCTCAATATTACACAGTGCAAATGGACAATAATGTGTTGCGTTGCCATTAATATTACAGTCTCTGAATGTTCAGTTTGTTACTTTGAAATGTGTTTAATATTATGCTCAATGAATGGCCACTTTTGCACGAGGATGTCTGTTCAATATTAGTGTGTCTGTGTGGTCAGTTTTGTATGGGGAGCTGCGTTTCCTCTACGGTCGAATGAATGGTCAGTTTCATACCAGGAGCCGAGTTTCATGTTGCAGTCTGTGCATGGGCTGTGTCTAATATTACGGTCAATAAATGGTAAGTTTTTGTTCGGGGACCTCTGTTCAACATTACGGTCTTTGAATTGTGTATGTGTGTGTGAAGCTGTTTTTAATATTACGCACTATGAACTGTCAATTCCGTGCTAGTGAACTGTGTTTAATATTAGAGTCTAAGAATGGTCATTTTTGTTTGGATGTGCCATGAGTAATATTAGTCTTTCAATTGTCAGATTTGATTGGTAGCAGTGTTTCATATTGCATTCTATGAACAGTTTTTTACGGGGAGTTGTGTTCAATGTTACAGTTTAAAATCGACAGTTTTGTGATGGGTCTGTGTTTAACATTACAGTCAATGAATGGTCAGTTTTGAGTGGGGAGCTGTGTTCAATAGAACTATCTATGAGTCGTCAGTATTGTGTAGGGTCTTTGAGTGTTAATATTTTGTGGGTGAGTTGTCCTTAATATTACATTGCATGATTGGTCAGTAATGTGTCAGTGAGGTGTGTTTAGTATTACATCTATGAATGATCAATTTTGTATGGTTAGCTGTATTTAATTTTATGGTCTATGAATGGGCAGCTTTGTGTGGGGAGATTTGTTTAATTTTGTGGTCAATGTATGGTCAGTTTTTGTGCGTTCGAGCTGTGTTTGATATTTGTGTCTATGAATTGTCACTTTTGTCCGGGGTGCTGTGTTTATTAAAATGGTCGCTAAAAGTTCAGAGCTGTGTTGCTAGCTGTTTACTCTACGGTCTGTGAAAGGTTAGTTTCCTGCCAGCTGCTGTGCTTAATAATTCAGTCTGTGAATAATTAGTTTTGTGTGGATGACCTTCTTTTATTATTATAATCAATGAATGGTGACATTTCTTCTGAGTGTTGTGTTGTGTTTTGCTGCATATGAATTGTCAGTTTTGTCTGGGTTAATTGCGTTAATATTTCGATGAGTTTTCGGCGAAGAGCTACGATTATGATTAATCTATGAAGGGTCAGTTTTGTTCTGGGAACTTTAATAAATATTGTGTTCTTTGAATCGTCAGTTTGGTGTTGGGAACCATGTTAATATCAGGGTCTTTGAGAAGTCAGATTTTTGTGGGTGAGCAGTTTTTAATATTTCTGTCTGTGAATTGTCACTTTTCTACGGGGAGTTGTGTTTCATCATACGTTCCCTGAATGGTCACTTGTGTGTGGTGAGCTGTGTTTACTTTACGGTCTATGCAAGGGCAGTTACATGTCAGGAGCTGCGTTAAATAAAACGGTCTATGAATGGTCACAGCCAGTGATCAGTGAAAAACTTCGTAAGCCACACGTGAATTCCATCTCATCTCAACTTCTCAGGAGATCTCTGACTGTGATGTTACTCTTTACTCAGCTTCTTTATTCCATGCTTGATCTGAGATAAATACATTCCGAGCTAGTTGTACAATGTTTTGTTCCAGGAAAAATTGACAGAAACAAACATTTTACAATTTTTTCTTTGAGATCACTCTTGATGTGTGATTGCCCAAGATGATATGTAGATTACCTCATCAGGCGTAACAGCCCCCAGAAGGACACAACAGAGACCGAGCGCAGCGGCCGATCCTCGATCCCGTGGCTTTGCAGTCTAAATCACCATCCCAGTATCCGTTACACATGTTTCTAGGGTGTCAACAGAGTGAGCGAGAGAGTGGATCACACAGTGAGCGAGAAAATGGATGTGACCAGCACTCGTCAAGTACAATGGCAGTCGCTGTGTTTTCCTTCCCGTCCTCTCCCCTTCTTCCCACTCTCCTCACCTCTGTCCTCGCACTGCCTCAGCGGGAGGAGTTGCCCAGCGCTGAACTGTGAAACTGCACTCGCAGTGCAGGCAATTTGAGTTCAAACAGCAGTTCCTGCTCTCAAGTTAACTTAGACCCATCCCTCGCCACTGTGCCAATCCCTTGTGCAGCTAAGCCCGTGTGGTAGCTGATTTGTAATGGTGTCCCCAAGTTAAAGATGCCACACACGCATCTTTCACACCCTGAGGATGGAGTTGGGACATGGACCATCAGGACTCATTATGGACAGTCCCACCAGTGACAGACTGGAACGCCATACCGCCATTATTCCCCAAGAACACAGACGCTATGAGACAACCGTGAGTAAAACCCAGCGGGGGGGGAGGGGGGCAGGGGAAGGAGATCTCAGCTCAGAGAGCAATGTGGCGGCGGTACATTTCTCTAGGAAGTCAAGGCCGAAGAAGAGGCCTCGATCCATGGAGTCAACTTCACAGTGAAAACCAAACTGATGGACCAACTCTGAGTTCCCCTGAGAAATAAATAAACACCTCATGGCCCTCGGCCTCCCCCTTGCTGGGAACCAATGTTACAACAGGGCGTGAAAACTTTCTGCAAATTAAACCGGACTCACAGAGAAAGCTCAACTCGCCTCGTAATCTGTATGAGTGACAAGAACTACCCAAATTCCACTGTTTGGAGAATAAATATCAATTGTATTCTTTAACTTTAAAAATGAATATTAAACAACAGCTACTTCCGACTCAATAACTCGTTTCTCATAAAAGCTTGTTATCAACCTCCCACTCTCTAACAATATACTGATCCAATAAAAGTCCCCAATAAATTTAAAGCAACTGAATTTTCAAAGCTAATCAGAGGCTGTCATCGTCGTTGTCGGTCTTCTATGCACTGCCAGATGTTCCTGGGTTGTTATCGGTCTTTTGCTGCAAAGAAGTTTCAAATGAAAAAGGTATTTTGATCGAGAATGTTTTACCTGCAGTCTCTCAATGGGAATCGCTCGCTCCCTCTGATTATCTATCAAAATGCGAGCTACTTTACAGCCCCGAGCATCGTTTCGTTTCTTTGGTTTGATGTTGTCAAAGACAATAGATTGAAATTCGTTTTGTTTTTTGCATCTGGGGGCATAATCTAAACTGGTTAAATTCGGACTGTTTTGAAAACAGCCAAAGACAACATATTTTCAACTTTCCAGTACACTCTACGATTGACAGTCGGTCACATGACAGTTACCTGCAAACTCTCAGTGCTACGGAGCTTTGACTCTCTCTTAAAGGCACAGTACATGCCTGCAAATTCATAAAACCAGTATGTCACCATATTCAGTGCGCATGCACCAAGGCTCGATGTATCAGCTGGGGACAAGAAGGAATTCTATTCCAGCATTGACCAATCTCTCTCTCTCTCAGGACACTGCAGTGAATAAACTAATTTTCCATGAGACTTCAACGCCACAGTCTGGAAAAGTGCAGACCTCTGGGACAACGTAATAAGGAAAGAGGGAGGAGAGAAGCGAAACTCCAATGCCACTGTTGCCTTGACAAAATGCTGCTAACCCAACTAACTCATCACCACCACAGTGTTCCACCAATGTGACAAATACAGGACAACCTGGCAGCAGCGGTGCCCCAAACACTGGTACCTGCTTAAATACGTCATTGTCAGAGCAAAGGATCAGAACGACGTGAGAATCACCAGCGCCACGGGACAGGAACCGCCGACTGTTGGATAGACCATCGGCTGATCAGAGCCATGTTTAGCGTATATAAAGCCCTGCCGCAGTGGAGACACCTGAAGCAGAGCTACAACAATTTCAACACTGTGGCCTCAAAAAGAGTCAAACGACAGCCTCATAAAGCCAGCCCCTCTTCACAAACCGAGCGACCTACAGCAACAGGATGCCAACAGCCACTTGTCCAAACTCAAGGCAGCCATCATTAATGCATGCACACACTCAACCGGTCACTTAACCAGGAAACACTGTAGTGGTTTGTCCAGAATGACCATAAGATACAAGAACTGATGCACTAGAAGCAGATGGCATTTATCCACGATCCTTGCAATCTCCATCAACTATTTCAGATCCAACGGCACACCTTAACTGTGTAACCTTCTTCAGACCCCACGACCCACCCGTTCTCCATAAACGCTTTCAGTCCCTACGACTCTCCCTAACCTTGTAACCTTCTTCAGTCCACACGAAACTCCCTATCTGTATTGCCTCTTTCAGTCTCCACGAAATTTGCTTTCTGTGCGAACTCCTTGAGTCGCAACAGCCCTCACTTGTTGTGTAATCTGCTTCAGTCCCTAAGAGCAGGACTATCTCTGCAAAGTCCTTTAGTCCCGACAACCCTCGCTATCTGCGTAACCTCTTTTAGTCCCTCCGACCCTCCCTTTCCATGTAAACTCCTCCAGTGCATTACGACCCAACCTACCTGCTCATCTCCTTCAGTCCCCATGGATCCCTTATCTCTATACCCTCCTTCATTCCCTCGACACTCTCTATCTGTGTAACCTCGTTCAGTCCTCACAGTCCCCCATGTCTGTGTTGCATTCTTCTGTACCCACGGCCCTTCCTATCTCTGTAACCTCCATCACTCCCCACAACACTCTCTATATGTGTAAGCTCCTCGGTCTCTACAGCCCTCACTCCTTCAGTACCCACGACACTCCATATTTGTGTAGCCTCCTTCAGTCCACACGTCCTCCAGTTCCCTGGATACTTCTTCTGGCCCCACGACCCGCGCTCTCTGCATAAAATCCTTCAGTTCCCACAGCCCCCCCATCTACGTAACGTCCTTCACTCCCCACAGGCCTCCCTATCTGTATAACCTCCTTCTGTCCCCACAGTCAATAGACAATAGACAATTGGTGCAGGAGTAGGCCATTCTGCCGTTCGAGCCTGCACCACCTTCCATATGATCATGGCAAATCATCCTTAATCAGTATCCTGTTACTGCCTTATCTCCATAACACTTGATTCCACAATCCTTGAGAGCTCTATCCAATTCTTTCTTAAATAAATTCAGACACTGGGCCTCCACTGCCCTCTGGGGCAAAGCATTCCACACAGCACCACTCTCTGGGTGAAGACGTTTCTCCTCATCTCTGTCCTAAATAGTCTACCACGTATTTTTAAGCTGTGTCCTCTGGTTCGGCACTCACCCATCAGGTGAGTTATCTCTATAACCGCTCTCATTCACTTGACCTCCCAGTCAGTGTAAAATCATTCTTCAAAACCTAGAACACCCAACATATGTGAAAGTGCTTCAGTACCTTCAATCCTCCCGAATTTTGTAACTTCCATTAGTTACTAATCCATTCCTAGCTTTTTAACGTAATATCATGCAGTGTTTAAATCTCTCTCGATCTTTGTGTGCTCATGCAATCGCTACAACTGTTCCTGTGTTTGTAACATTGACCCACACCTTGAAATCTCCTGAATGCTGAACCTTCCTCTGGCACTTCCTTTATGTTACCTTCCCCTGCTCTTAGGAACCTGCCTATTTATCTGATCCCCTGCTGTCTCTCGAGCCCTCCATATCTCCAACATCTACCAGCCTCCACAACCCTCCCAACATCTGTAACGTCTTCCAATCGCTTCAACGTCCTCCTTCACTGCAAACTCCTCCAGTCTCTGTGTCACTTTCCATTTGTCAAACTGAATGCAGTCTCTAAAATATGTCTCTGCCGGAAGTACTTCGCTTTCTAATCTCCGTTCATCTGCAAGTCTCGCTATAATCAATAAACTCAACCAGGGATGCACAACCAGCCCTACCTCTCCCAGCTCTTCCTCACCCATTAACCGTTATATTCTTACACATACCATAACACCTGTAACACTTTTTTTGTGCCGAAAACCTTTCCTGTCTGTACACTGCTTGAAACCCGTCCACTACCTCCATGAAACACCTAATTCCGTGTTAACTATTCTGTTCTTGAGAGCAATCTTTGGAGCACCAAAAACCTTACCTCGTTGGTTAATTCCCTCAGGGCCCTGCAGAATTCCTGATCTGTAGCACCCACTCCAATCTGTGTGAGTCTCCAGTTCGTACAAGACTGACTATCAGTATCAGCTCATCCAGTCACGTCATCCATCCACTTATCTCGATATCCTTCCGCAGCTCTTACAACCCAATCTATGCAAATAGACAATCCTTAACCCTCCCTACCTAGGGTACCTCCTCCAGTTTGTTGATACCCCCTATATATGTAAGTGCTTCTGGTCTCTAAAAGCTTCCACACTCCACAAATTTCCTGTCTAAGTAACTTGTAGAAGGCACAAGCATTTTTATATTTGTAAGTTTCTGCAGACACAACAATCCTCCATATCTCTGTTAGGTTCACCAGTCTTCTCTTTAGAACAGTCCTCTCTCTGTGTGCGCTGCTCTTTCTGCCTGTCTCGCACTAAACCCATCCCCATTCCTTGAGTATAATTCAGCCTGCTCTGTCTCTGCAAATCCATCCAATTCCTAAAGGTCTTCATTCCACGAACATTCTCGACTGCTTGCATCTGCGCTTAACTTTGTCACACCCTCGAGCCCCAGAACACGTCCCTATATCTGTGCCCTCTGTCCATCCCCTTAACTCACACTCACACTTAAACACACCAGGGATTTGCAACAAGGGCAACTGGAATGACAACATTAACTGAAGTGAACAGATATGATCGAACTGTCATTATGAAGATATGACTGAAGAATGGCCATGACTGGCAAGTGAATATTGTAGGGTTGTCAGAACGTAGGCAGGATTATTAAGAAGTCCAACACGGTCTGGTAACGTTATGAGGAAAGGATGCATTCAGTGAATTTGTGGGACAATCAAATGGATATGAAAATCAAAATTCTGATTCTATTTGGATGAAGATAAGAAACAGAAGGAAGCAGTAACCATCAACAGGGTATATTTTAGCGACACAAAGAAGTGATGGTAAAGTAAATATGGTTACAATAAGGGAATTGATTCTACCTGTAACAAGTGCAGTACAGTTACTGTGTGCTTCAGTAGTCTCCGTCCTGACGAGATAACTAATGCGTGTCAGGACTGTAATAGATGGAATCCTGCATCTTATACAAGATGGGTTTCCGTAACAGCGTGTGAAGAAACCATCAAGGAAACGGGATATTCCAGACCAAATGTTGTGCAGAGAGAAATATCTAATAACCTCGTTTTAAAGAATCTTTCTAAGCAGAGAACCAGAATAAGATATAATCCTTTTATTGAGCTTGAATTTGCAAAAGAGAAAGCCTTGAGTGGCGGAGATGAATTAAACCATTTGGCCTATTGCGTATTTCACGTATTCATTGGTACCATGGCTGATCCGATTACCCCGGCCTCTATTTTCCTGCCTTTCACATGCCACCCTTGTTTCACTGATGAATTGAAGTCTTACCATTTCTGCTGTAAGTATACTTACTGACCCAGCCTCGACAGCTCTCTGCTGCAAAGGAATTCCTTAGATTCACTATACTCGGAGTGAAGAACCTCCTTCTCATCTCTGTCTCCAATGGGTGAGCCCTTGCTAGGATTCTGGTTACAGGTTCTCACACAAGGGAAAACAAGTCCAATGGCAAAAGTAATTATTGCAGACGACATGAAACCTTTTTGAGTTATGGATAATAGGGACAGTGTCAATGGCTGCAGCAGGATAAGTTCAGTGAAAAGTTAGACGAAGAAAAGGCAAATAGAATTTAACTTGACATGTGTAAGATGATGCCTTCGTCGGGGTTAATTGTAAGAAAGCTGTGACACTGAGGGACAATTACATACAAAGGGATCTTGGCGCACCTCCAATGCTTCATGAAAGTAACAATACAATTTGGTGAGTTCGGAAAGAAAGCAGATGGCATTGTTGTCCTCATCATTTGCTGAATTGAGAAGGAATGTTTGCATGTTATCGTGTAAGGATATGAAACTTTTGAAAATGTTTGGTCATACTTGAAATAGTATGTGTTGTTCACATTGACACACGACAGCCAGCATATGGAGGATTTGGAAAGGGTGCAAAAGCAGATTACCAACATGCTGCCTGTGTTTATTGTTTTCAGACTGTGTTAGCAGTAAGGTGAGATTGAACAAACTTGGATTGTTTGGCGCGTGTCAAATGCGAAGTGGTGATTGTGTAGATTTATATAAAATTAGGAGAGGCAAGAACAACGTGGATAGTCGAAATCTCTTGTTTCAGTGTAGAAGACTTAAATACAAAGGGGCACAAGATTAGGGTGAGATGGGGAAAGTTTAAATGAGATGGGGGAAGCAATTGTTTTCTTTTTACAATGAGGATGGAAAGTGCCTTGGGGACTAGTGAAAGCAGAATTGTGAGCAAAGAATTTAAGTGGCACCTCAGCAGAAACATGTGGATTGGGTGTTCAGAGAGTGGGGGTATTGAGAGGGAGGGCGAGCGAGAGAGATTGGCGAGGGTTGAGATAGAGTCGGAGGGGAGAAGGGAGAGAGGGAGATAGTGGGAGGAGGACAGAGAGAGAGAATGGGAAGATTGAGACAGAGTGGGTGGGGCCAGTGAGAGACAGGCAACGAGAAAGACGGGTAGAGGGAAAGAGAAAGAAAGAAAGGGAGGAGAGTGGGACCGGGGTAGAGAGAGGGAGTGGAGAGAGTTAGAGAGAGAAAGCGTGCAAGAAGGTAGATCGAGAGAGGGAGTGGAATGTGGAAGGTGTGTCGAGAGAGAGATATTGTAAGGGACGAGAGGGATAGATTGGGGGTGGAGACAGGAAGCGAAGGAGTGTGTTAAAGAGATAAATTGGGGTGGTATAGACTGAGATTGTGAGGGAGTAGATGCAGAGAGAGAACGGAGAGACAGTGAGGAAGGGGAGAGGAGAGAGACAGGGAGTGGCGAGACAGAGAATTGGACGGGAGCAGAGAGAGTGGGTGTGCTACAGAGAGAATGAGAGGGGGTTAGAGAGAGAGAGAGCTGGGCTTGGGAGAGAGAGAGAGAGAGGGGAGTTTAGAATGAGAGAGTATTTAGAGGGAGACAGTCGGTATAGTGAGAGAGAGTGGAGGGGTGAAGAGAGAGTGGGAGGCGGTTCAAGAGAGAGACAGAGAGACAGGGAGGGATGTAGATAAACAAAGTGCGAGAGAGTGGGAGGGGACCTTCCAGAGATTTGGAGACAGAGACAGTGGGAGGCGGGAGAGAGAGAAGGAGGGGCCAGAGAGTCAGAAAATGGCAGTGTGATAAATAGAGGGAGACAAAGAGGGAGGGGAGAGTGGGAGCTGTGTAGGGAGAGAAGCGAGTGTACACAGAGAGGGGGTGGAGAGTGTAGTTGGAGAGAGAGAGTGGAAAGATATAGAGATATAGAGAGTGGAAGGGGTGGAGAGACAGACAGACAGACAGTGGAAGGGCAGTACAGGAAGGGAGAGAGTGGGAGGGGGCTAGATGGAGAAAAAAGAGGGCGAGGAGAGTCGTAAGGCTGCAGAGGAAGAGAGAATGTGCAGGAATAGAGAGAGAGATCTGGGGTGGAGCAATAGTTAGAGAGTTGCTAATAGATAGAAAGTAGGAGAGGTGTAGTGAGAGAGGGAATGGCAAGGTTTTGAGAGCAAGATCGAGCAAGAGAGAGAGAGGAGGGTAAAGAGAGGCGAAAGGTTCGAAGGAGAGACAGAGACTTGGAGGATTGTAAAGAGAGAGAGGGAGGAGGCAAAGCGTGAGAGTGGGAGGGTAGAAGAGGGAGAGAGTCAGAGAGTAGGAGGCGATTAGAGAGAGAAAATGAGGAAGGTGGTATTGAGAGAGAATGAGAGAGATTGGGAAAGCAATAGAGAGTGAGGTAGAGTGAAGTGTTATAGAGCCACAGAGTGGCAAGGAGGTACGGAGAGAGAGAGAGAGACATGGGCGGAGAGGGAGAGAAAGAGAGGAAGGTAGAGGGAGACAGGATCAGAGTGGGGGCGTAAAGGGAAAGAGTGTGCGGACAGTGGAGAGAACGAGAGAGTGGGAGCATGGTAGGCAAAGAGAAAGATAGATTGAGAGGGATGTAGTGAAAGAGGGTAGAGAGAGAAAGAGCGTGCGAGGTGCGAACCTGGAGAGAAGGTGAGAGTGGGATAGGATGGAGAGAGTGAGTGGTAAGTGGTAGATGAAGAAAGTTAACGAGAGAGAGAGATTGTGCGGAATGTAGAGATTGAAGAATGGCAGTTCGAATGAATAAGGGAGAGGGATGGGGAAGAGAGAGGAAGGGAAGGGTAGAGAGAGAAGGAGAATTATGGGGAGAGTGTATAAGGTGGTCGACGGAGAGAGACACTGGGAGTGGTTAGACAGAGCGAGAGAGAGAGGGAAGCGTGCAGAGAGAGAAAGAGTGCGGGGGAAGAAAGAGAGAGAGTGAGAGAGGAAATTAAAGAATGTGTGGGAGAGTTGTCGAGAGAGAGGGGGTGTAGGGTAGAGATACATATTGTGGAAAGCGAGAGTGGCAGTGGCGAGTGAAATGGCTTACAGAGAATGAGTGGAATGGTTTAGAGACAGAGAAATCAGAGGAGAGGGCCCGGGAGTGACAGAGGACGAGCCGATCGGGAGAAGATAGGAGGGCTAGGAGGGGCTGGGTCTATGAATGGAGTGCAGTGAGAGGGTAGAGAGAGAGACAAAATGGGAGGGTCCAGAGATAATTAGTCAGAGGGGTGTAGAAAGACGGAGAGTGTGTTAATGGGTGGGACGGCGGTAGTGGGAGGGACCTAGATAGAGTTGAAAGGGTGTATAGAGAAAGAGATAGGGGCACGGACGGAGAGATTAGGAGGTGGGAAGAGAGAGAAAGTGAGACTGGGATGGTTTAAACAGAGAGAGTAGGAGTGGTTAGAGAGAGAGATAAGGAATTAGCGTGGCTTAGGGGGACATTGGATATGGTGTAGAGAGAGAGTAGGAGAGGGTATCTAAGGAGAGAATGAGAGAATGGGAGGAGTGCCGAGAAAGAAGGAGGAGAGTTAGAGAGAAAGGTACAGGGACGGAATGGAGAGAAAGAGAAGGGGACTTAGACAGAGAGTGTGACGGGTGTTGAGAGAGAGCGTGTGAGGCGAGTAGAGAGTGAGCCAGGGAGAGGGAGGGGGGAGGGGTAGAGAGACAGAGTAGGAGGGTTTGAAGAGAGAGGAGGAGGGAAGTTAGAGAGAGAGGAGGTGCTAGCGAGAGGGAGATGTTTAAATAGACAGTGTGAGGTGGAGTAGAGGCAGACAGAGGGTAGGATTTCAGAGAGAAATTGTGAGAGAGGGAGTGAGGTCGAAGCATAGAGTGAGAAGGGTAGAGGGAGAGTGTGGCGTGTATTGAGAGGGAGTGAGAGTAGGAATCTAGAGAGAGGGAGGACATAGGTAGAGAAACAGAAAGAGAGTGGGAGGGGTGTCGCGAGGGAATGAATGGGAGTTTCGTTAAGAGAGAGAGAGAGTAGGGGCTTGGCGGCAGAATGAGTGGGAGGTGGGGAGAGCAAGCGGTAGGTGGGTGGAAACAGCGTGACAGGATTCGAATGAGACAGTGAGACTGGGTGGAGACAGATTGAATGGAATGCGGTGGAAAGTTTGAGGGAGGGCACAGATGCAGAGAACGGGGTTGTAGCGGTAGAATGATTGGGAAGGGTGTAGAGGGAGAAAAAGGAGACGGTGGCAGAGGTTTATAGAAAGATTGGGAGCAAGTTTGAGAGACAGAGAATGGAAGTGGTGATAATTTAGATAGAGGGGGACGGGCCTTCAGAGGGAGAAGGAGACAGGAAATGGGAAGGGGGCCGGGAGGGATAGATGAGGAATGGGCAGCACGAGTGTCAGAGTGGGACGAGCGTTGGGAGAGGGAGAGCAACTTAGGTAAAGAGAGACCGAGACAGTGTGGGTCGGGTGAAGAGAAAGAGGGGAAAAGATCGAGAGAGAGAGACAGTGGGAGCAGGATAGTGAGAAGCAGTGAGAGGCAGAGAGAAAGGGTGGCGAGCTAGAGACAAAGAATGGCAAGGAAGTAGACAGACAGAGACAGATTGGGAGGGGGCAGAGAGAGAGATGGAGTGGGAGATGTGTTGAGGAGAGAGTGAGACCGAAGGAGAGAGAAGAGAGTGGGAGTTGTTAGGAGAGACATAGACAGTGCAAGGGAGGAGACAGAGAGGGAGATTTAGCGATAGCTTATGAGAGTGACAAGAAAGAGAGACAGTGGGATGGGTGATAGAGAGAGAGAGTAAGAGAGAGAGTCGGTTGTAGAGAGAGGCAGTGGGAACAGGAGTAGAGTGAGAATTTAGGAGAAGGTATAGAGAGAGTGGGAGGGTGGAAGAGAGAGAGGGATTTTCTGTAGAGTGGAGGGAAAGAGAGTGTGGGAATGAGTAGAGCCATTGTCAGAGTGTGCTGGGTAGAGAGAGGTTAATAGAATGGCGCAGACAGAGATGCAGTGTTGGATGGGGTTCGGGGAGACAGAGAGAAAGAGGAAAATGTGAGGCTGGTAGAGAGAGAGTGGGAGGCGCATAGGAAGAGAGAGTGGCGCAAGTTAGATCGATAGAGAGAGGGTCTGGAGATTGAGAGGGAAGTCGAGAGAAAGTGGGAGGGATAGAGGAAAAGAGATTGGGAATGTCGTAAATCAGAGCGAAATGGAAGTGGATAGAGAGGCAATGGGTGTGTTGTGAAAGTAAAGGTCAGGGAGCAGTGTAGAGCGAAAGAGAGAGTGGGTGGGGCATTGAGAGAGTGCAAGAGAGAGTGAAAAGGGTAGAGAAAGAGACAAGGAGTGGATTATTGAGAAAGGGAGTGAGTGCGATCGGATATAAGGAGAGAGGGAAAGGTAGAGAGAGACTATGGGAGGTACATTGAGAGACAGAGCGAGAATGGGAAGGGGTTAGAGAGAGGGAGAGGGTAGGAAGCAGTATACTGAGAAAGTGGGAAGGTAGAGATTGTGGAAGGGAGGCAGAGAGACAGAGAGTGGGAAGAGGCAGGGAGAGAGACAGAGTAGCTGAATCGTAGAGGGTGTGAGAGAAATAAAGATGAGTGGACGGGGTTAGAGAGAGTTGGCGGGGGTAGATAGAGAGTGACAGAGGGAGAAGAGAGTGGGAAGGAGTACAGAGAGAGTGCGAGGGAGGAGCCAGGGAGGGGGTAGGAGATAGAGACGGGAGGGTGAGGAAAGAAATCGGGATAGAGAAGTGTGAAGAAGAATTGGATGGGGCCAAGAGAGAGATCATGGGAGGGTACAGAGTGAGAGTGAAGGAGAGTGGCAGAGAGTAGAGGATGGGAGTGTTTACAGAAAGCGAGTAACACAGATTGCAGAGAGAGAAATGATGGCGGCAGAGAGATACTGGGACAAATCGATACAGAGTGGGTTGGATAGAAAGAGAGATAGTGGGGTCGAGACAGAGAGGTTGACGGACAGGGTTAGAGAGGGAGAGTGTAAGGGTGTTGTGAGGAAAAGTTGGAGGCGGTTTGAGTGAAACAGGGAGACAGAATGTGGAAGAGTTAGAGCAAGACTGAGAGAGGGAGTGGGAGGGAGTATAGAGAGAAAGGGCAACAAAGATTGGGAGGGAGGTAGGGAGATAGAGAGTGGGAGGAGGGGAGAGAAAGAGAGTGGGTGAAGGGTAGAGGAATGGAGAGAGAAGTGAAGGCGAGTGGACGGGGATGAGAGACTGTGAGAGGGTAGGTAGATATTGATAGTGGGAGAGGAAAGTGGGAGAATGTACAGAGGGAGATAGCGCGTGGGTAGCGAGAGAGAGTGGGAGAGAGGAGATAGAGAGAGAGAGAGGACGGGGTAATGAAAGGGTGAGGGTGGTAGAGAGACAGAGAACGAGTTTGGGTTTGTAGAGAGAGAGAGGGAGAATGTGGTGGATAGGGAAAGAGAATGGGAAGTGAGAGAGTTGGAGAGAGGTAGAAAGAAAGAGAGAGAGACAGGGGCACAGAGACAGAAATTGGAAAACAGGCAGTGGAGCGAGAGAGAGAGAGAGAAATAGCAGAGTGGGACGGGGCAAATAGAGAGAATGAGGACGGGAGGAGAGCGGACGTTGTGTAGAGAGGGAGAGAGTGATATGGGATAAGGGGAGAGATCGGGGTGTGTCGAAAGAGAGAGTGGGGATATGGGATTAGCGAGAGATAAAGTTGGGGGACTAGACGAGAGAGTTTGGGGATGTGAAAAAGAGACAGGGCAGGGAGAGATAGAAATAGAGGGTTGTGGGGAGAGAGAGGGAGTGGAGGAGAGAGAAAGGATGGGACGGGTCAGAAGAAAGAGACTGGCTTGGATTAAAAAAAGAGAATGAGGGAGAGTGATGGACGGTAGGTACAGTGATGGGGAAGAGAAAGAGAGGGATTGGGACCAAGTGGAGTGAAAGAGAGTGTGTGGGTAAAAAGAGAGTGAGAGTCGGAGGAGATTCAGTGAAAGAGTGAGGGGAAAAGATAGGGTGTTGAGAGTGTAAGTGGGAGGCGATTCGAGAGAGAGCGAGAGAGTCAGAGATTGGGAGTGTTTTAGAAAGACGGGGACAGAGTGTGAGACGGTATAGAGAGAGAATGGAGAGACACTGTGGGAGCCGGTAGAGAGATTCAGTGGGCTTGGTGTATAAAGAGAGAGAGGGAGAGGGAGGTGCCCAGAGAGAGTGGGGATTGCGAGAGACATGGAGGTCGGTAGAGAGAGGGAGACTGGGTGGGAGTCGCGTAGAGGGAGGCAAAGAGAATAGCTTTGGCGGGAGGGAAAGAGTGAGTAGTTGGTACTGGACGAAGAGAGAGAATGAGAGAAGAGGAGAGAGATTGAGTGTCGGGAGGGTAAGAGACACCGTGAGATTTTGGGAGGGGGTTACATAGAGGGAGGGAAGAGTTGGGGGTGTAGACAGAGTAGGGAGTGGACAGACATAGAGGGGTACAGAGGGAGAGAGAGAGTGGGGTAATGTGAGTTAGAGTGTGCTGTAGAGAGAAATCAAGAGAGGGAAGGAAAAGAGTGTGGGACGAGAAAGTGATAGAGAGTGACTTTGTGGAAAGAGACTGAGGATGGGAGGTGAGAAAGAGAGTGGAGCGGAGCTAGACACAAAGAGGAGAAGCAGAGAGATAGAGAGTGGGAGTGGTTAGCCAGGAAGAGTGGGGATGTAGGGGGAGAATGAGGGGAGGTAGGTAGACAGAGAGATGGGTGGGCGAAGAGTGAGTGGGGGTTAGAGAGAGTGAATGGGACGGAGTGGAGAGAGAAAATGGGACTGGTGCAGAAAGAGTGAGAGTGAGAGGCGAAAGAGTGTCTTGGAGAAAGAGAGAGATAGGAAGAGGCAGCTGGTGGAGACAGACTGAGGATGGGAGAGGAGATAGAGAGTGGAGCAGGGCGAGAGAGACAGTGTGGGAAGGTTAACAAAGAATGGGAGTGGAATGGAGTTGAGAGCGGGGTTTCTGAGAGAATTAGAATGAGGCAGTGAGAGAGACAAAGAGAGACAGTCGGAGGAGTGTAGATGGAGATGGGAGAGTGTGGGCGGCTGCTGTAGAGAGAGGGGAGACAGTGGGAATGGACTAACGAGAGAGAAGGAGAGAGAGGGCTTTGGGTAGAGAGTGTGGAGGGGTGTAGATAGAATAATGGGGAGCAGAGTGGGAGTTGTTCGGGGGAGAGGGAGACAGTTGGAGAGAGAAAAGTGGTGGGATAGAGAGAGAAGGAGTGGTGAAGAGAAAGAATGTGGGTGCACATCTAGAGAGTGCAAGGGAGGCAAGAGAGAGAAGGGTGAGAGACGAGAGAGATAGAGAATATGGAAGAGGAACACTGGCGGGTGTTAGTGAGAGATAGTGGGGTATACAGAGAGACAGTGGGAGGCGGGTCGAGATAGAGGCAATGAGAGACATTAGGCGGTGTGCAGAGAGTCAGAGAGAGAGACAGATGGAAAGGGATATATATAGATAGAGGTGAGAGAGAGACACTGGGAGAGTTGGGAGACAGAGGGTGGCATGGATGTCTGGAAAGAGAGTTAGAAGGGTGTATAATGAGAGGGAGAGAGACAGTGGGAGGGAGGGTGAGAGAAAGAGAGTGAGGAGTATATATGGAGAGACATTGGGCTGGAGGCTAGAGACAGACAGAGTGGGAAGGTATAAGACAGTGAAGGATGGAGGATGAGAGACAGAATGAGAACGTGGGAGGGTCAGAATAAGATGAGAGCGGAACTTGGGTTGACAGAGAGATGAGGTAGAGGAGAGTTGGGGCAGTTAAGAGGGACAGAGTGGATGGCTTTTGAATGCGAGGTTGGTGTCGGGAGAGAGTGCTTTAGGAAGAGTTAAAGTGGGGGAAGAGAGAGTGCGTTGGTGGGGACAGACAGATGGAGGGGGTAGCGATAGATAGGGCGGGATCAGCGATAGACTTGAAGTGGCAGGGGAGAGATACAATGCCAATGGGGCAGAGAGAGCTTGGGATGTTTTAAAAAGAGAGAGAGTGGGACAGCATTGACAGAGAGAAAATTTAGGGGTATGTAGGAAGAACAGGTGGTGTAGAGAGAGAGTGGGGGGTAGAGAGAGAGAGAGTTGTGGGGGTGTAGAGAGAGGTGCGACAGTAGGAGGGGCTGGAGAAAGATTAGGACGATGTAGAGAGAGGGGGAGGAGCAGGGCTTTTGAAGGAGAGAGATAGAGAGAGGTGATTAGAAAGAGTGTGGGAAGAGAGACTCTATGAGGTGGGTAGAGAGAGGGACAGTGAATGGGAGGGGGTATAGAGGGAAACACAGTGGGAGCGGGTCGAGTGAAAACGAGAGATAGGAGAGTAGGAGTGGGGTAGAGAAGGATTTGGGAGACGCTGGAGGGAAATAGAGAGAGATGGAGTTGGTGCAGACAGATAGTTGGAAGAGTGTGGAGAGAGAGACAGACAATGGGAGATGTTAGATGGGGAGATACAGCGGAATATAAGAGACAAAGGGTGTAGCGTGAGAGAGTGTGCAGTTAACAGAGGTAAAACGTGAGGCGGATCGAGGGAGAGTGAGTGGGAGGAGGTAGAGGGACACAGAGTAGGACGTAGTCGAGAGAAAGAGAGAAGGAGAATGGGGTGAGAGACGAATGTGGAGGAGAAAGTGGGACGTGGAAGGGAGACAGAGCATGGAAGACGAAAAACAGACAGTTGGAGTCGTTGGAGAGAGAGAGTGGGAGAATAACTGGCAGGCGGGTTTACAGAGAGAGACAGAGAGGAAGGAATGCAGAGAGAGATTGGGAGTAGGTAGAAAGAGGTGGTTGGACCGGGTGGAGAGAGGCTGGGTTTTATACAGCGAATAAGTGGGAAGCAGGTGGAGAGAGAGACAGAAAAACAGTGAGAGGGGTGCATAGAGAGGGAGGGAGGGTTTGGTAGGTATAGAGGGAGATATCGAGGAGAGAGACAGTGTGGGGGTTGAGAAAATACGACTGGGAGAATTGTGGAGAGAGAGAATGGGAGGGATGTAGAGGGAAATAAAGAGAGTGAGGGGGCTTACAAGAGAAGGAGAGATAAAGTGGGAGGGGGTTGAGACAGAGAGCGGGAGGAGACAAGGTCGGGAGCCAGAGAGTCAGAGGGGTGTAGAATGAGAGCGAGGAAGTTCCAACAGGTGCAGTCAGAGACAAGGAAGGAGAATGGGAGTGGTGCAGAGAGAGAGAACGAGATGGTGTCGATCGACACATATTGGGAAGGTAGAGTGAGAGAGAGAGAGGGAGTATGGAGAGTCTGAAGTCGGAGGGAGAGAGATTGCGAGACAGAGGGACGGGGGAAGCTGTCGAGATGGACGGGCGTGAAGAGAGTGAAGGAGTGGGAGGGGAGTGAGAAAATTAGACGGGCTGCGAGAGGGAGAGATGGAGAGTGTATTTGGGTAGAAAGTGTGAGCGAGTCAGAGGAGGAAGAGGGAGAGAGACTGGGACTAGTGAGTGAAGCTGTAGTGAGAGAGAGGGAGGCGGGTCGATTAAGAGAGATACACAGAGGGAGAATGGGAGGAACTATGGAAGGGGTTATAGGGACAGACGGAGAGATAGAGTGAGGGGCATTAAGACAGAGTGGGGGGACAAAGAGCGTGGGATGTGGGAAGAGAGAGGCAGAGTGAGTGGTAGAGGGCTGACAGCGAGACAGAGAGGGACTGTGGTAGAGAGAGTGTTGAAAAGATAAAGGAGAGTTGGAGTGGGGTAGAGTGAGAATGGGAGGAGCCAAAGAGAGAGGAGAGAGAGACATTGAGAGCTGGGGGGCAGAGAGAGAGCATGCAACATTGGTAGGGAAAGAGAGAGGGAGAGGAGAGGGGTGATGTATAGAGAGAGTGTATGCAGTGTACAGAGGGAGAGAGGAAGGTGTTAGAGGGAGAACGAGAGTGGGAGCAGTGTGAAAGGAGTGAGATTGGGGAAGCACTGAAAAACAGTGAGAGAGGGATCAAAGAGTGCGGAGAGAAGGGTGGGGAGAGAATGAGCGTGGGAGGAGACAGGCTGGCAGAGATTGGGGGACAGGACAGAGAGGGATAGGAGGTAGAGAGAGAGCGGGTAAGGTGCATAAATGAAGTGGTGTGTAGAGAGAGACAGAGTAGGAGGCGGGTGGACAGAGTGCCAAAAGGGTGTATATATGTATAGAGAGAGGAGAGAGTGGGTAGTGAGTATGGAGAGGGAGAGGTGAGAGAGCGCGCAGGGATAGAGGAATAATGCTTGGCAGAGTGGTAGTGATAGAAAATGTGAAGGGCATAAGAGGGAAAAAGAGAAGGTGGACGGGGACAAGAGAGAGAGAGAGAAGGATACAGTGGTATGGGTTAGAGACAGAGCGTGGGAGCTGGATAGATAGAGATAGAGAGGGGGAGAAGAGTGGATTGGTGCAGAGAGATAAAGGTTGGGAGGGCGTAAAGAGACAGATCTATTGGTAGGTCTAGTGGGAGACAGGGAGTGGGTTGAGAGAGAATGAATGAGGGGACAGAGAGATAGGGAGTGTAAAGAGAAAGTGGGAGGAAGCGAACGAATGAGTGAGTGTGAGAATGGGATGGGAATAGAGTGGCAGAGTGAAAAAGAGAGTGATAGGTTGTAGAGATAGAGGGAGTAGACAGGTAGAGTAGCAGGGGACAGAGAGAGCGTGGCAGTGGGATAGAGAGACAGTGGGAGGGGGTAGAGAGAGATTGAGAGGGATATGAAGAGAGAGAGGAGAAAGAGAGTGGGACGGTGTAGTGGGAGAGATAGACGGAGGAGCGAGAGAGGGGAAGAGAGGGTGAGAGGAGTAGGAAGAGTGGGAGTGGAAGAGCCAGGGGGCAAGTGAGTAGAGAGAGCGAGAAAGAGTGGAATGGAATATTTAGAGAGACAGAGTGGGAAGGGGAAAGCGGATGAGAATGTGACAAAGGAGACTGGGAGGGTGCTAGCGAGAATAACAGTTGGACGTGATAGGCAGAGAGAGAAGGGAAAGCAGAGTGGGAGGGGTGTACAGAGACACATTGAGGCGGTAGAGAAGGGGATCGGGGTGTAGAAAGCGAGAGTGAAGGAGATAAAGGAAGAAGGTTGGATTCGAAAGAAAGGGAACGTAGTCAGGTAGAGAGACAGTTGGGGGTAGAGACAGAGACAGAGTGGTAGAGAGAGTTGAGAGAATGAGTTTGGCAGTGGGATAGCGATGGAGACGGAGAGAAAGAGTGGGAAGGTAGAGAGTGTACGAGGGAGTTAGACTAAGAGATACAGTGGGAGGTGTGCATAGTAAGAGAGTGGGACGGGTGCAGACTGAGAGAGAGTATGGACGGCGACTCGAGAGAGGGAGGGACTGTGAGAGGGAGTGGTAGAGAGAGAAAATGGGAGGTAGATCGAAGGAGAGTGTGTGGGAGGCGGCACACAGGGAGACAGAATGGGAGAAGGCAGAGAGGGAAAGAGAGAGAGGAGGGTTTTACGGTAGAGAGAGAGATTGGGAGGTGATACACAAAGACAGTGAGAGATTGGGATGGGGAATGGAGAGATACAGGAAGGGAGAGAGAATTGGAGGGATGGGTAGAGGGAAAGAGAGTGGGAGGTGGTCGTCAGAAAGAGGGCGAGAGAGTGAAGACAGAGAGAGTAGGGAACAGAGAGGGAGGAGAGAGACAGAGGGAGGGAGGAGGTAGAGAAAAAGAATATTGGAGGGGAGACAGAAAGTGGGATGAAGTAGAGAGAGAATGGGGGTATAGAGGGCGAATGAGTGAGAGACAGGTAGATAGAGGGAGCGGTGGGTAGGGAAAGAGTGGGACATGATAAAGAGAATTCGTGGGAAGGGGTAGATAGAATGAGAAGGAGAGTAATAGAATGTTTGGAAGGCGTGTAGAGAGGGAGAAGGGAGAGAGTGGGTGGTGGGAGTAGGGAAAAAGGGGAGAGAGGTAGCGGAGGGGCTAGAGAAAGAGAGAGTCGAAGGGGGTAGAGAGAGAATGGGAGGATTATAGAGAGATAGCTGAAGGGAGCTATGCAGACAGAAGGCGAAAGAGAGAGTGGGGGAGCTTTTGAGGCAGGGAGTGAGATGAGGTAGCGAGAGGGGTAGTCGGGTTGAGCGAGAGAGAGTGGAAAATGTGAGGGTGATATGGAGAGTAGAAGGGGTGCAGAGAGAAAGAGGCAGGGGTTTATGATATATAGGGGTGCAGGCGGAAAGACAGAGAGGGAGACAAGAGTGGCGTGGTGCAGAGAGCCCGAGAGTGGGTGGGTGTCGAGTGAGATAGATTGGGGAGTGCAGAGAGAGACAAAGAGGAGGGAGGAGAGACAGAAATAGTTGGTGGATGGAGAGAGTTAGTGGTAGGTACTAGAGAACAAGCGTAGGGACGTAGGGATGGAATGAATGGGAGGTGTTTCGAGAGAGAGGAGAGAGTGGGTGGTGTGTACACAGAGAGGCAAAGGAAGGAGTAGAGAAAGTGAGAGTGGAAGGGGTAGAGAATCAGAATGGGAGAGTATGGAGTCTGTGTGGGAAGAGGCTTTGGAGAGAGAAGGGGAAAGAGAGAATGGGAGGGGTTTCGAGGCAGGGAGTAGGAAAAAGTGAAAAAAGAGAGTGGGAGTTGGCTCAAGGCAGAGAGAAAGGCAGAGCCAGGAAAACGCTGGGAAGGTAGAGAGAAAGTGTGGGCGGAGGTAAAACGAGATGGGGTGTCGAGAGATAGAGGGAGCAGGTTGGATAAAGAGCCACAGAATGGAAGGGCTGCAGAAAGACAGAGTGAATAGCAGGCAGAAAGATAGAGAGAGCGAGAGGAGAGACGGAGTGGTGCAGACAGACATCGAGTGGGAGAGTGTTAAGTGTGCGCAAGTGTGGGCGGTAGAGAGAGAGTGGGAGAGTAGACAAAGGGAAACAGAGAGAGTGGGCGGTACACATAGTTGGTTGGAAGCGGGTCGAGAGAGACTGTGAGCGAAGAGGGACAGTGAGAAGGGGTAGAGAGAGAATCGAAGCCGGCAGAGAGGAAGAGTGGAGGGGCAAAGAGAGAGAGGGAAGGGGATTAAAGAAAAGGAGACAGTGTGAAGGGGCTGAGGAATACTGAGTTGGTAGGGGAGATTGAGAGTGGGAGGGGAGTAGAGAGACAGAGAGGAAGAGAGTGGGAACGAATGAAATTGTGGGAAGGAATAGTGTGAGAATGGAAGGGGGTAGAGATTCAGACTGCGAGGGGAGTAGAGGGAGAGAGACGAAGATGGTAGAGAGAGACAGCGAAAATGGGAAAGGGACAGAGAGAGAGTAGGTGTTGGTGGCGACAGAGAGAGATAGAGGGATCGAGAGAAAGTGTGCGATGGGGCTAGAGAGTGAGAGTGGAGGGTTTGAGAGTGGGAATGAGTGGGAAGGGGAGTGAGGGAGAAGCGGAGAGGGAGCAGAGAGAGAGACCGTGAGAGGGCTAGAGTGAGTGTGGGTCGGGGATAGAGAGAGTGATAGTAGGAAGGTGGTACAGTGACTCAGAGGAGCTCGTCGAGAGAGTGAGGGAGAGGAAGGGGTACAGATAATGAGAAAATGTGGTTGGTGCAAGAAACATATAGGTGCTGATGTGCAGAGTGAGAGTGAGAGGGAGACAGTCGGAAGGGGTAGAGAGAGAGGGAGGGGATAGAGAGAGTAGGAAAGCATAGAGAGAGGGAGGAAGAGTGGGCCGGGGCTAAAGAGAGAAGGTCGGAACAGTGTAAAAAGTGTGGGAGTGTGTATAGAGCTAGAAAGTGAAAGAAAGTGGGAAGGGGTTACGGAGAAAGAATGAGTTATTTGGAAGGGGTCAGAGCGAGAGTGGAAGCAGGTAGAGGGAGAGTGAGAGGAAAGATGTAGAGAGTGATAATGGGAAGGGGTAGAACGAGAGCGTTTGGCGGGAGAGTGAGTGGGAGCAGGAGAGATAAAGAGAGTGGTAAGGCCGTCGAGAGAGCGTGGAATTGGGGCTACAGAGATTGAGTGGGAAGGAAGTAGAGAGAGAATGCGAGACGGGTCGAGGGTGAGAGGGAGAGGAAGGGGTGGAGAGCAAGGGAGAGCGAGACTGGGAAAGGGTAGTGAGGGAGAGATGGAGTCAGACGGGGCAGACAGAGAGTGGGTGAGTGTACAGAAAAACTGGGATGGGGTTAGTGGGAGAGAGGGTTGGAGAAAGGCAGAGGGAGTGGGGTGTGTAGAGAGTGATAACTTGTGAACGGATACAGAGAGAGTGAGAGGGGGACAGACAGCGAAACTGGAAGGGGCCAGAGACAGAGAGAGAGGGAAGGGGTGGAGAGAAATGAAAATACGAAGGGAGATGGGAGAGAGAGCGAGCATGGAATCAGGTAGACAGAGGGAGAAGGAGTGTGAGGAGGCCGATAGAGACAAGTGCAAGGCGTGAGGAGAGAGTGGGTGAGGTGTAAAGATAAAGACAGTGGAAAGGTGTGGAGAGAGGGAGTGGGAGGGGCTGGTGAGAAATGGAGTGGGAAGGCGTTAAAGAGTGGTAGAGTGGAAAGGCAACAAAACGAGGGATATAGTTTGGAAGGGAGAGAGAGAGTGGGTGAGGCGGGAAGAGTGAAGGAGTAGGTGGAGAGAGAGAGAGTGGGTGTGTAGAGAGCGAGAGAGAGAGAGTTGAAAGGGCTTGGATAGGGAGATTGTGAAGGGGCAGAGATAGAGTGGGAGGGGCTATACAGAGAGAGTGTGGAAGGGGTATACAAAGAGAGATTCGGGGCTAGAAAGGAGCAGTGAGAGGAAGGGGGTCGTGACATAGAGAGAGTGGGAATGGGTAGAAAAATGCAGAGAGATTGGGATGGTGTAGAGAGAGAAAGTCAGAGGGGCAGAGGGAGAGTCACAAGCAGGTCGAGAGAGAGGGAGGAATTCGACCGGGTAGATAGAAAGAGTTGAAAGATTCAGAGAAAAAGTGTGGTAAGGGGCAAGAGAGAGAGCGGGAGGGATATGAAGAACGTGAGAGCGCGGTAAGGTGGAGAGAAGGAGAGAATAGGAAGGGGTAGAGGGAGTGAGTGGGAAGCCTTTAATGGGAGGCAGAGTC
Organism: Chiloscyllium punctatum; assembly: GCF_047496795.1. Lineage (NCBI taxonomy): Eukaryota > Metazoa > Chordata > Chondrichthyes > Orectolobiformes > Hemiscylliidae > Chiloscyllium > Chiloscyllium punctatum. The sequence continues at coordinate 1,333,210 of NC_092789.1, read as the reverse complement.
AGACATGGGCGGAGAGTGAGTGGCAGGAGGATAGATAGAGAGAGGAGGAGGAGATAGTGGGAACGGGTTAGAGAGAGAGTCAGAGGTGGTAGTGAGAGAGATAGTGTGAAGGAGTACATCGAGAGAGCTTTTGGGGTAGAGAATGTGGACGGCAGCTAAAGAGAGAAAGTGGGAGGGGCGTAGAGATAATGAGAGTGCAGAGAGAAAGAAAGCAAAAGAGAGTTCGAAAGGCTAAAAGAGAAAGAGTGGCAGGTTTGGATGCAGTTAGAGAGCGAGATTAGGGGGCTCAGAGGGAAGGTGAGAGGAAAAGGATGGATAAAGATACTGGGAATGTGTAGAGAGAGAGAGATGGAGGGGTAGAGAGAGAAAGTGCAAATTGTGCTGAGAGAGATGGAGAGGAAGGGTCAGAGAGAGAGCAAGACTGGGAAGGTGTGGAGAGCGAGTCAGAGGGGTCGAGAAAGAAAAAGTGGGAGGGGCCAGTGAGAGAGAGAGAGAGTCTGGGAGAGTGGCAGGGTTGTAGAAATAGGGAGAGAATAGGATGCCGGAACAGAGAGGGAGTGGCCGAGATGAGCGGGAGTGCAAAGGTTGGAAAAAGAGAGATAAGGAGACTTAGGCAGGTTGGAAGAGAGCGAGAGTGTGGGCGGTGCGTGGAGTGGGAGATAAAGAGTGGGAGAGATGAGAGAGAGTGTTAAAGTAGGTACGAAAGATAAAATGAGAGAGAGGGAGGTTGGTCGAGAGAAAGAGTGTGGGAGGTGCATCGAGAGGTAGACAGAGAGAGTGGGAGGGAGTAGAGAGAGAAAGACAGAGAGTGGAATGCAGACAGAGAGAACGAGAGAGTGATGGGATAGTGTGAGAGCGAATGGGGTGCACAGAATGAGAGAACGGTTGAGATTGGGTGTTGGAGGGGTAGAGAAGAGGAGTGTGGGTAGGGGTGGAGACAGAGAGAGTCGGAGAGGGGCAGAGAGAGTGAGAGGGGCGAGATAGATTGAGTGGCAGCTGGTTTGAGAATGAGGGAGACGGGAATGGATTCGAAAGAGAGTGTGGATGTAAGGAAACGGCTTGGAAACGGCTTGGAAACCCATTGCTATTCTGTTCCCCAAGTAAGTGCCTGCGGGCAGATGGAACCTCATTTCTCCTCGCAACGGCCGAGAAACACATGCCCAACCTGTTCGACTATGACGACTCTGTTAAGATGTCCCCACTCTGTTTTCCTCACAACGGCCGAGAAACGCATCTCCAACCTGTTCGACTATGACACGCTGTTTAAATGTCCCCACTCTGTTCACTGAGCAACGGCCTGTGAACCCATCCCCAACCTGTTCTTAGAGGATCAGCCTGTGAATAATTTCTCATTCTGTTAACTTAACAATGGGTTGTGATCCCATCCCTGCTCTTTTCACTGAGTAAGAGCATGTGACCACATTTTCAGTGTGTTCCCCTTGTGACTGGCTGTCACCCCATTCTAGACCTGTTCCCGTAGGAACAGCCTCTGAACACAAACTCACTCCATTATCCTAGCAATGACCTGTTAACTTACCACAAGCATTTTCTCCTGGGAACAGTGTCTCATTCCAACCCCACTCTGTTCCGTTAGCAATTTCCTGTCGTCCAAACCCCAATCTGTTCCACCAGCAGCGGCCTGTGAACCCGTCAATGTGTATTACCCTCGTAACGGCCTGAACCCTTTGCCACTGTGTTCTCGCAGCAACCGTTTCTGATACATCCTCCCTCTGTTCTCCTAGTAATGGTGTGTGAACAAATCCCCACTCTGTTCTTCTAAAAATAGCCTGTGGCCAAATCTTCACTCTCCCTCCGTAGAATTGGCCTGTGAATCATCCCCAACTCTGATCTCCTAGCATTAGACCGTGAACCCATCCCCACATTGTTCACCCGGCATCGGCCTGTGACCTCATTCCAACCCTGTTTCTCTGGCAACGATCTGAGAACCAATCCCAGACAATTAACCTCGTAAAGGTTTTGTGAAACTGTTCCAATTCTGTTCTCCCGGAATTGGTTTGATAACATATCGCAATTTTGTTCTCTGAGCAACGACCTCTGAACACATTCCCATTCTCTTCTCCTACCTTGGCCTGTGAACCCATCCGCACGGTATTTGCCCAGAAACATACTGCAAATCCAACCCCACGGTGTTCTCCCTGCAAAGGACTGTTCACCCGTCCTCATTCTGTTCCCCCAGCAAATGTCTATGAACCCAAATCCATGAAACGCAAAACAAGCATAAGGTAAGTGAGGATGAGTTTATTTAGGATGTGGAGAGAGAGAGCTAGAAGGAGAGGGAGTGGAGTAGATTTGGGGAGGGTGTGTTACACCAGGGGTTAGAGCAAGGACAAAGAGAGTTAAAACCAACTCCTGCGATCAGGCCATGTCCCCTTCCCTTCTCTGAGTATGGAGAGGTGGGGCTGAGTCCGTCTATCTCTTCTTGAACACGAGAAATAAGATTATAGTTGACGCTGCTGTTTTGCCCTTTTTAATGATCATTTTTATTATTTACAAATTGAAGTGATAGATGCAGTCAGTGGGATGGTGTATTTCCGCACTGGGTCCTGATCTGAGAGAAGCATTAAAATGGATCCCTGTAACCCCCTGTGGGATAGCGTCAGACAACCGAGCACTCACCTGAGTCTGTGACCATAGCGACAGGCTGATTCATTGCAGAAACTTTGAATTAAGAACAGAAAATCCATGAAGAATTTATTAATGATAAAATCTTATTTTTAGATCAACTTTGGCAAAGTGGTACAGCACGGGGTAAAACTCTACTAATTTAAACCTGCAGCAGAGAAAGATTTGCCCGTACATTAACATGTAAAAATTCGTGAGGCCAAAATCACGATTTAATGTAAAACAAAACACAAATTTGCTTTTACTAGACCAACAGAGAACAATTGATTAACAATTATTTACAACTCCTTCCTCTCACCCATATTTCACTTTCCCTTATATAATACTAAACCGATAAAACCTTGCAGTATCATGGACCACAAATTCTGATTTCAAAACCAGCCAGCTGTCGAACCATCCCCTTGTATCTTGATTGTAGAGTTTCTTCTTCTTTGGGATTTCTGTGTCACAGGTCATTGTCTGATAAATGTATCTTTATGTCTCTGGTAGTCTGCACATGCTGATGGTATTGGCAATTCTCCCTCAGCTGTTCACGTTTTCCAGGTATTTTACCGCTAAAGCATCGGACTATGTCACTGTTTTTAAAATATTTTCAATATAGTACACTAAAAATGGATTGCAGTTTGGTATTCTAGGCATATAGTATAAATTGATTGCCCGAATTGGTATTTCTTTTTTTCTCTGCAGACAACCAGCTACACTGGCTGCCGGACCGAACGCTTACATTGTATCTTGTTCAGAACACTTGATGCTGTCAGGTAGTTCTGCTAATTTTTAACTTTCTGAAAGGTGCAGTACACCCAATTTTCATAACAAAAGAGAAATTTCAGCACATTCTTCAGCTGCTGTCTGAATTTAGTCTGGATCATGGCATAAATCACGGTGTTTGTGCAGCAACTGAGGAGCTGTAGCATGAAGGCCAATTCCAGCACAAAGTCATGGAGATGCACAGATTGATATCCAATATCATACATTCGATACCATATAGAATATACCATTAACATTGGCCATAACAGTATGAAATTGGCCGAGATGAGAAACAGTAAAATGATGGATTTTTTCCGATTTTGCATTTCTGTGTCAGACTGAGCATTCCCATTGGTGTGAGCGCGGAGTCTCCTGCGGGCTCTGCTGCTCACTAAAATGTGTTTGATGGTGAAAACATTGAGCAGCAGGATCAGGAGAAATGGGAGAGCCGGGGTTAGAATGTGATGAAGGAACTCGATTGTCGCCCAGACAGGAGAGTGCTTGACAGTGAGTGTTATAGAACAAAACCAGGGGGAGTTCCATAGCCAATACCGAGATGTGTACATAAAATACCAGAAAATGTTCTTTAAACAGCTCAGCACAGTGACTGTTCCCAGAACCACAGCCGCCGTTTTCTCACTGCAATGTTTGTTTTTCAGCTTCTGGCAACAAATCGCCACGAATCGATCAAAGGTCAAAGCAACGGTGTACCAGACAGAACAGTCAGTGGCTGCATAAAGCAGGACGGCGTGGATATTACACACGGGGATGGACCTCACGAAATGAAATTGTTTCGGAAAAACAATGGGAATGTGTCTCAATATCAGGTCGAGGATAATGACCAATAGATCCGCCACTGCCATTGCCCCAAGGTAATGTCTGACACACGGAGACAATCCACAATCTTTATAAATCAGGACATAGATCGTCAATACATTAACTGTGAAAAAAGACAAACATACAAATTAAACATCAACCTGGAGCCAACGTTACCAGTTTGATTGATAACACAATGAGACTTTGAAATGTGTCTCGACATTCAGAGATTTATTGAAATAATTTGAGCTGAAATATAAAAGAGAAATGTCTGAAGTACTCACAAAAATGTGACGTGAAACGCAAGAAATCCGCCCTCCCCAAACAGACACAGACAAATCCATACAACAGAATGGTTTCTGGAACACTCCTACAGACTCGATCACTCGAGGGCAGACACAGGTCACATCATCCCACTTCTATCCTGAACGTTGCTGTCCTGAGTATTCTATCCCAGTTTATTGAAGGCAAACAACATTTGGATATTTCTGTCTTTTCGTCTCAATTGTGGTCAATCATTTGCCGTGAAGAAACGTAAATGCAGGGAAAATGTATTCATTCCTTTAATTGCCAGAGGGAATATCAAAACCGTGTTTCCTTCTCACTGGAAGAGGATCTCTTCCCTCAGAATCTTATCTTTTGTTCAATTAACTAATGTTGGAAGTTCACAAATCTGGGCTGCTGGGAGTACAATTTTCTAGAGAATGTTGGGTTTAGAATATTCATAGGATTGTCGGGTATAGAATGGTCCAGAGAATGTTGACTCCAGAATGTTCCGCAGCATTGCCGGCATAGAACATTCCAGGGAATGTTGGTTAAAGAATGTTCTGGCAATGTCAATTCCAGTGAATGCCAGATCCAGAATGGTCCAGGACTGCAAATAGAGAATGCTCTGGCGAATGTCAGGTATAGAATGCTCAACGGAATGTCGTTGCAGGGAATATCGGGGAGAGACTTTTCTAGGGAATGTCAGGTAAAGAATACCCCGGGGAATGCCTGATATCGAATGCTTTGTAGAAGGTTTGGTCTACAACGTTTCAGAGAAAGTCAGGTATAGAATGTTCTGGGAATTTCAGTTACAGAATCATCCTGAGAATATTGGCATGGAATGATCCAGGAAATGCCGACAGGAGAATGTTCTGGGGAATGTCAGGTATCGAATGTTCTGGGGAATATTGGGTATGGAATATGCTGGAAATGTCATTTTTAGAATCTTCCAGGCAATATCGGGTATAGAATATTTCAGAGAATATCTAATACAGAATGTTCCACAGAACATTGGGTATGGCATGTTCTGGCGTATGTCGGTACAGAATGTTCTGTAGAATGTCGGTGACAGAATATGCTGGGAATGTAAGTTATAGACTGTATGGGAAGTCTCGGTTACTGAACGTTCTGGTGAATGACAGTTCCAGAATTTTCCAGAGAACGTTGGGTATAGAACGTTCCGGGGATGTCAGATGTAGAACGTTCCAGGGAATGTCGGGTATTGAATGTCCCGGGGAATTCCAGTTACAAATATTCCGAGGAATGTCAGGTGTAGAATATTCCAGGGACTGCAGAAAAATGTTCTAGAATGTTATTTGTGAAATGATCTGAAGAATGTCGGATATAGGACATTTCAGGGAATGCCAGTTACAGAATGTTCAGGAGAAATTCGGGAATAGAATGATCCGTGGATGTCGGGTATACAATGTTTGTGGAGAGCCAGGTGTAGAATCTCCCAGTGAGTGTTGGTCGCAGAATATTCCACAGAATGTTTGGTGTAGAATGCTCCATGGAATGTTGGTTCCAGAACATTTCAGGGAATGTCGGGTGCACAAAGTTCTGAAGACTGTGGTTTGTCGAATGTTCCGGGTATTTTATGTTGTACAATGCTCCGAGCAAAGTTGGGTGCAGAGTGTTTCAGGGAGTACCGGGTGTAAAATGTAATGGATTTACAAATATCCATATCTCAGAAGCTCTTGTGCCCAATAATTTGATGAGATCTGCTCAGCCGCAAGGCGGTAATGTGTCTCCAAATTCAACTCAGCTATTATTTTAAACAAAATAGAATAAGATTAAGCCAAAAGCTTCATCATTTCCTGCAAAATCCTCCTCCATGGTCAGAAACAAATAATCCCTTGTTTGGATAACTACCCAGTCTTTGTTGTCAACTTTGTGTAACACTCCGAAATGGCTTGGACATACAGTTCCCAATATTGGCCACACCCTTGATGTACGTTTGCTCGCTGAGCTGGCAAGTTCATTTTCAGACGTTTCGTCAACACACTAAGTAACGCCATCAGTCAGTCTCCAAATGAAGTACTGTCGGTGTAGGCCGCTTCACATTTATATGTTTGGGTTTCCTTGGGTTGGTGATGTCATTTCCTGTGGTGATATCATTTCATCTAGTGATGTCATTTCCTGTTATTTTTCTCCGGTTTTGGTAAATGCAATCCAAGTCAATGTGTTTGTTCATGGAATTCCGCTCGGAATGCCATCCTTATAGGAATTCTCGTGCATGTCTCTGTTTGGCTTGTTCAAGGATGTGTGTGTTGTCCCAGTCGAAGCGGTGTCCTTCTCCATCCATATGTAAGTATATTAGTGACAGTGGATCATGTCTTTTTGTGGCCAGTGAATGTTCACGTATACTGTTGGCTAGTTTTCTGCCTGTTTGTCCAATGTAGTGTCTGTTACAGTTCTTACAAGGTATTTTCTAAATGGTGTTAGTTTTGCCTGTTGTCTAATAGGGTCTTTCAAGTTCATAAACGGCTGTTTTAGAGTGTTGGTCCGTTTCTGGGCTACCATGATGCCAAGGGCTCTGAGTAGTCTGGCGGTCATTTCCGAAGTGTCTTTGATGTAGGGGAAAGTGGCTAGAGTTTCTGGAGGTGTTTTGTCTGCTTGTTTGCTTTACTCCAAATGATTCCACCGAAACTGGAGGTTTTCAGCTGTATGAATAAGCTGGGATTTTTGGTTTAACCGTCTAAAATCGGACGATGAAGAATGACCTTGTAGACTTTTTTAAACCATAAGCAACATTTGTACTTTGAGGATCCAATGTCTCTACCCCATGGCAGAGTGATCTGAAAGTAGACAGTATATGTTGAAGGAGATCGGGGTAAGATTTAAAATCTTAAATGACTTCACGGCAACTTTTTTCTAACAAGTGGGTGGTGCATGTATGGAACGAGCTGCCAGAAGAGTGGGAGATGTAAATGCAATGACAGGCTCTAAAATAAATTTAACATGTGCATGAATATGAAATGTTTCGAGTGGAATGTACCAAAAGAAGGTAAATGGCCACACAGCTTAGGAAACCTGGAGAGCATGGAGGAGTTGATTGGAAGGGTCTGTTTGCAAATTGTATGACTCCAAAATTCTATGACTCTGTAACTCCAATTTCATGGCAAATTATTCATTACCCTCAATTCACTTAAAGGTCAAATACCATCGTTAAATACTTCCACTTATCGAGCTCCTCTAACTTTGAATCGAGAATACCTGACATTGTCTGCTGGTTGTAGACCACAGCAGCAACAGAGAAAGATTTGTATTCAACTCCAATCTGTAACATTGTAATAAAGACATTGATACAATGAATAGTATTTCACACCCGAATAGGTCAGCTTAAGGGCACATGAAGGGCATTGCCAGAAGCAAAGAGGGAGAGAGTAAATGAACAAGTCTTCTGATGAGGTGAGTAATCGTCTGTAGAGTGAACAATTGGATCCAGAGTCTCAGCAGGAACAATAATAAGGAGTGCACTGTAGATGCGACGATTACTAATGCAGTCTCTGCCTCATTTAAAGAAATAACATCTGAGACTTACCACAGACATCAATGATTGCCATAATAGGACGATAGAAAAAAGATTAATGAAAAATGCATAACAGATTCATGAAAATAATGACAACCAATATGTAGCAAGCATCCAAACATTCCCAGATAAACCCCGTTCCATCGTTATAGCATTCCAGTCTAACCTTCTCAGATTCTGATCCACTGTTGAAAGATTTCAGTCCAATGTTCTCAGATTCTGATCCATTGTGAGAACATTCAAGTTTAATGTTCCCAGATTATGATCTCTCTTCCCCATCTCTCTGGAGCTGCTTAACCGTAATAACACTGCTGGTGACGCTTTTCCTCATATAATGTGATAACATATTGAACAGAGGTTATTTATCATTGAAAGATCAATACCCTTCACATTGCCTAACTCCACACAGAAGCAGGTCGAATGGTTTAACTGTGACGTGCCCTCCTTTTCCGTCTTAAAAAGTGAAGACTGCAGATGCTGGAGATCAAAATCGAGAGTGCGGTGCTGCAAACATTCAGCAAGTCAGGCAGCACCCGAGAAGCAGCAATAAAGATGTTTTGGGCAAGACCGCTTCATCCTTTTCCCTTCCTGATGAATCATATCCCACGCCCCAAACTCTAATGGACAGGGATTTCAGCTGTAACTGACCCGTCTGCTGCACTTCTGCCCTCAACCCTTCCCCTCGATCCCAGATCAAGTCAACCATTAATACCGCAGTAAACACAATACTTTCTGATCTGAAATAAAACACAGAACTGCAGATGCTGGAGATCTGAAACAATACATCGTACAATGAAGAGTGCCTAGATTTGACATGCTATCTCCACTTTCTTCCTACAGGTGCAGCCAGAACCGCTGACACTGAAAAACAATTTGTTGCATATCTTATTTCCTGCTTATAACAAACATAAAAATTACCCTGCAGGTTTGATTTCGACATAAAAAATTCACCAGAGTTTTTTTTTTAAGTCTACTTACTGTTTCGAAGATCCACACAAATTGTTTCTGTGTAATATTAGCACTGTTGTCTCTGGTGATGCTAATGGTGCATTCAGTGATGTGTTTCCAGAGGCCTTCCTTAATGTTAAGGTAATCCCACTGCCTCTTCTTCGTTATTCTCAATGGGAATTGTGAGCTTGTCTCTCAGTCTACCCTTGCTCAGGCAAGGCAGAAAAGGACAATGTTTGCCCAGCAATGCTGTGCATTCATCCTGATGGCTGTAGATGCTGTAACCTGGAGGGTGGGGGAGACAACCACAGGCCAAGCAAGCATGGTTTGCTTGCATGGCTTCCATCCTCGTCCCAGGCCAAGGGGAAGTCATGTTTGTGACACTCCCCACCCAGTAGAAGCTTCGTGACCATTCCCACAATGCAGGTTTGGGGAGGGCAGTAAATTTCCTTTTGCCTTCCACGTGCAGGCTCAATATCAGGGCTGTGCATGGTCGCTCTGCATGGACTGTGCTTGTCCCGGTGCACTATGGAGCTTTCACAAATGGCACTGGTTTCCAGGATACTGGGTAATTCAGGACTCCGGTAAATGGGAGGTTATCTGGAATGTGGTGCAGTAAGCAGTGGGAATAAACCGACAGGATTATCACTGTGAGGCCTCAAACACGTGTGTTGAGTTGGGTGAGATTCACTCAGCCACACGGTAGGAATCTCTCCCCAAACCCAACTCAATTGGCACTTTGTTTAAAATACGAAAAGATAAATCCAATACATAAGAACATAAGCACATGGAGCAGGAGTAGGTCATCTATCCCCTGTGCCATTCAATAAAATCATGATTGATATTTTCATGGGATCAGCTCCTCTTACGCTCCCGCTCACTATAGCCCATAATTCCTGCACTGTTAAAAAAAAATCTATCTTTATTTTCCGTCAAAACATTCAACGAAGTTGCCTCAGCTGCTTCCCTGGGCAGGGCATCCCACACAGAGCGGCATGGAGGCACAGTGGTGAGCACTGCTGCCTCACATGTCAGAGACCCGAGTTCAAGTCCCGCCTCGGGCAACTGACTGTGTGGAGTTTGCGCATTTTCCCCGTGTCAGCGTGGGTTTCCTCTGGGTGCTCTGGTTTCTGCCCAAAGTCCAAAAATGTGCAGGTTAGGTGAATTGGCCATGTTAAATTGCCCGTAGTGTTAGTTGTATGGGAATTGGTCTGGGTGGGTTGCTCTTCGGTGGGTCGGCGTGGACTTGTTGTATCGAAGGGCCTGTTTTCACACTGTAAGTTATCTAATCTCATCAAGTTTCATAAGCTTTTGGGTCAAGAATTTCCTCCTCAACTCAGTCTTAACTCTGCTTCCGCCTTTTTTTCACGCAATGTTTCATCAATCAGTAGAAACAGCCTCCCTATTTTGATCCTATCTACTGCCTTCATAAGCTCATATTTTTTCTGTAAAACCCCCCTCATTCTTCCTAATACCAATGAGTATAGTCCCATTCTACGCTTTCGTTTCTCATGAAGCAAACTTCCCAAATCCATAATCAACCTCGTGAACCTGCTCTGCACCCAGTCCAGTCCCAGTACATCCATTCTGATGGAGGGCGATCACAACTGAACACATTACTCCATGTTTGGCCTCATCAGCTCTATATATAGCTGCAGCATTATCTTCCTGTTTTCAAACTCCATCCCTTTAGCAAATAAGGACAATTTCCATTTGCCTTCTTGTTTATTTGCTGCACCTGCAAACCAGCTTCTATTGATTCCTTTACAAGGACACACAGATCCCTGTACATAGCAGAACGCAGCAAGATTTCTCCATTTGAATCTTACTTTATGTTATTGCTAGTGGTAACAAATTATTTCGGCAAAATGGACGACCTTACGTTTACCAACGTTGTACTCCATCTGTTAGAATATTTCCAACACTCTCTACTGGTTAAGACTGGTTTCTCAGCCAGAATATTGTAGTCATAGAGTCATAGAGATGGACAGCATGGAAACAGACCGATCCCTCCAACCCGTTCATGCCGACCAGATACCCTGAAACAATCTAGGCCCACCTGCCAGATCCTGGCCCATATCCCTCCAAACCCTTCGTATTTGTATGCCCATCCAGATGCCTTTTAACTGTTGCAATTGTACCAGCCTCCACCACTTGCTCTGGCAGCTCATTCCGTACACGTATCACCCTCTGTGTGAAAAACGTTGCCCCTTAGGTCTGTTTAATATCTTTCCCTTCTCATTCTAAACCTATATCCGCTAGTTCTGGACTCCCCGACCCCAGAGTAAAGGCTTTGACTATTTATCATATCCATGCGCCTCATGATTGTGTAAACCTCGATAGGGTCACCCCTCGAACTCCGACGCTCCAGGGAAAACAGCCCCAGCCTGTTCAGCCTCTTGCTATAGCTCAAATCCTCCAACCCTGGCAACATCCTGGTAAGTCTTCTCTTATCCTTTTCAAGTTTCACATCATCTTTCAGATAGGAAGGAGACCAGAATTGCACGCAATATTCCAACAGTGGCCTAACAAATGTCCTGTACAGCTGCAACATGACCTCTCAAATCCTGTACTCAATACTCTTACCAATAAAAGAAAGCATACCAAACGCCTTCTTCACTATCCTATCTACCTGCCTCTCCACGTTCAAGGAACTATGAACCTGCACTCCAAGTTCTTTTTGTTAAGCAGCACTCCCTTGGACCTTACCATTACAATTTGCTTTCCCAAAATGCAGCACCTGCATTTATCTAAATTAAACTCCATCTCCCACTTCTCACCCCATTGACTCATCTTGTCAAGATCCCGTTGTAATCTGAGGTAACTTTCTTTGCTGTCCACAGCATCTCCAAGGATAACTTAGTTTCTATCGGTTTATCAAAGTTTGAGGACTGCAATGTCACAGTGATCAGTGCTGGATTCTCAACGATTTTCATGTTATGTCAACAGTTTAAATAATTTGGTGTACAACATTAACATAGGCAGGAAATTGAGTTATTAAGGCGGGGCAGCGAATCTGTAAATGAATTTAAAATGTACAACAACTAAGCAGTTGGAATATAATGTAGGTCTCTTTCGACCTTTTTTTCAGGAATAACAAAAGGCAGTATATTAAATAAATGAAAAGAGATCACAAGGCTTACTGATACAGTGTGTTCTAGTTGGTTCATTCTGAATCGTTCAGGCATAGGAAGTATGGCTCCTTCCACCAGATGTGGCTTACTCCCTGATGTACTGGTGCTCCCCTACCCCCCGCTCTCAGTACACAAGGGATATTTTCATTTGATTTGTTGGAGGGAAGGTTGGGGAGTGGTGAGGGGGAGGGTTTTATGGCCGTTGTGGTGGCCTTTATCCAAGTAAGTGGAGACCTGAAAACGATGGGAATTTTTAACTGCTCCTCAATGAAGAGGCCGCGGCTGCTGCCAGGACAGTGAGTATTCACCAACATAATGTACCGTGCATGGTCACACTGCAACATTAAGGGAGTGAGATCTTGAGGGTCCAGTCACAGGAATGACAACATAAAATAAAGGCATTGACAAATCAGCTGTAATGATGAGTTATGTCACATTCTCAAACCCCCTCACCAAACTGGTCCAGGCACCATAAACCCAGAGGACATATCCCTTCAGCATTCAAAACTGTATATACCAAGCTGGATCCAACCCGGAAATCTGCCCAGAGTAGAACGATGTGCAGACCATCGTAGTGTATGATACTTCAACCCCGACTAGACAGCAGTATCCCAACAGGGGCTATGCAGACAACAGCAGGATCATTCTATCTTGGCCACTCTAAGTGAAACACGACAGAGGAGATTGAGATAAATTTTATTATACTGTCAGGAACTTCGCATGTGTTTTGATGTACTCTTCCAAATTATAGTGTGAATGGATTCTAGAGACCTGAAACACACCCATTGGAAACATTCGGGTCAGCAATGTGCATGTTTATCTCCTTCTGTTAATGTCAAAGGGACATCATTGCAAGGAATCGGATAAAACTGCTCTGAGTCTCCAAAGTCATTCTTTGAAGAATAAATCAGCCACTAAATATTCTATCGAGGACGGCAGAGTCAGAATGTCCCAGACGGAGCTCTTATGCTACACTGCTCTTTGTTCATTTTTTCGCTTTAATGAAGTGATTTCATTCCCCAAACATTTCACTTTCTAACGTTACTTGGTGGTGAATAGAGGGGGTGAGTACCAGAACAGAGTTTGACCTTGCGGCATGAAGTCTGGGGGAATAAGTCCTGGAGGCGAGTCGTTGACCAGACGCTGGTGTGGGACGTGAGTCCTCAGGTTTTGAATCCTGGTGCAGTCTCGAAATTGCCTCAGTGCGGTCTGGAGACTAGGCCCGGCTTTGGTCTCTGGACTGGACCCGTTCCAATCTGGCTACTAGTCCCAGTACAGTCTGAAGACTCGGCCCAATGCTTTGTGAATACTTGGTTTAGTTTGGTCTCGCGACTCGGACTGATGCAGCCTGGATACATGGCCCAGTACAGCATGGAGACTCGGTCTGATGCGGTCTGGACACTGGGCACGGTGTAGTCTGGAAACTGGATCCAGTGTGGTCTGGAGGCACGGCTCGGTGCGGCGTGGAGACTCAGTCTGCTGTGGTCCAGTGGCTGGGCCGGGTGCTGCCTGGAGACTGGGCCGGTTGCGATCTGCAGACATGGCCTGACGTGGTATGGAGACTGCGCCTGGTGTAGCCTTTAGGCTGAGTATGCTGCAGTATGAACACTAGCCCCAGTGCGCTCTCGGTACTTCGAATTTTGAAGCTTGGAACTCAGTCTGGAGGAATCGGGAGACTACGCCCAATGCGGTCGGGAGCCTTGGCATTGCGCGGCCTGGAGACTGGATTGGTGAGGTCTGGAGACTTTTCCCAGTGCAGTCTGGAGACGGGGCCCAGCACGATCGTAGAATGGGACAGACTGGCCCTTGTGCTGTTGGGAGGCGGGGCTCAATAGCGTCAAGTGACTGGGCACAGTAGGGTGTGCAGACTTTCCTTCTTGCAATCTGGAGACTGTGATCGGGAGACGTGGCCCACTGTGTTCTGGAAACATGGCCTGGTGCAGTCAGGAGATTTGGCCCTGTACGTTTTGGCGATTTGACCTGGTGTCATCTGGAGACTGGGCCCGGTGTGGTGTGAAGACTCGGCCTGGAGCGGTGTGAAGAGGTGGCACTGTGCAGTCTGGAGAATCGGCCCGGTCCAGTCTGGAGAGACGGCCTGGTGTGGCAAGGAGAATCGGTCTAGTCCTGTGTAGAGAATGGGCACAGTGCGGCCCGGTGACTGAGCCCTGTGCAGTCTGCAGAATGGGCCCGGAGTGAACTAGAGACTTGGTCTGGTGTGATCTGCAGTCTTGGCATGGTGCAGTGTGAAGACTGGCTCCGCTGTCGTCTGGAGATTTGATCTGTCGCTCTTTGGATACTTTGCCTACTCCAGTCTGGAGACACGGCTCCATGTGATCTGCAGTCTTGGCTTGATATGGTCTGGATACTGTGTGCCGTGCGATCTAAGGACTGGATCTGGTGCAGTGGGGAAACTGGGCCGGGTGCAGTCTGTATAGTTAGCCTGCTGTTGTCTGGAGACCTGGCCCAATGCAGTCTGGAGACTTTGCCCAGCGCAGTCTGGAAAATTGTGCTGGTGGAGTCTGCAAACATGGCCTGCTTCGGTCTGGAGACTTGGCCCCGTGCAGTCTGGAGACTGGGCCCAGCACGCCCGGAGACTGGGACTGGTCCAGTCTAGAGACTGGACCTGGTGCAATCCGGAGACTGGGTTCAATACCATCAGGACACTTGACACGGTAAGATGTGCAGACTTGGCTTCTTGCAATCTGGATTCTTGGTGTGGTGTGGTCTGGAGACATAGCCTGATGTGGCCAGGAGACTGGGCCCGGAGCAGTCTGTGGACTGGTTTTGGTGCAGTCTAGCGACTGGACCTGTTTTGCTCTGGATATGTGGCCCAGTGCGGTCTGGAGACACGGCCCAGTGTGATTTGGAGGTTTGGCCGAATGCGGTCTGTGGGCTTGGCCCAAGGTGACCTGCAATCTTGGCCAGTTGAGGTCTGGAGACCTTGTCTGGTGCAATCTGGAGATGCAGCCCAGTGTGATTTGGCGAATTGGCCTGGTGTGGTCTGGAGACTTAAAGCAGTGTGCTCTGGTGGCTTGGTCTAGTTTGTGGTATGGACACTTGCCCTTGTGCGGTCTGGGGATTTGGCATAGTGTGGTCTGGAGACCAGGACCAGTGTGGTCTGAAGATTCGGATAGGTGCAGTGCGGACTTGACCTAGTGCAATCTAAAGACATTATCTGATGTGATCTGGACACTGGGTGCCATACAGTCTGTGGACAAGGTTCAGTGTGATCTGGGGACTGGGCCCGGTGCGCTCTGAATACTTGGTCTGGTTCAGTCTGGAGTCGTGGCCTCATGCACTCTGGAGGTTGGGCCTGGCACAGTCTGGAAACCTGGACAGCTGTAGTATGGAGGCGGGGCCCAGCACAGCCTGGAGACGAGGACCAATGCGGTCTGGAAACTGGGCTCAGTGCAGAGTGGAGATTCAGCCTGGAGTGATCTGGAGACGTAGCCATGTGAGGTTTCGTGGATTTGGCCTGGTGTGGTCTGGAGACTAGGCACAGTGCTCTCTGAAGACTGGGATCAGTGCAGTCTGGAGACTGGGCCTAGTGAGTCGTGGAAACTCGACCTGGCAACAGTCTGCAAACTGGGCTGGGTGCGATCTGCATTCTTGGAGTGATGTGGTCTGGAGACACAGTCCAGTGTACTTTGGAGACTTGGCCATGAAATCAGTCTGGAGACTATGCCGGGTGTGGTCTGGAGTCTTGAACTGGTGCAGTCTGGATATCAGGCCTGGTGCGTTCTGGAGTCAGAGTTCAGTGCAGTCTGGAGAGTGGGCCTGTTGCGTTATCGAGACTGGGCCTGGTGTGATTTGGAGACTGGGCCCAGTCCGGTCAATAAATTGGGCTTGGTGTTGCCTGGAGACTATGTGCTGGCAGAGACTGGGGTGAGTGGACAGTCAATATTATCCATGCCTTTTTTCATCTTTTTTTCGTTTTGCAGGAGTCTCGTTTGCTATTATTCCAATTTTGTACCAAATCCATAAGAATCTGTTCTTAGGTATATTGTACCGAATGTGGCTGAATAACCAACAACATTGTAAACTTTTCACTGCACACATTCGAGCGCTTCTGAAAATAAAGCCAACTTAATTCAAATGTGTGAGTGTCATTATCTTTGATTCTTTATCCAAACAAAGCAGCGTTGTGTGGCAGCCAGCAGCGGGTAGTATTACTTAAACTTTAAACACAATAGGAAGAGACAGACGGAAAGAGAGTGAAGACGGACATTTTGATTCCAATTTCGATGGATTCACCCCCAAAACAACAGAAATCCAAATGCTCAGAAATGCATCTGCCGAGACACGCACATTAATACACAAAAACACGCACAGGCAATCACAGATACGCACACAGATAAACACAACAAAACACACACAGCCATATGCAGACATTCGCCCCCTTATGCCTGTCTTGCCTTTCGGTAAGACCATGGATGATCGCCTCTAGGCATCAACTTTATGTGCACTTCAGAAATAAGGCAGAGCAAGTCACTGAGCTGTTCCACTGGGAGCACTTTTGGTACCAGTGACCATCATTGAATTAGTTTTGCAATAGTTATGGAAAAGGAGACGACTGTTCCACAAGTTGATGGTATAAATTAGAGCAAGGAGATAGAGAGGACGTCAGATGCTGGAGATCAGAGCTGAAAATGTGTTGCTGGAAAAGCCCTTTTTCCTGAAGAAGGAAAAAGTCGACTCTCCTGTTCCTTGGATGCTGCCTGACCTGCTGCACATTTCCAGCAACACATTTTCAGCTCTAAATTAGAGCAAGGTCAATTTTGATGGTACTTGCAAAATTGGTAAAACTGTTCGCAAGTTAAGGGACATCTGACAAGTTTGGGCCGAATGGCCTGTATTCATCCTGACATATTTTATGGCTTGATAAATTTACCTGATTATATTCATTTACAGAATCTCTGCCTTCTCTTGATATTTTAGTTTCCTGCTTACATAAATTGTAATTTCAGACACTAGTTACAGTATATTTGTTCCCTCAAATTTCCGTTTTATACATTAACATTCTTAAAGAGTAGAATAACTTTCACCACCCTCCATTCTTCTGGAACGTCCACAGTGGCTGAGGAAGAAACAGAAATTTCCTCCCAAGCCTCCCACCACATTCAAGGGTGGGCCTTGATCAGGCCCAAGGTATTTATTCACCGTAATCCAATTGAACGCTGCAAACAGCTCCTATCTGGAATAGGAATGCGGCGCCAAAACATGCCCACTTTTTAAAAAAAATTCTCACCTTCGCATCCATTGTTTTGCCTTCAGTGAACACGGAGAAGTGATTTTTATTTAAATTTTCCCCATCTCTGTTGGCTCCATACCGAGACAGCCAATAGATAACAGTTCGGCAGGCGGAATATAACGTATCAGCTCAGCTGTCATTTCTTATCTAGGAGGAATGACAGGCAGTTTGTCAATCAAATGGACAAAGATGACAGGACTGAGTGATACACTGTGTGCTGGATGTTTTGCGGTGACCCGTTCAGACACCGCAAGTGTTGTTCCTTCTCCTTGATTGTTTGTTTCATGACGTTCCCCAGTGGCTGCATTGCTCTCAGGACACACGGGGTATTTTGATGCATTTGGTTGGCAGTGGGGACTGGTGAGGGGAAGATGGTTTGGTGCTGCTATCCGGGGACGGCTTTATCTGAGAGGCCATTTTTCTTTTCTGCACGGATACCCTAAGACGATGGGAATGTCTGACCGCTTTTGAATGAAGAGGCTGTGGTTGCTGCGAGGACAGGGGGTATTCATTAGCATGATATATTCCGAGTGGTCACACTGCAACATTAATTGAGTAAGAGTTTCTTCGGAACCTCTACATCTCCCCAGTGACATGGGGACGCCGCAAATCCATGTACACTATCGGGAATGTCGCTATACTGGGAAAACAAGGATACATCTGGCAACGAGGAGAAAGTGAGGACTGCAGATGCTGGAGATCAGAGTCGACAATGTTGTGCTGGAAAAGTACATCAGGGCGGACAGCCTCGGAGGAGCAGGAGAATCGACGTTTCAGGCATCAGCCCTTCATCAGGAATGAGACTTGTGCTTGGGGGGCTGAGAGGTAAATGAGTCGTGAGTGGGCTTTTGGGGAAGGGAGCTGAGAATGCGCTAGGTAGTTGAAGGTGAGGGCACATGGTAGCTCCCAAGTGAGGGAGAAAACATTGTATTCACCTCATCCACCGTACATATCTTCCAACATCGAATGGTGTCATTGTTGACGACATACTTGTAGATGATGGATATGTCAGCAACTCCTGACGGGAACGTTCCAGATCATAGATGCTGAATGAAATTGTGACCCTAACAACAACTGGCAGCACCAGCCTCCCCTCAGTGTAAAGCTTCAGGTCGCGTTCAAAGAGGTGACACCGTTCAGTGACAAGCCCCTTGTTCTATCAGGATACCCTGACACTCTGCTCCTGCGGAAACTGTAGCTTGGGAAGTTGTTCTTGGAAAACCAGGGTGGATATAGCAGATCCCTTTCACTAAAAACAATCAGAAATTGACGTTGTCTATATGGACCTCAGTGGGGTGTTCAACATGGTGCAGCCTGGGAGTCTGGTTAGTGCAAAAAGATGACATGGAATAAAGAGAGAACGAGCCAATTGCATATAGAACTGTTTCCAAAATAGTAGTTAGAGGGAGATGGTTAAGGGTTTGTCAGACTGGAGGCCGGTGACAAGCAAGATATGACAAGGACCTGTCTGTGCCATTGCTTTTTGTCACAATGATTTTAGTGAAAGCGTAGGATGTATTCTGAGCAAATTTGCAGATATCACCAAAATTGGAGGTGTAGTATACAGCAAAGAAGGTTCCCTCAGAGTACGATGGGATCTTGACCAGTTGGGCCAATGGACTGAGGTGCAGTATATGGAATTTATTCAGATAAATGTGACGTGCTGCATTTTGTAACGGCAAATCGGGGCAGGACATGTCCAATGATACGTAATATCCTGGGCAGTGTTGCTGAACAAAGAGTCTTTGCAATGAAGGTTGACAGTTGCATGAAAGTAGAGCAATAGGTAAATAGGTTAGTGAGGACTGGGTTTCATATGCTGACCTTTACTTTTCAGGGCATGACATAAGAAATTAGGAGGTCGAATTGCAGCTTTACAGCACATTGGTTTAGGCAGATGTGGAATACTGCATTTAGTTCTACTCTGTCTGCTGTAGAAAAAAAGATTGTGAAACTTTAAAGGGTTCTTTAAGAATGCTACAAGGATATTGCTGGTTTTTGTATTTTGAGCTCCAGGAAAGGCTGAACACGCTGGGTCTGTTTTCGCTGGTGTCAGGGGCTGAGGGATGACCTTATCGAAGTATTTAAAATCATGAAGGGCATGGATAATATGATTTTTCACAACCTTTCTCCAAGGCTGGAGGAGTCCAAACCTAGAGGGCAAGGATTTAAAGTGAGACAAAAAAAATCTAAAAGTTTTTAGAGTCAATGTTTTCACCCAGACAGTGGCGTGTGCAAGGAATTTGAAGTCTCTGGACCCTGGAGGCTGGGACAATTACAACGTTTCAGAAACATCTGCAGGGGTGCATGAATACGAAATGTTTAGAAAGACATGGGCCAAATGCATCCCTCCCACCCATCCTCCTCCTCTAACCTACAAAAACAGTTGTGGGAACCAGACTGACAAGGTAAGAAAACTAGTTTATTTCCTAATCCATTTTGTTAGTAGTCACTTCGGCAGTTAGAATACTGGGAATGGAGTTGAGGACAGTGGAATGTTCCTCCTGCAAAATCTGGAAAGTAAGGGTCACCACTAGTGTCCCTGCTGACTATATCTGTGGGAAGTGCACCCAACACCAGCTCCTCGAAAACCGCGTTAGGGAACTGGAGCTGGAGTTGGATGAACTTCCGATCATTCGGGAGGCAAAGGGGATTATTGACAGGACTTACAGAGAGGTGGTCACTCCCCAGATAAAAGAAAACGTTGGATGGGTGACAGTTAGGGGATAGAAAGGGAACCGGCAGGCAGTGCAGAGATCTCCTGTGGCCATTCACCTCAACAATAATTATACCATTTTGGTTACTGTTGGGGGAATGACTTACCAGGGGAAAGCAGTGGGGCACCGGCTGCTCAGAAGGGAAGGAGGAACAGGAGCACAGCAGTAGACATTGGGAACTCAATAGTTAGGAGGACATATCGGAGGTTCTGTGGGGACGATATAGACTCACGGTTTGTGTGTTGCCTTCCGGTTGCCAGGGTCCGTGATGTCTCTGATCCTATTTTTGGGATCCTTCTGGAGAAGGGAGACCAGCCCAAAGTCGTGGTCCACATTGGCACCAACGACATAGGTCGGAAGAGAGATGGGGACTTGAGGCAGAAATTCAGGGAGCTCGGATGGAAGCTTAGAGCTCAGACAAACAGAGTTGTTTTCTCTGGTTTGCTGCCCGTGCCACGTGCTAGTGAGGTGAGGAATAAGGAGAGAAAGGAGTTGAACACGTGTCTACAGGGATGGTGCAGGAGGGAGGGTTTCGGGTTTTTGGATAATTGGAGCTCTTTCTGGGGTAGGTGGGACCTCTACAAGCAGGATGGTCTTCATCTAAACCAGCGGGGGACCAATATCCTGGGTTGGAAATTCGCTAACGCTATTAAGGTGGATTTGATAATACAGCGGGGGGTTGGAACCAAAATTTTAGGAGAGGTATAGACGAGGATGAGAGTAGGGTGTTCCAAAATCAAGTATCTGACACTGGCAAGCAGGAACCTGGTTTGAAGTGTGTGTACTTCCACGTGAGGAGCATTCCAAAATAAAGTGGGTGAACTGGCAGCGTGGGTTGGTACCTGGGACTTCGATGTTTTGGCCAGTACGGAGACATTGATCGAACAGCGACAGGAATGGCTGTTGCAGGTTCCGGTATTCAGATGTTTCAGTAAGAACAGAGAAGATGGTAAAAGAGGGGGAGGTGTGGCATTGTTGATCAGGGACATTATTACAGTTATAGAAAGAATGTTTGGGGACTCGTTCACTGAGGTAGTATGGGCTGAGGTTAGAAACATGAAACGAGAATTCACCATGCTGGGAGATTTTTGTAGGCCTTCGATTAGTCCCGAATAGTAGAGACAACCCTGGTAATTACAGAACAGTGAGTCTCACTTCAGTTGTTGGAAACGTGTTGGCAAAAGGTTAAAAGAGATAGGAAATATAACCAATCTAGATAAGAATAATCTGATCAGGGACAGTCAGCACGGTTTTGTGAAGGCTAGGTCGTGCCTAACGAATCTTATCGACTTTTTTGACAAAGTGACCGAACAGGGAGATGAGAGTAAACCGGTTAATGTGTTGCATACAGATTTAAGCAAGGCGTTCGATAAGGTTCCCCACAGTAGGCTATTGTACAAAATTCGGAGGAATGGGATTGTGGGAGACATAGCAGTTTGGATCAGTAATTGGCTTGCTGAAACAAAACAGAGGGTTGTAGTTGATGGAACATGTTCATCTTGGTGTTCAGTTACTAGTGGCATACAACAAGGGTCGGTATTGGGTGCACTGCTGTTCGTCATTTTTATAGAGGACCTAGATGAGGGCTCAGAAGGGTGAGTTAGTAAATTTGCGGACGACACTAAGGTCGGTGGAGTTGTGGATAGTGACGAAGGATGCAGTAGGTTGCAGAGAGACATAGATAGGACGCAGAGCTGGGCTGAGAGGTGGCAAATGGAGTTTAATGTGGACAAGTGTGATGTGATACACTTTGGATGGAGTAATCGGAATGCAAAGTACTGGGCCAGCAGTAAGATTCTTCAGAGTGCAGATGACCAGAGTGATCTCGGTGTCTATGTACACAGATCCCTGATAGTTGCTACCCAGATTGACAGGGTTGTTAAGAAGGCACGCAGTGTTTTGGCTTTTATGAATAGAGGGATTGAGTTCTGGAACCAGGAGGTTATGCTGCAGCTATACAAAGCTCTGGTATAGCCAGACTTGGAGAATTGTGTACAGTTCTGGTCACAGCATTATAAGAAGGATGTGGAAGCTTTGGAAAAGGTGCAGAGGAGATTTACTAGGATGCTGCCTGGTATGGAAGGAATGTCTTACGAGGAAAGGCTGAGGGCCTTGAGGCTGTTCTCGTTAGAGAGAAGAAGGTTGAGAGGAGACTTAATAGAGACATACAAGATAATCAGATGGTTAGATAGGGTGGACTGGGAGAGCCTTTTTCCAAGTATGGAGACGGCAAACACGAGGGCATACAACTTTAAAGTGAGGGGAGATTGGTATAAGACAGATGTCCGAGGTAGTTTCTTTACTCAGAGACTAGTAAGGGTATGGAATGCTTTGCCTGAAACATTAGTAGATTTTCCAACTTTAAATAGATTTAAGTCGTCATTGGACAGGCATATGGACGTACATTGGAATAGTGTAGATGAGCTTCAGATTAGTATGACAGGTCGGCGCAAAGTCGAGGGTCGAAGGGCCTGTACTGCGCTGTTATGTTCTATGTTCTATGTTCTATATGGAAGGAGATTAATATCAATCATCCAGTCGACAAGGACGAGTCGGACCGACGGATCTGTTTCTGTGCTGCACATCTTTATGCCTGTGTGGCACTCCGTGGTTTCAGAGATTCCTCTCACTTCAGCCTTTGCTCCATCTGTTGTTCATGTTGTAATCCCAGATGCTGGAACAGTGAAGAGTTGGATCACCAAACCCTCAGGTCTCCCTGAAATTGTAAGGCAGCTCATAGCATAACGTCCAGTAAACCATCCCCAGCAGCTCTACTGACTTTTCAACATCAGGAGTCAGTCAGTAGCCACTCTGCTACAAATGGCATGCCTGGTGTTTTTGAGTACTCCTCAACTGGCTTCCTCATGTTCCTGAATACACGATCAGCTGACTGGAGCAAACACAAGCGTTCAGTAGACTGGCACAGACCATACTTGCAGACGACACCACCGTTGTTGACTGGATATCAAATAACAGTGAATCCCAAAGCAGAAAGTTGTTGTGATGAAATGATAACAACCTGTCTCTCAATGTTGGCAATACAAAAAAATAAAATGATCATTTAATTCAGAAAGACTGTAGGTGAACACGCCCATCTACATCAATGGAAATGAGGTCGGGAGAGTGGAGAGTGTCAAGTTCTTAACAATGACGAAAACCAACAATATGTCCTTCTCTTACGACGCAGAAGCGACGGCCAAGAAGACACAACAAAACCTCTTCTTGCTCACACTGCTCAGGAAGTTTTTTTTATGTTCATAAGGGCCCTCACCAACTTCTACAGATGAACCATTCAAATAATACTGTTCAGATGCATAACGGTCTGGTATGGCTGCTGCTCTGTGCAGCAATGTAAGAAACTACAGAAGATGGTGTGCACAGCCCATTCAATTACAGAAGCTAACGTCCCATCTATAAACTCCATTTATGGCTTCCGTTGGTGCTGCAATGCTGTCAACATCATCAAAGATCCCTCCCACACCGTTAATGCTCTCCTACAAACTCTGCTGTCAGACAGAAGATACAGGAGTTCGAGCATACGCACCAATCGGTTCAAAAACAGCTTCTTCCCTACCATTACGAGACTGCCTATTGGACCTCTGCAACGTCAAATAATGTTGATCTTGCTAATCTTGATCTTGCTTTGTGCACTTCCTGTGCAGCCTTCACCTTGTATGCCTTGCTCTGTCTCAGCAACCAATGATCTGTAAACTCTAGTTTTCTATGACGTTCCTCTACTGCTCCCACAAAAAAAGCTTTGCACTGTGCTTAGGCTCTTGTCACTACAATAAACCACGAGTGTGCCATCGCAATCAGGAGAACATTGAATAAAGGCAGTGCCAGATCAGCTGAAATGGTTGGTTTCATCAAATTCTGAATTTGCTTCACAGAATCAGACCAGGCACGATAAACTGGGGCAAGGTGATAGCCCACCATTGTCAGCTGAGCAGAGTTTACTGGGGCATTGCTTAGTAAACTGCACTACCTGCCCAGCTTGGGGAGCTTTAGAAACCTTTGACAGTACATTATTGCAATGCTTGCAGTTGATAACTGTTTTGCATGAGGAAATGTGCTGCTCATGTTGTGAGTAACACTAAATAAGGCTCCCATATGTCTCTGCAGCTCCATTGTAAGAGAACAAGGCAAGTTTGTGTGTCTGTGTGTGTGTTGGTGTGTATATATATGTGTGTCTGTGTGTTGGTGTGTATATATATGTGTGTGTGTGTGTGTGTGTGTGTGTGTGTGTGTGTGCACGCATGCGTGTTCTACTTGAAAGTCACTGGGAGAGAACATGCATGGAAGAAATCAGTATAAATGTGAACAACTGGCAGGAGTTTCAGGAATCGACAAAGACTAAGGGACAGTTGTGAGGACATGCTTGAGTATATTAAGACATTGCGAGTTCCAATAACAATGTAGATTAGTGTGTGCTGGAATCTCAGATGGGTTGGATGTTGACGTGCATTTGGATATAAACCATGGAGTATCGACTCAGATTAACTTCTGCAGATTTGAAGCTGGAAGTGTCAGTATCCTATGATTAAAATCACAAAGACTGTATTTCATTGCTCAACGTTCAAATAGCAGATGGGATGAGCCAGTAAAGAATATTCTCGCGATATCACTATTTAGAATTAGGAATGGTCAGACTATAGTGTCAGGAATCAGCTCATAGCCAAAGGGATCACTACAGCTGTAATTCACCTGTTTTAGCCACATAGTGTTGACAGGGATTGAATGGAGTCAGACTGATGTTTAGTTTGCAACCAGGAGAGAAGACAGTGATCTCCATGATCCCCGTATTCAAATAACAAGGGCAGTGATTCCTGTGGTTCCTGGCTGCAGCTCAGTCAGTCAAAATAGAAATGTTTCCAGAGGCAAAGAGGGAGAGAATGACTGAATATGTTCACTGATGCAGGTATAAAAAATTTGTGGAGTGAATATCTCGATTCAGAGTCTCAGCAAGAACAAAAGCAGTCGTAAGGACAGTAGACTAAATGTAAAAAAGAAACAGTAGTAGAGTTACACATCGTTCATGCAAATGATAACTGAGCAGTGAGATTAGCAGTGACAATAACTACAGTCGGGATAGGATATTGAAAAAATACTGAATACTGTAAAGTTCATATTGGATCAACCATGATAGTGACCATCAATCATAATATTTAGAAAATTGTCAAACTGAAGAAACTGATGTCAATTTGAATAAACTCCTATCCATTGTTGTGATATTCCAGTCTATTGTTCTAAGATTATGATCTCCCGTTCCCCTTTCTCTGGAGCTGCTGATCTCTGGTAGTGCTGTCGGCGATTGTCCCGCTCATACTATGGGATAGCACATTGAACTGAGCCCATTCATCATTAAAGATAGAACCTCTCCAGCGGGATAATTAGAGTTGATGGAGACTGACATTAATCACAGTCACTGAACATACGGGTTCAGGTAAACCCTTCTTTGCCTCATTATTAATACAACAATTAAAGGAAACATTTACTCACCATGGATTGTAGATTAGGGTTGCTGAGGGACTGACTATAAATCTTCCAATGTATTAATTCCCCTATCTTGTATGTGGGAGTACTGCCAGAACTTTGCAGGGTTGTGTATATTCTATATTGTTTATAAAAGGAGACAGAGATAAAATAACAGACCAACTGCTTATAATGTCTGTAAGGGAAATTTCTAGAAACCATACCCCAAGGCAACAACGTTTATTGCCCATTGACTTTGTGTAATGCTGCTCCTAATTTTAAAGTGCCCCGTAATGAAACCCTTTCAAACCTTGAGATACCATTCAGAGCATTGGGACCGCTCCCCAGGAAGCAAAGGGAGCAATTCTGTCCACATGTACCTGGTACAGAGGTATTGGAAGAGGCCATTCAGCCCACTTCCGCTTATTATCACTTGATGAGCTGCAAAGCTGGATTAGTGGCATATTATTTCAAAGGGAATCATTCAAAACATAGAGATCATGTAACTGCAGCTGTCCATGTGTTACTGAGAGGACACCTGGAGTACAATGTGTTGTTTGTGTTTCCATAACGAGTCTGTTACAGAGGGACTGGAGGAGGAAATTCATCCTTTCAGATCTGTTCCAGACCGACAGGTGGAGGCCATTCAGCCTCTCAGATCTGTTACAGAGGGACATGAGGTGTCCTTTCAGCCTCTCAGACCGGTTACATAGCGACATGAGGAAGCCATTCAGCTTCTTTTCCCTGTTACACAATAAGTCTTAGTTTTCAAAATATATATGGAGAACAATAGACCTGATATAAGTTATAAAGTTCGAAATACAGTGAGATATAGTTTGTATATTTTAGGCAAGCACTTTGAGAAGCTGATCGGGAAAGGTTTTTCGTAGGTGAAGGGGAATTTGGAAAGCAGAAAGCCTTCAAGGATGTGATAATGAGAGTCCAGCGACAGTATGTCAGTGTTGGTGAGAAGTGCAATGCTGGTCGGTGCAGGGAATGCTGAATGGCTAGCGAAATTGAGGTTCGGTTCAAGAAAAAGGAGGAAGCATAGACAGGCATTGACAGTAGGGATCGAGTGAAGTCATTGAGGGCTATAGCGTAATACTCGAGATGGAAATTGGAGGGCAAAATGGGAACATGATCTACTTTTGGCAAATAGGATCTTGGAAAATCCAAACAGGTTCCGCAAGTATGTCAGTGATAAAAATGATATGAGGGAGAGCAGGGCCTCTTAAAGTACTGCAAGGCTGCGTTTGTGGAACCACAGGAGATGGGGGATTATGAACGACTATTTTTTGTCAGTATTTACTTTGCAGAAGGACATGAAATAAACGGGTAATAAATAGTGATATCTTGAAAAGTGTCCAAATAACAGTAGTGGAGGTGCGAAAAGACAGTAAAACTCATAAAGGCGGCTCACTTCCTCGGACCTGATCTTCTGTACCCCAGTACTATATTAGAGGGTAATTATTTATTATTGAGCCCTTTGCGAGCAATTTGTGTCATGAATAACCTTGGGCAAGATGCCAGGAAACTACACAGTGGTGAGTTATTTGGTAGTGAAAAGCCATGGAACAGCAGACCAGTCAGCCTGATTGCCATGGTGGGTAAGGTGTTGGAGGGGTTCCTTCGGATCAGGTTTTATATGTATTTGCAGTGCCAAGGATTGATTAGAGACAGTGAACACGACTCTCAGGAAAATGATTGAGTTTTTAAAAAAAAATCAAAAAGACTTTTGTGAAGGCACAGCAATGAAGGTTGCTTATATGGCCTCCAGTAATGCGTTCGACTGGTTACACATGGTAAACAGGTTAACAAGTTTAGGTCACATGGAATCCAGGGAGGGCTGGAGGCAATTGGCTCGAAGGTAAGGCACGGGGGTGGGGGTGGGGTTTGGCAGGGTGGATCGTGATAGAGTGTTGCTTTTTGGAATGCAGGCTTTTCACTAAAATTGTGCATCAAGAATCGGTGTTAGGATCATTGGATTATGTCATTTATATCAACAATTTGGATGTGAATATTAGGAGGAATAGATAGAAATTTTGCAATGACAACAAAAGTAGCCGAGTGTTATAGTCAAACTTCTTGATGTACCTGTAGTTTAACCTTTTGTGTTTAATTCAGAACAACACGCATAACTCTCTGTGCTGTTCTATTTTTTAGAATTTCTCTCCACTTGAACAATGGTTTACGTTTTGAGTTTTCTGCTCGACTGCATGACCTCACATATCCTTACAGTGAGCTCCATCTATTTCACCATGCAAATTTCTTATATTTTTATCACACCATGCAATCTAACCCATTTACGTCATCATCGCTAAATATTGATAGATTGCATTCTAACCCGGTCTCCAAACCATTAATATAGAGAATTACGAGTCCAAGGGCAAATACTTGTGGTACATCACCAGTTATATCTTCCGTGATCGTCGAGATATATTAAACAAGACTCACCCTTTTGTGTCTTAACAAATCACTAACCTCTGGAAAAAAAAGGTCATAACTTGTGCAAGAAATGTTTTCTATGATAGCTTACCAAAAGTTTATCTAATCTAAATACACGGTCGAACGGTTAACTTTTAATAACCTTGCTTCTTACATCCTCAAACAACACAACAAATTTGTCACACACGAATTCCTTTTTCAATAACGATTTTGATTTGTTTGATGTCATTGAGGTTTTGTAAGTCCCCAAAAGGGTCATCGTCTTACAGATTCCTCTTCGATCATTATGAAACCTACTTTCAGTTACCTGCCTTTGTTCATCAAATAAGCTTCCCCTTCGTCCTATTTCCCAGCTCATGTCGATCAATAAGTAAGTAAAAGTGATTGAGCTGCGGATTAGACACCTTTCTTTTCTCAAATCGTCAAGGGGTGTGTTCCGGGAAGATGAGGATGGGTGGGAGCTTCCTCATCTGTTTAAACACATGATCAACTTGACAGTGACAACAGTCACTTTCAAAGGATAGCCAGCAAACAAGTTTCAAAGACAAAAGTCACACTTGCACCAAGGGTGATATACTAGGAAGTAAATAACAGTACAAGCAACACTACGGCACCACTGAATTAACAGAGGATACATTCATGTTTAGTGACGGTAACAGAGAGAAACACATTTGCTTCAAACATCGCGTTAGGCAGCGCTGAAAGGGAGAGGGGCTGAGGAAGACATTAATAAGGATTTGGAGGAATAGACTAAATTGAAAAGTGATGCCAAAGACGAACCATCATAAGAATGATCACATGAAAATAGGTGTTAGAGCAGCAGAATTCAGTGCAGGTTAATAGACACCGCAGGTTTGGGCGAATCGGGCAGTATAGATCACCGAGTATACGAAAGATGGGTGAATGGCACAGGGTAGGTCCGTGTGTACCGGGATGATGGACGACTTGGACAGTGCCAGTCAGTTTGTACAGTGGAGATCGGTGAACGGGGCAGTATAGTAAAGGGGTGATGGGTGCATGTGACAGTGTAGGAGAGTGTGTTCAGGGATGATCGGTGAATGGGACAGTTTAGATCAGAAAGTACAGGGGTGCTGGTTGAATGAGACAGTGTAGCTCAGTGAGTACAGGGGTTTCTGGGCAACGCGAGTGTGTAGGTCATTGGGTGCTTTGATGATGAGTGAACGGGACAGTGTAGATCAGTGAGGACAGGTTTGATATGTGAATGGGACAGTGTAGGTCAGTGAGTACAGAGTAGAAGGGTGAATGAGACAGTGTAGGTCACTGAGTACAGGGTGAATGGTGAATGGGAAACGTAGGTTTACGAATACGGGGTGATGGATGAGCAGTTCTTTGCAGGTCAATACGTACAGGGGTGATGGGTGAACGGGATAGTGTAGGTCAGTGGGTACATGGGTTAAGGGTGAACACCATAGTGTAGGTACGTGAACACAGGGCTGTTGGGTGATGGGGACAGTGTAGGTCAATGAGTTCAGGTGTAATGGATGAATGGCACAGAGTAGATCAGTGCCTACGTGGGTGTTGGGTAAATGTAACAGTGTAGGTGAGTTAGTTCAGGGATATTGGCTGACTGAGACACTGCAGGTCAGTAAGTACAGAGGTGATGGGTGAACGGGACAGTGTAGGCATGTGACTACAAGGGTGATGCGTGAATTGGACAGTGTAGTCACTGACGGGAGGGGTGATGAGTGAATGGGACAGGCTCGGTACGTTGGTAAACGGATGATGGATGAATGGAAGAGTGTAAGTCAGTGAATGCAGATGTGATGGGTGAATGGGATGGTGTAGGGAAGTGATTATTCGGATGATATGTGAATGGGACAGTGCAAGTCAGTGATTACAAAGAATGAAGGGTGATTGAGACAGTTTAGGCCAGTAAGTACATGATTGTTGGGTGAATGGGGCAGTGTAGTTCAGTGAGCACGGGGTTATGAGTGAACAGGACACTGTAGGTCAGTAAGTACAGGGATCATGGGTAAACGGAACAGTGTAGGTCAGTGATACTGGGAGTGATGTGTGAAATGGACATTGTCAGTTAATGAATACAGGGGGATGAGTGAACAGGACCTTGTATGTCAGTGATTAACGGGAGTGTTAGGCGATTGGAAAAGTTTAGGTCAGTGAGCCCATGGATGATGGGTTATTGGGGCAGTGAAAGTCATTGAGTACATTGTGTCGAGTAATGAGTGAATGGGACAGCGAAGGTAAGTGAGCACAGGGTTGATGGGTGAATGGAAGAGTGTAGCAAGGTGAATATCAGGCGTGTTGTGTGAATAGGATTGTGTAGGTTAGTGAGTGTTGAGCTGATGGCTGAAAGTGACAGTGTAGGTGAGTGAGTACAGGTTTACAGCATCTGCAGTCATTGTTTTTACCTCAGAGAGTACAGTGGCCATGAGTGAATGTGATAGTGTCGATCAGTGAGTGTAAGAGTGATGGGTGAACGGGACAATGTCGGTAAGTGAACACGGGGTGATGTGTTAATGGGACAGTGTATTTCAGTGAGTAGAGGGGTGTTGGGTAAATGGGACTGTGCAGGCCAGTGATTACAGGGGTGATGAGTGAACGGGGTTATGTCGCTCATTGAGTACAGAGATCTTGGTTGAACAGGGCATCGCAGGCCAGTGAGTAGAGGGATAATGGGTGAACGGGATAGCCTAGGTCAGTGAGCACACGTATGATACCTGAATGGGAGAGTGTACGTTAATGAGTACAGTAGTGATGGGTGATCGGGACAGTTTACGTCAGTGATTACCGGGAGTGATGGGTGATTGGGACAGTTTAAGTCAGTGAGTGCATAGAAGATGCGCGAATAAGGCACAGTATGTCAGTGAGTACAGGGATGATGGGTGTTCTGGACTTTGTCGGTAAGTGAGCACAGGGCGATGGGTGACTGGGACAATATCGGTCAGTGAGGAGAGTGGTGATGAATGAACGGGACAGTGTAGGTAGGTGAGTATCAGGGTAATGGGTGAGCGGGATAATCTCGGTCAGTGGCAGATGGTGATGCGTGAATGGGAGAGTGTAAGTCAGTGAATGCCGATGTGTTGTGTGAATGGGATTGTGTAGGTCAGTGATTATCAGAGGTGTTGTGTGAATGAGACAGCGTAGGTACATGAGTACAGGAATGGTGGGTGAACAGGACAGTGTAGTTCTGAGAGTCGAGGAGTGGTGGGTGAACCGGACAGTGTTGCACAGTGAGTACAGGACTGATGGGTGAATGGGACAGTTTCGGTCAGTAAATACAGGGTGATGAGTGAATGGGATAGTTCAGGGAAGTGAGTGCAGGTGTGATGGGTGAATTGGGTGGTGTTGGTCAGTGGGTAGAGTGGTGATGAGTGAATGGGACAGTGTAGGTACGTGTGCAAAGGGATGATGGGTGGTTGCAAGAGTGTAAGTCAGTGAATGCAGATGTGGTGGCTGAATGGAACTATGTTGGTAAGTGATTATCAGGGTAATGTGTCAATGGGACAGTGTAGGAACGTGAGCGCAGTGATGATAGGTGAACAGGACAGTGTAGTACTGTGAGTATAGGAGCGGTGGGTAAATGGGAAAGTGTCGCTCAGTCAGTGCAGGTGTGATGGGTGAATGGGAAAGTGTAGGTTATTCAATACAGGGGTAACGGGTGAACAGAACAGTGTAAGTCTATGAGGACAAATGTGGTGGGTAAACTAGAGAATGTAGGTCAGTGTGTACAGCGGTGATGGGTGACCGTACAGTGTAGGTCAATCTGTACGGGGAGAAAGGTGAGTGGTAATCGGTCTGAATTGTAAGATAGGCAATAGAGTTGAGGATGAGCTGAAGGATATGGACAGTACAACTAGGATGTCACTAAGATTAGTATTGAACAGGTCTAGTATCGATCTACCACAGGTATTGACAATGATTTTTTTTAACAGTGGGTCTGAAGCACAGGCAGAAATGGAGCAAAGTTTGTGAGATGATTTTTAGCTTGGGTGCTCGTTGTTGTGGTTCTGTTCGCCGAGCCGGGAATTTGTCTTGCAGACGTTTCGTGGACAAAATCCCATGCAAGGACTGCACAAAACACTACATAGGACAAACAGGAAGACAGGGAACGATACGCATTCATGAGTACCAACTCGCCACGAAACGACACGACCAGCTATCCTTAGTAGCCACACACGCAGATGACAAGCAACATGAATTCGACTGTGACAACACTACTATTTTAGTACACGCCAAACAGAGAACAGCCAGTGAATTCCTAGATGCATGGCACTCATCGACAGATTCAATCAAGAAGCACATTGACCTGGACCCAATATACCAACCACTGCAACGGACAGCTGGAACTGACAACCAGAGGCGGCAGATTCAAACCACTACAAATGCCGGAGGAAAGATCACAGAAGTAAATCACAGGAGGCTCCCAAGCACTGATGATGTCACCTAGACAGGGGACGAAACGTCTGCAAAACAAATTCCAGGCTCGGCGAACAGAACTACAACAACAGAAATGGAGGATTTAATTGACGTGGAAGTAGGTTAATGTCTTGGTGATAGAATTCAAAAGTGGCAAGAAAGTAGAATGCTGAGGTTGTTCACCAACTGGTTCAGACTGAGATACTGGCTATGACAGGAATAAAGTCAGTGTGTATGGGAGATAGTGTGTAGAGATTAACGATGTCGGCTCCTCCGGTTTAATTGCAAACTCAGAACTGATTAGTGCAGGAATTATCATGGAGCAGGCGGCAGAAACAGAAATGAATTTACGGGAACAGGAAACAACACATATTCCATCCTTGGTGTGATGGTTAGGGGAACTGTTTCACTATTTGGACAATGCTATAATTTCGAACTAATGGATCACCGACAGTTTGCGTAATATGCAGAGTACAGCTCCCTCAGTGTTTCCTGGTGTGGAGATTTAAAATTGCAGTAAGGATGCCATACTACAGTTTTACAAGACATTCGTGAGATTGCATCCTGAATCCCATGTGCAGATTTGGGACAGTAGCTTTTTTGTGTGTTTCTGTAAACATGTTGGCGATTGGCCAGAGCGAGGATAGTTGTCAAGCTGGCCTTGTTTCCATTGGTGTTCTGAGGATTGAGGAGTGACTTTATAATTTTCTGTAAAATCTTCACAATGTGTGTATGATAACGAACAATTAGCTCGTTGATGAGTCTTCGGCCAGAATAATTGGTCAGTGCTTAGCACTGCTGCCTCACAGCGCCAGGCACTCGGTTTCAATCAGTCATAATCATATTGAATATCAGAATGGAGGGGCCAAATGGCCACTTCAGCTCGTAGTCCCTGTGGAACTCCCTGTACAATTACTTTCTGGATGATCTCCTTTTCATCAATACTAACTTCATCTAATTATTTGCAAGTACGTCTTGTGGAATCTATAATGTTCTCTGTGGAAAGTCAGCAATGTTCCTCAGACAGTATCTTCTAAAACTACAAACACATCCATCCGAAAAGAAGACTGCAGTAGACACATCGGAACACCATCATTTACGAGGACTCCTCCAAGCCACTTGTCATCTTGACTTGGAAATATATCAACATATCATTGTTCCTTCAGGGTTAATCCAAATCTTGCAAAATCTCTCCCCCCAAACACACCGCATCACTGAATGGTATTATGTTTCAATCTACACCAACTAGACGGCAGCAGACCAACAAAGAGCTGACTGCCATTTTTTTTCCAGGCAACTTTGGATAAAAAAATAAACGCTGGCCCAGCCAATAACGCACACAATCCATGGACATGTTAAACTTAATACAAGTTACTCAGTTCACTGGTACTGCTCGGTGATTTTCTCTTCTACATCCATAATTACAGAAACAATGTATGCTGCTACCCTGCAGCAGGTAACCTGATGACCTAATGGATTAATCGATGGATTGCATCCTGGGAGTTGTTGGAAATCAAACCCATGACTGCCTGGGAAGTTCCAAATCATAGAAATTCAATACAACTGTGACGGTAATGGCCACAGGAAGCACTGCCCTCAACTTGGTCTGACACTGAATATTTAGCTGGAAGTTGTGACCCAGTTCTGACGCCACCACCTCTTTGAACCAGGCTTGCCTCACTCTGCTTTTCCAATTTGATGGAAAACGTTTCCAGCAAAAGTCAGGATTTATCAGGTGAGCACAAACTGCCTCACCTCCTCAGCTACCCCACCATCTTCCTCCTATTTCTTTTCTGAGCGTTTCCTCTCTGCAGTCTTCGCTTAGATTTCACAGACTTTGTGGCTCCTCGTTGAATCTATGCCGCAGCTCAAACACAACCGCGACGAAAGCAAGCACCACACCGACACAACATTTCTGATGGTGAAATTGCATTACGTTTCAAAAATACAGAGGATGCCCATTCGCTACTTAACAAACTAACCGCCTTTCCTTAATTTTGTAGCTTTATGTTCTTTTCCCTTTCTTAAAAAACAGTTTCAGATTTGAAAATTGGACATTTCGTCTTTCCATAGAAGTATTTGACAGTGTAGCTCGTACTGAAGTACAGCTTCTCTAACACCATTGGTGCCTGTTGAGGTAAACACCACACTCAGACAAAGAAACAGAGGGAAAGGAATTCACTTGAACAGGGTAATGCACATGTACGGAAGTGGAAACAATTTTCTGGACAAAATGTAAAGGCCGAGGAAAAGGACTCATCTTTCTTTTCAGTAATCTTTTAAGACATTTGGGCAATATTGGAAAGAACAGCTGTCCTTGACAGTCCTGTTATTCCCTGAGTTGGGAGGCTTGCTCATCCATTGTGGAGGACAAGAGTGTGGTGATGGAAATGCACTGTCGGTCAGGCAGCATCAGGGAGGCAGCAGAATCGACGTTTACAGCATAAGCACTTTGTTCGGGTGTCCTTGGATGCTGCTTGACCGGCTGTGCATATCCAAAACCAAACTCTTTGACTCTCAACTCAAGCATCTGCAGTCTTCACCTTCTCCTATTCCAGAGGACACGTGAGAGCTAATGAAGTTTTTGCTTTCCGAAGTCGATATCACAACAATCCTGTGGTGTCCCAAGAAAAAGACATCTGTTGGCAGAACAGCAAGGAAAGTTCCCTGTTGAATTTTTACTATTAGAACTGGAGAGGGGAAAGTACTGGAATACAAATTGCGTAGGAAATATGTACAGATAAGTCAGCAGCTGGAGTGAGACTGAGATGGAAACAAGGGATATTGTGCAGTTAATGATGAACAGTGTTATTGCTGGGCTAAATATGGAGACAGAAGTCAATTCAGGGCAAGGTTACTCATGGAGGCTGTGAACAGATTGCTTCCTCCTTTAGTTTCAGGTTTAAATTTGTTTGATAAGAAATACAGTTCATAACTGGAAATGATTACATTTGTGTCAATCTTTTCTGAACTTAAATGCATAGGACAGTAATTCAAAGCAACAAGTTAATTAGAGTTCATGGTCGGATAGAGAGACTCACCAGGAACACCAACGATAGCGAGGATAGGAAAGTATCCAGCTTGGATCACCCAAAATGCAGCCCAGAGCCGATAGGATAATGGTATTCCATCACCAAAAAGCCAGTAAAGACCCAAAGGTAAACTCCTGTATATTGGTGGAACATTCCAGTCTATTGATCTCAGATTCTGATCCATTGTGATAACGTGCCAGTCTGTAACTTTAAGATACTGATCTCTTGTCTCCTTTGCTCTGCAGCTGCTGATATCTGTTCGTGTCGGAGGTGATGCATACGATCATACTATGGAGTAACACATCGAGTGCAGTCCCTTATTAATAAGAGTGATAAATCCTCTAGCGACGCGTTTTGAATCCTGGAGACTAACACTAATTACAGTCACTGAGCAAACAGCTTCATTTAACTCCTTTCAAGTTAACACATGTTCTCTCACAATAAACCTAATATGTTGCCAATCTGGGTAGAAGGCATTGCAGAGGATGTGGGAAACATTTGTGGAAATAGGAGAGGGAATGACCTGGGTCATTCTATCCTCAGAGGACACGATCGATTCAGCAGATGATTGAAGAGTTGTAAATCTTATAGAAAATAAAATGATATGAACACTGGAAAAATACCCATTTATTTCATAATCATCAAATTATTTCGGAAATTTGAAGAGTACAAGATCTGGAGAAAAGAGTTGCTGTTCAGAAAACATGTATTCATAAGGAAAAGAAAGCAATCTGTGTTTGTGAATAGAAAATTGCACTTCGTAGATTCCATTCTGTCCTTTGACAGAGTAGGCTGAAGTGCGTATTTTGAGCTGGAGATCTTTATGGCTCAAGGTGCATCAGAACCAAATATAATGTCATTTAGTTGGACTTGGTTTGGAAACAGAATATAATCAATTGCAGTGGTGTGAGAATCTGGACATGGCTTTGAACAAAAATAGAGAAAGCAGGGGAAGTGAAGAGAGATGGTTCTTCTGATATTAATCACCAGGCACCAGTATTTGTGCAGTGCATTTGTGGAACGATATCAAATAAATCAAATGTACAGTTTACTGAAGACTCCAGAGGAATGAAATACAAGAGCTGATATTGTAAAAGGAAACAAAAGTCTGTGAGCAGGAAGAGTGTGACTTTATGAAAACGCTTATCATTGCATTTGAGCATTTGTTTCGAGATTATTTACCGATTTGATTCATGGGATGACTTGTTTATCATCTGGGAATATTGAGATTAATAAATTCTACTGGAGTTTACTGGAAGAATCGGTGATCTTTTTAAGACGTAAAAGGTACAGAAATAATTCGACAAGTAGCTGCTAAGATCATGTTTCCTCATATAAGCGTGTCAGAACTGAGTTCCTCCGTTTCAAACGTCGAGTCTCCTAATGACTGGAGGTACTTTTTCGCCTCGATTTGATTTTCACCATTTTAACCTTTTCTATGCAGGGAACAATGGAGAGTATTTATTCGTGTTTCAATGGTGAATCAAGTCCTGAAGACGTATTACACCCGAAACATTAACTTCATTTCCTGATGCTGCCTGGCCTGCTGTGTTCTGTCAGGCCCCTGCATGTCTACCTTGCATTCCAGAATCTGAAATTTTCTTTGTCTGGAACATTTTTGATCACCTGAAATGCCGGCATCGGTTCCTGTATTTGATATTGTAATACACAGCTTCAACTTTGTTGTGTAGGAACACAACTTAGAAGTAATAAATCTCCATTATAAGATTTACAAAAGTATATAATTTCCTTCTTAGAATTGAGCTCTCTTTAGCATTCTGCTTGTCAGTGAGCAGGACATTCTAACTCACTCATAGTTTGTTGATGGACAAATGCATTAATGTTTACTTAGATGGGACAGGAAAGGAGTGTTCCGCCACAATCAGATCAGCCATGAGCATTCTAAATAGTACAGTAGGCCTGTGGGGCTCAATGGCAACTGCTGCTTTTCCTCATGTTTTTGTCTTTTAATCAACGCTTTAAGACTGCTATTGTGGCCAAGGAATACACGATTCAAACAATCAGGATTATTACACTCGGAAAGAGCATTTGTTTCCTCTTAAATTATAAGCAGCCGTACGATGATATGATTGAATTCTCTGACTATGTTACACGACACAGAACGAAGACTATAAAATTGCAAGAACAACAACAGAGATTTCCTACGCAGTCAGAAGGAAGCAAACTGTGGGGTAAATGTGGCAGAAGTGGCAGAAGGAATGCAACGTGGGAAAGTATGAGGTTGAAAAGGTAGTGGTCGGAATGGAAGTGAAGTTGGTATTCTAAATGGGGAAGGCAAAGGTAATATGAAGTGTGCAGGGATTCCCTTATGGCTATCACTTGAAAATTCGGAATAATACAAGCGCAGGGATGTACAGCTGAGGCTGCGGAAGGTCTTTGTCAGACTGCAGTTAGAATATAGTGAACAGTTTTCAGAGTTTTCTTTAAGGAAGAATGTGCTACTCTTGGAGGGGTTCCGGAGGAGATTTATTAGAATGATGAAGGGCTTACAATTAAGGAGTTATTGAAGACTCTGGACCTACGCAATAGGTTTTGAAGAATGGAGAGAGGATCTGTTTGAAGTACACAGATTGCTTATAGGCCTGGATGCAACGAATGCGGGGAAGATGTTTTTCTTGTAGTCGAGATTAGAATCCGAGGGAAAAGACTTAGAATGAAGGGACGATCCTTTAGAAATGAAAGGGGAAGGAATTTCTTCAGCCAGAGGGTGGTGAATCTGTGGAAATCATTCCTGCAGAGGGCTATGGAGAATAAGTGAATTTCTTACCAAATTATACAGAGAGGTTACACATGCACACCAGACTCTTAGTTACAGCAGTCACCACCACAACATCCAAGAACAGAGCTGTGTCAAGACAGCTATGACAGCTATGACACACTGCAACAGCTTCAGCTCCCCAAAATGAAGAGAAACTCTTACATAAATTCTTTGGCAATGATTGGTATCCGAACAGATTCATCCATCAATGCCTGGCATACAAGCAATGTCAGGAACACGCTCTGCACCCCAAACCCCGGACAACAGTACCATTTATTAGAAACGTCTTAGAACTGACGAAAAGACTCTGAAGTCCTCTTCGAATAATGACAGTATACAAACTCACAGCCATACTTCACCAGCTATGGTCCAGGACTAAAGACCCCAGACCAACAACATGCAGCATCTGTGAATACATGAGCACCACCTTACGAAAAAAACAGCACGACCGGTCTTACCTCACATCAATGCACACTGACAATGAAGGACACCAATTCAGCTAGGACAACATCAGAATACTGGGACAGGCTAAAAAGACTGAAACACGAGAAATCCTAAGGCCTGGTATTTATCGTATGGTGCCATAAACAAACACGTTAAAATAATCCCCATCCAGAGACCATGGGAAATACTGTACACGTTGCTGGGTTTACACGGGTTTACATTAAGAATGTGTGGGATAACAGGGTCGGGGTGGGGTCAAAGGACGTTGCCAGGAGATCAGGGTGGGGATGTGTTTACAATCTGTTGATTGGTGAAAAAATGGGGGTGATCTCACAAGCCGTTGCTAGGGTAATCGAATGGAGACTGGATCACAAACTGCTTCTTGGAGAACAGACTGAAGAAGATTTCAAAGGTCTTTCCTTGGACATCTCGCTCATGATTGGTTCACAGTTCATTCCAAGGGAATGCCAGCCGGATTGCCTTCACGCACCATTGTGATGGAAACAGAATGGAAACGGTTTCAGTGGCTGTTGCTCCGGAAATAGAGAGCTGGTTGGTGCACAAGCTCTTGCTCGGAGGACCAGACTGAGAATGCATTCACAGACCATTCCTAGGGAGACAGAGTACTGTTGGATTCACAGTCAGTCGCCAGCTGCACATCGCGGAGGTGGGTGTAAAGGATGTCATGAGGAGAACAGATTGTGAAGCGGGCCAATGGCTATTTCCAGGGGAACGCAATGGGAAAGGGTTCAGGCTGTTGCTGGGAGAATTGACTGTGTAAGACTTCAAACTCTATTCTAGGATTGCTTCACAGTCTGTTCTGAGTGGATTTCAGCACGAATAGGTTTAAAGGCCATTGATCAGCGAACTGAGTATAGATGCATTGACAGGCAGTTGTTAGGTGAACAAAGTGGAGTTAGATTTACAGGCCTTGACAAGGAAATAGAGTTGGGATGGTGTCACAGGCTGTCGCAAGGAGAACACAGTAGGAATGGGCTCACAGCCTTTTGCAGGCAGGGCTGCTTTGGGAGGCTTTTTCAGTATGTTGTAAGGACAACAGTGTACGAACGGTCTCATATGCCGTTGCTGGGAACAAAATGATTGGGGAGGGTGTCACTGGCCCCTTTGCTATGCGAATAGAGGGCAATGGGTTCACAGTCCGTTGATACAGGAAATGATTGGGAATAGATTCAAAGGCTGTTGCAAGGAGAATATAGTGGGGATTGGTTCATGGGTGGTTGCTCGGAGAACAGACACTGGCCATTGCTAGGAGAACAGACAGGGCTTGAGTTCAAACCAATTGCTAGGACATCCTGTTAACGATGTCTTCACAGGCCGGTAAGAATGGATAACAGCGGGATTGGCTTTTCAGGCCAGTGCTACACAACTGACTGGGGTATTATCACTGTCCGTTGCTAGGAAAGCAGAGTAAGGATGTGATCTCAAACTGTTGGGAGAGGAATAGAGTGGAGATGGATTCCCAGACCATTTGTGTACGAGCAGAGTGGTGATGTGTTCACAGGCTGTTGCTTGGAGATTTTGATGGGAATGGGATCGCAGACCGTTACCAGTGAAACAGCGTTGGGATGAGGTCACAGACAGAATTAACAATTATCTGCCACCACTCTCGGTCTTCTGCCAACAAACCAATTTTGTATTAAATAAGCTAGCTCTCCGTGGATCTTATGAGATTGAATCTGAGTCAACAGCTGATGTGCTATTGTTTGTCAAAGCATTTGCTAAAGTCCATATAAACAATACCTGCCTCACGGCCTTCATCTATATGCCATGTCACCTCTCCTCCAAACTGAACCAATTGCGTGAGACACAGTTTACCATGCACAAAGCGATGCTGACTATCCGAAATGAGTCCATCCATTTCCAAATCTCTGTGGATACAGTCTCTCAGAATCCCCGGCAACAACTCACTCCGTCCACCAATCTGTAGTTAACAGGTACTTCCCCGAAACACTTCTTAAATAATGACACAAGCAGGAGCCACCCTCCAAGCTTCAGACACACTGCCCTGGCTGTCAAGTATGTAAACATTTCCTTCAGGAGACATGCAATTTCCTCCCTCGCTTTCCGTCATCAGGTCCCAGGAATTTCCTTGCCTTTAAGACGGCCAGCAGTTTGAGCTGGATGAGCTGGAGATGATAGGCAGAAGCAAATATTGTATGAGCTGGAGACGACACATAAAGAAAGCATTGTAAGTTTTGAGTTCTTCTTGAGAGGCCAGGGGGGAAATTGTGGACTCCCAGAGGAGATATTTGCATCAGCTACAGCTACATTTGAAGTGACCAGAGATTGGATGGTGGCTAATGTTGATCTATTATTTAAGAAAGGCTACAGAGAAATACCTGGGAAATGCAGACCGGTGAGCCTTCGAGGGGCATCACAGAGGGGTTGCATGTAATGGTCCTGCAGTCCGAGGAAGGGATCATTTCTGATGTAGAACGTTTACTGCGATTGGTCTGTTTGGACAGACTGAATCAGTTTGAACATCAAAAGAGTGTTATCGGGGCTTGCGGTGGTCACAGAAGAGGGCATGGTATACAGTCAGGAGAAAGCAATCATGATAAGGCAGTTTCTAGTAGCACACTGAGTCTTCAGATGCAGAGAGGTTTGTAGGGGCCGTACAAAATAACATATAGGTCGGGTAACAGCTGCTGAAGAAGGTAACAGGAATATTTTGCTGTGGAGATGGTAGCAAACTACAGAGATAGGGTGTTAGAATTGGAGGAGATTGCAGAGACAGGGAAGGTTGTCCTATATTTATCATTCCTCAATTTAATGGTATGTCTCCTCGTGAGAAACATCATCATCTGAGGAGTTAGCCATTTCACTGTCCACCTGTCTAACTCTGAAATTATCTTATAGGTATCAACTAGGTCACCTCTCAGACTTCATCTGTCGAACGAAAGCAACCTCAAGTCCCTCAATCTTTCTTCATAAGACCTTCCCTCCATACCAGGCAACATCCTTGTCAATCTCCTCTTAACGCTTTCAAAATCTTCCACATTCTTACTGTAACGTGCTGACCAGAAATGTATGCAATACTCCATTTATTTCAAAGTTTGGGAGAAGATTTTTAGCTCGGGCGCTCGCTGTTGTGGTTCTGTTCGCTGAGCTGGGAATTTGTCTTGAAAACGTTTCGTCCCCTGTCTAGGTGACATCCTGAGCGCTTGGGAGCCTCCTGTGAAGCGCTTCTGTGCTGTTTCCTCCGGCATTTATAGCGGCCTGTCTCTGCCGCTTCCAATGTCAGTTCCAGCTGTCTGCTGTAGTGGCCGGTATATTGGGTCCAGGTCGATGTGTTTGTTGATAGAGTCGGTGGACGAGTGCCATGCCTCTAGGAATTTCCTGGCTGTTCTCTGTTTGGCTTGCCCTATAATGATAGTGTTGTCCCAGTCGAATTCATATTGCTTGTCATCTGTGTGTGTGGCTATGAAGGATAGCTTGTCATGACGTTTCGTGGCTAGATGGTGTTCATGGATACGGATCGTTAGCTGTCTTCCTGTTTGTCCTATGTAGTGTTTTGTGCAGTCCTTGCATGGGATTTTGTACACTACATTGGTTTTTCTCATGTTGGCTATCGGGTCCTTCGTTCTGGTGATTTGTTGTCTGAGAGTGGCTGTTGGTTTGTGTGCTGTTATGAGTCATGGTGGTCGCAGTAGTCTGACTGTTAGTTCGGAAATGCTCCTGATGTATGGTCGTGTGGTGAGTCCTTTGGGTTGCGGAATGCCCTCGTTCCGTTGTCTTACCCTTAGGCATCTGTTGATGAAATTGCGAGGGTATCTGTTTTTGGCGAATATCTTGTATAGTTGTTCCTCTTCCTCTTTTTGCAGTTGTTTTCATAGTTTACGACTTGTTCTGTGTGTGTGACTTTCCTGTAAACCTTTGTGGTGAATTCTCCGTTCGGTGTTCTCGGTACCATCACGTCTAGGAATAGGAGTTGGTTGTCTTTTTCTTCCTCTCTAGTGAATCATAGTGCACTAGTTTCTTTAGTGAAT
Source organism: Chiloscyllium punctatum (assembly GCF_047496795.1). Taxonomy (NCBI): domain Eukaryota; kingdom Metazoa; phylum Chordata; class Chondrichthyes; order Orectolobiformes; family Hemiscylliidae; genus Chiloscyllium; species Chiloscyllium punctatum. Next base: position 1,290,575 of record NC_092789.1, on the reverse strand, counting down.
CACTGCATTATATTGAAGATCAGAATCTACTGTTGGATTCATCTTTTCTTTTCTATGCAATGCCATACATGACAGTTATTAACTTTCTAAAATAAAAGTCTACTTCTGCAGGATAACGAGGAATATCTAGCACAACCTGGTGTCCAAACACGAAGTACAATTCTGCCTATATTTTCCACTGATCTCTTCAGGGGCACAGTGTGAGGTGGGCCACTGACCTTTTGTACATTCGAAAACCACGAAACTATAGTTAAAATTCCATACTGGAGCCTATGGATAGAATGCACTGCGCGCTTATCAAGGGACAGTTGTGCATTAAGACCAACAGTAACTGAATCAGAGACAAAATGTCCGACTAAAGCCACCGTTTATTATTACACATCGGAAAAGTTGTGGGCAATGATTGAAATGTGAAGACGAAATGGACCATTTTTCTGCTTTGTTTGCTCTATCTTTTCCCTTGTCTCTTAATTTCTTCATTCTCCCGACTTCCAACTTCTTTTCCATTTCTAATTTTTACCTCTGTCTTATCTCTCCTTCGCTCTCTGTTTTCCCTACCTCACTGTCTCTCGCTCTCTCCCTCTCTCCCTGTGTCTCAGTCTAGCTCCCTCTCTTTCACTCTGTGTCTCTGCACACATATTTTCGACAGCTTTCACACTGTTTGTACAATTTCCCTTTTCCCCCATCTGTATGCATCCGTCCTACTTCATCATTTTTCAACGTCCATGTTCTTTTTCTCCTTGATTGCATTTTCATGGCCGCTTCTGACACGTGTTCTTCAGCGTGTTGTGTCTGGGCTATCTCGTAATTCTGATATTTAAAAATATCATAATCTTTTATGATGATGAAATATTACTGACATTAAGCCGTTTTCTACTTGTTACGATCTTGCACTTGGAATTGAGTGTCTGCTTGAATTTATTTCCCAACCAAAAGTTTCAGCAGGATATCTAAAAGCCAATTGTCTTGTTAGGTGTCAACAACTGGTCTGGCAGCATTTCGTAAGATGTGATCAATGTGTTATTCTGAAACATGAATCAGCAGTTGGCCTCAGAAACAATGCATTAAGTTTAAATCATTAAGCTTTCGATTGTCATTAGGTCTGTTGATTACTTGCTGAGAATTAATATATTGAAATGTTGTCTGTGATCACTTTATAGGGAAATGTACAGGCAACGTCATTGAACATCTTATCGGTATTTTGTGTGTCATCGGGGATATATTTCTCCTACAAGAAAAGTCAGATTTCTTTCATATTGAATTTTTTCGGTGTTCTGGTTATGTGACTTCCATTGAACATGATGCAGCCGTCAATTAAAGGACATGCATATTGCTGCTAGCAAAGGATATAATGTATGGTGACAAATTGACAGTACAGGATATATTTCGAAATTCATATATTAATTTGATAAAGTGCACTTCATTCGTATTTTTGCTATTCCCAGAAAAATGTTCGCCAGGAGCCTTCGGATTGTAAAATAATTCAAGCAGAACCTGAAGTCCAAGAACTGCTTTCAAGATTTTCCAGTTTCAGGAGGATCACAAAGTTATGCATACGAATGCCTGTTGTCATTCACCACTTCTTGCAGGATATGATTTCATGCATATTGCATAAACTTCGTGCAAGTTAATTGAAAAGGTGGGGGAGAGGAATCGCTCCAAGAATGGCACAACCGACGAATAAACGCTTGAAACAGGAAGCACAATGCACTGACAACTTGAGTCAGTTTCACTGTGGCAGTGTGGCAGATATAAAAACGGTCAATTGAGAATTCTCCGTGCACAGTCCTCTCTATCTCATCTGCCCGAAATAGATTGAAGTTCGAACTGTGAATTTTCTCTGAGTGTGTAGTGTCTCCAGGCACATGCGAACTTGAACAAACACCTGAATTGAAGTATGATCTAACCAGTTTATTTCGAGAACAAATGTCTTCGCATTGTTCCTAATGTGCTGTCTCCAACTCAGCAAGTTGAGATGTAAAGTGAGCACCTTCCTCAGATTTGATTCTACGATAGTCAGTTGGATGTCCAACAGAGCCCTAAGAGATGATATGGAAATCAGAACTCAGAGGTCCACGTATGCACGGATTAAGGATTCCTGGAATATACACAGTTTGTAACGGGGAAACTCAACTTAAAGCGATTCACGAAATGAAGCACCCGCTGAATGTTGCCATAAGCGGCAATAACAGAATAACCAGGGCTGAAACACGTCAGCAATTAATGGAAAACAAGTTGTTCAAGTGATTGACCAGAGACCGTTTTATTTACGAGAAGAATGTTTAGGATCACAATTTTTTCAGCTACCTGCTCAGTTTCCACTGGTTGACAGAACTCTGCTCTTTGAAATCACACGTGGCTTTAATTATTGTTTTATGCTGAAGATGTGTTGCTGGAAAAGCGCAGCACTTCAGGCAGCATCCAAGGAGCAGGAGAATTGACGTTTCCAGCATGGAAATCCTGAAGAAGGGCGCATACCCTAAACGTCGATTCTCCTACTCCTTGGATGCTGCTTGACCTGCTGCGCTTTTCCAGCAACACATTTTCAGCTCTGACCTCCAACCTCTGCAATCCTCACTTTCTCCCATTATTGTTTTATGGTCGACCAGATTCACAAAGAACTTATTATTTGATTTCACTTTCATCTCCGTGTTTAGATTGGATTTCATGAGCTTTAAATTCTCTTTGTAATCAGCAGTTTTACAGACAATTGGAAGCCCCAGTGTAAGGACACCACATGTTCAAAATATCGATTGACAGTTTGACCATGATTTATAACAACTTAGATTTATAAGTTTGTTACTGAGGTTTCAGTATTGATTTATGAGGACGCGTTAAATTAGGAGAAAGTGAGGACAATGTACTTAGGAGATCACATTCTAAAAGCACGGCACTGGAAAAGCATAGCAAGTTAAGTCGCAACCGACAAACAGGTCAGTCGATGTTAAAGGCTTAAACCCTTCACCGTGAATGTGTGTGGTGAGGGTTTAACATAAGTGGTGGGGGGGGGGGGGAGGTGAAGCGAGGTGTTGGGGAAAGACATCTGTGATGGCGACAGTCGAGAAAGGTGTGGGG